>NC_064880.1:54358270-54679104 GCF_929443795.1 Astur gentilis
ACTGCATCCGCAGGCTTTTCCATTCCTATCAGCCACAGGAACGCCCCTGGTTGCTGGCCCAGCAAGGTTCGGTGAGGAGCAGTGGCAGCAGCACTCAAATTTGGGGTACAATATTGGCCCTGCTGAAGGAATGGAGTCCGTCCTCTTCCAAGGGCACTTTCATCCTTTGCATTTGCATGAAAGGCGACGCTCCTTCGTCAACAAGAAAAGCTTCTCGTGACCTTTTTCCCCGCTCAGGACTCTGCTGCAAATGCCCTGACCCAGTGTTATGTCTTCCAGGGGTGTTGTGCAGAACAGGCACGAGGCCCTGGGACAGGCCCTACGTGATAACGGGGCGGGGGAGGGAACCGCAAATTTTGCACGAATTAGACGTTTACTTACAGCTCTTTAAGAAAAAAATAATTGAAGCGATGTAAAAATTGCTTAAGGTCTTCTAATTACAAAACCTCGGCAAAGAAATTGATATGATTATTCCTATCGTCCATTAATTACTAGCAGCATTTCTACAGTTAAGTGAGAGACAATAAATACTCAACTACTGTCTAATATGACTTACTAAGCCTCAATTTCAAGTTAAACAAATAAAACCTGATTTGCAAAGTACACTATTAAATATTTTATCCATTAACCACTGCTAAAATAATTCAACTATCCAATTTGAGCACCCTTTATTTGGACTATATCCAGCACACTCGAAGAATAATACTCGGCATCAATTAATGACCGGTTCTAGTCCTCCACTTAGAATATGCATTTGTGATGTCTAAAACACATTCTCGCTGCACTCTGAAGGATAGATGAACTCTAATCCAAGCTAGGTGAAGGCAGCTGCTTTATTTTGGTGATTTCTTTATATTTTAATTAATGTCATCAAGAAGAATATATTGATTTGGTAAGTTGTTTATTAATGAATTATTGTACCCGAAGCTTGTGGCTTTTTAAAAATCTTTGCTAGTGTGTGCAGGAAGGCTTTGCCTTCAGGGGAAAAAAAAAAAAAAAAAAAAAAAAAAAAAAAAAAAAAAAGAAGAAGAAAAGAAAAGAAGAAGAAAAGAGGAAGAAAAATGAATGTTTCAATCAGTTCTAATGCTGCCAAAATCCATAGTACTTAATTTATCGAATCTCCTGTTAGTGAATGAACAAAGGTAAAAATAACAGGCTAGTTATAAACTAGTACTATGATGATGACATTGTGAATTATTTAAAAAGGGCATATTCAGTGTGACCATAGAGCCATCAATCATAATAGACATTGATGAGAAAAAGAGGTTTCAGTCACTTCCTATCTGCCAGGAGAACAATTCTATCTCGCAGGTAGCTGTGAAGTGCCGCTGACCCGATGTCACTCGCATTGTTGCTCTACCCTTTGAACGGGGAGAGCAGATTCTCTCAATATTAGAATCGAATGAGTAAATAAATTCTCAGTTCACCGCCGCACTCCTTCAGAGTGCACACTTCAATTTGTCTAACAATGGGGAGGACAGAAAAGCAGAAATCTCTTAAAGCAGGGATGAATTTTTTATGGATGCTCAAATCCAGCTGCAAAGAATGGGGTTTTAAATGGTAGCAGCGCTGCTTTTAGCAGCAGCCCCCAGAGACAAAGTCTTCGGGAAGTGGGTTTTGTGTTGAATTCAGCCCTTCCCGAGCGCGCGCCTTTCGCTCTCCCTTCCTCCCGACGCCGCTTCCACCAAATCGCTCCATTGCGGTGCCCACCTCCATCTCCCTCTCCGGTAGGAAGGGAAAACACCCCCCCCCCTCGCCTCCCGTCACTTCCAAACGCTTAAGTTGCATAAACAGCCAGCGAGAAACCTGTCTTCGTCAACCCGAATACTCCGGTGGCTGGAAAAGCAAGCAAATATTGCGGCTGAAAAGATGACTGTTGAGGAAGGAGGGAGAGAAAAAAGCACTCCAACTTTTAATTTGCGCTGGATTAGTCTAGGAGAGACTCTTTCACCTGATGCCCCGCATAATTATATCCTAAACTTTCACTCAGATCACATGTTTCATCATCGTTGGTTACTCTAATTAGCCCATGGATTCCTGCAGCTGCAACGACGGCACAGGAGGAGGAAGAAATTGCACGTAGCTCCGGCTTTACACAACAAACGTTTTCCCCGGCATCGCAGGGATGCTTCCCCCAGCCCGCAAGCCCCTGGCGACGCTTTCCCAAATTTGCCATGCGCGGGGGATTCGGGATGCGGGGATTCGGGATGCGGGGATGCTTCCCCGCCCGCCCTGGTGCCTGCGGCTCGGTCCCCGGCCCTTTGCCCACTCCTCATCCTCATCCCCCACCCGGCACCAGCAGCGCATCCCGGGAGCCTCTTCATCTCCGCGTAACCTCGTACCGCTCCAAAACTGTACGTTGCCACTTAATTGTTACTAACAGGTAAATCAAAGGTAAAAGAGAACTAATTAATTTTCCAGCTCGGTTTTATTTTACTGTTACTGTTTTGAGAAAATATAACTAAACCCCATTAGTGTTAAGGTAAGACCATGAAACAACATAATATAATGCAAGAAAGACATTTAATAGCGTAGAGGAATGTTAAATTACTAATTAACTCCAAGTTACTGTATAAAAAAGCATAGTAATTTACAGGATTATTGCAATATGCAGCTTAGATTGCCACAAGGGTCAGCTAGGGAGCATTTCCTTCTATTTCTTTCAGTGTGGTGGTTATTGTAAAATTCTTCTCACATTAAAATGTACTGTCCTTACCCACAGTTCATTGCTGCTAATTAGCAGCAGTTGAGATTTCCCTAGCAGTCATTTTTTCTATGTTAAGCTGCCAAATGTTACCAACTGCTCAAGATGCTCCACACGCCGAGTGTCCGGCTGCCCACCCTGCTCCCCGGCACCGCCGCGCTCGGCACCTCCGTGTCAGGGTCAGCACCCGGGCGAAGAAAACACTAATCAAATTATTTGTCCTGCTCTTTGTTATATCAAGGCAGGTTAGCAGAAACCTTCTGGCGCCTTTGGCTGAGCTACAGAACTTAGAAATGTCTATTTTTTTTTCTTCCCCTCTTCTTTTTTCCTAAACATGCAATATACTGCTCAAACACTTGAAACTGGAAGCTCTCCAATATGTATTTTTTTTTGTTGTTCAAAAGCAAGTATTTCCACATTCTATTTAAACTTTTATTTAAACAAGAAAGCAAGAAAAGGCATCTTTTAGTTTTTACCTAAATATATAAGAAGAATGCCAAAACTTTGATTAATAATTGATTAAATAAACCATCCACACATCAAAGGCAGGAAGAAGAGCTGTTCCACAGAAAGGCTAGACTATCAAATAGCACTTTGTTGTCTTAAACACTGCTCAGATCTGCAGCATTACATAGTTCGTTGCACATTAATGTTTGAGGTTATAAATGGCAGTGTTTTCCAAAGCATTTTTTTTATTATTATTATTCTAAAGAGCAAAAGAATTTAGCTCTTTTTTTTTCCCTAATTAAACACTAGCAGTTTGAAAATATAGAAATTTGGATGATAATCGTATAAGCCTCATCTTTTCCTCTCTCTTTTGTTGGCTTTATGACTAATTTATGTTTAACCTTCTTGAGAATCCATGGTTGCAATACACTTTCTAAAAAAATTCAAAGCAACTTTCGCTGGTGTCCAATAGCAGGGCAAAAGGTCTCGGGAGCTGTGAAACGGTTCAGAATTGAAAGAGGTGACACGATCTTCTTTGCCTCCTCTTCAGAGGAGTAAGAGCAATCAGGAAACAACTACTAATTGCCTCATCAAAATTAAGCTTCTCCATCTTCATACCAATTATTTCACCATTGCTGTTTTGAGTTTCATGTGCCTACCATCCACATGAAAGAAAAAAAAAAAAAAATCAGGCCTCTGAATTGCAATGCATTTCCCAGAATCGCTTAATGAAAGTGGGATTCGGATTTCAGGTTTCATCTCTTCTACCTGCTTGTATTCCTTTTTTAAATTTCCAAAGTTGGTTGAAACACAAAGCACCTGAATATAAGTTGTACTTCATTTACATATGAGAAAGGATTGTAAAATTTACTTACGACAAGAGTGAAAAATTCATTGTGCTGACAAGAATAAATCCATTCTGTCAATGATCAAAACAGTAGCCCAAGGGTAACAAAGAACAAGTGTCAACCACATTTGCTCTGAAGTTCCACAAAAATCCCCCCTGGGAATTCCAATCATGATGCTCTATAACTATATTTATATAAGAATTTTTTTTTAAAAAAAGGAGGGAATTTAAAGGGCAAAGGGACTACATTTTGAGGATCTTAATTGGATCAAGAACTTTGTAACTGGTTTAATTTTTCCTTCAAAATATGATTGCCACAGTATTTCAAAATGAGCTGCATTACTCAGTGGTGAAAGGTACCTTTTCTCTCCGTGATGTACAGGGATCTGCATCTAATACCTAGTAGTGTGTGTGTATATACATATATTTTCATATGTTGTCTATCTGTGCTGTAATTTAGGTGATATTCCTTGAATACTATTTCTTCTTGGTAGCAAAATGCTCTTAATGCTCCTTAAGAGATTACAAATGCATTACTGTACATCACGAAGAGAGCTAAAGATAAAGGACTACAGCTAACATTTCCGACGAGCAGCATTTCTTTCCCTGAGCCTGGCCAGCGGCTCGCGACTTTGCAAAGCGCTTAAATATGTTTAACACCGAGCATATGCTTAAACACATTTCTATCTGACAAAAATAGAGGCGAGCGCCCAAGTGATTGCTGAAGCCAGGGGATGGAAGTCAAGCCCAGGTTTCTGCTCTCTGGGTTTTGGGTTTCGGTTTTTTTCCTACGCTTTATTGTGGTCTCAGTGTTCTGACCCTGTCCACTAATTGCTACAGCATCATTTTTCCCTCATTCTTTTGCTGGTATCTTGGCAAAAACCAGAGTGAGACAAGTGACGGGAGTACAACACGAAAATACTCAGATATATTTTTAATATAAGCATTATATTTGCGTGTCAATGGGGAAGTTTAAATGCATATGGGCAGAGGAGGCAACTCTTCTCTGTGAGACTACCAAAATTTCTGGATGCAGCTGATAATCTTTGATTATTTTTCCAAAAAATGAGATTTTTTCATCCTATCTAGCTAGCAGATACAGCCGATGACAAGCCTATTTCCATACTGGCAAGGTTTCATATTACTTTGAATTATTAAATCCAGCCCACAGTTACAGATACTGTATGTGCTCATAGAGAGAAAGTACACATACACTCATGCACAAACTTTACATGAAGATTGAAAAGCAAGGCAGAAGAATAAATAGACCAGTGGGGAAAAATAAAATATTTAGTACCTACTTTTCATTTATAGGTAGTACAATAGGTCACAGTTCTCCACTTTTCCCGCACTTAAAAATAAAACCATTTTAAAAGACACAGACACAGTGGTTCCTACAATTTTGCAAGGCTTTATTTATTTGTTCATTTTTATGAACTCGGATCGCCCCAAAGAATCCTGTAGGTGCTGTCACCATGTCGGTGTGAGACAGAAAACACAGGCAATTAAATGTGCTTTTTAAATTATTTTTTACTTTTTTTTTTTTTAAGCCCCACCTACATTTCATGATCTGAAATCCCGACTTTCCACAGATTTTTTTGCCCATCCAGCTGGGATCCATCCCTCCACCCCTCTCGGAGGGGGGGCGCACGCCCCGCGGGCTGCGGGGCGGCAGCGGTGGCCCGTCGTGGACCTCTCCCCGCCACCGCGCGTGGCGGGACTCATCCCCGCGGCCGTGCTCCTGCCGAGCATCCTCACCCGTGGCTCCCCCGGCCGCTGGCGCCGAGGAGGGCGAGACGCACGCTGAGCCGGGTACCGGCCGTAATTGAAGTGGCAGAGACGTCACCGTCCATCTATAGCATCCTCTCCTCGCCGCGGCAGCCCCAGCGCAGATAACTCCGAAAATAATCACGCTGATGCTGCATACTGTTACCAGTCAATTAGATGTAGCGATTCCAGGCCAAGCGGTCGGTAAACAATCTCGGGAGAACACCTAGGACCAGAATACTTATCTGCTTCTACACATTCAGAGTGATTTTCCAGTTCCCATATGGAAAAGCGATAAAGTATAAAGACGACGACGATAGCAAGTTTCCAGAGTGGTTCTGTACCAGCGGCATTGTTATTCATAACATTCATCATTAACGTTAGCATCTCGAATAGCGGGGAAGCAAATGAAGTGCCGTCCCCGAAGGTAGTGACCCTGCCTGCACCCCTGCAGAAGGCAGGAATCCTGCCCATAACCTGGCAGGACTCGCTGAAAGGATTATCTAGTTAACGCAGACCTGATTAACCAGCCCCTGCCAGAATTAAACATGCAGCAGTGCAGAAGAAAGGAAAAGTCAACCACGGGAGTAAAAGAAGTATTGCTGACAAAAGTGGTAGTAATGTAAGGATGTATATGTATAGCAATGCAAGAACGGGGTTTTTAAATTCTTTTCTACTAAAATGCTGGATTCAAACAATACCGAGAACTTCAGAGCATCGATTTCTGTATTTCGTTCACTGAGTTTCACTTAGCTTATTTAAAACATACCTGCTCTGAAATTAATTTATATGCAAGTCATCGATGGGAGCAAAACATTTCCTTCTCATAATTCCTTCAGATAAAGAAAATTCTTCAAATTGCAAAAACTCCTCGTGAAGGTGAAGCCTGTGTTATATGGGAAGGGATTATCTAACCCAATGCACAACTTGTTACGTTGATTTTTAAAAATGTCCCAATAATGGATACAACCTCAATAACTTATAGCTCATGGTGCACTCTTACTAAAAGGAAAAGAAAAACTTTTGAAAGTTTTAAAGATTTTTATTTCCTGACTGGATTCTTTATGAAAAATTTTCCCATCAGTGTATTTCTCAGGTTTGTTACTCTGTGAACATGAAGATCTATGCTTTCGGGAAACACGCTTCCAGAGTAGCTGGACAGCCCTCAGGAAAACAGGCTAACCTAGGTAAATGAGCTAATCAAGTGTTACGTCAGAACTACACAATAACATATATTGCATTAAATAAATAATTTTTTTTTTTTTTTTTTTTTTAATTTTAAACAAACAACTTGTGTAAGACAACAACTATGTCTTAGGAAGCTTGAAAAATTAAATTGCTTGTCTGATTTAAACGTACTGAGATAATATTAGCACTTAAAAATGAATTTCTGGTATTTCATGACTTAACTGTGACTCAAAACATGCACAAATCATAAGTGGATAAAGTTGTAGAGGACACTGATCTCAAACTCCAACCAGCAGCTGGTACATTCTGGTAGCTGAAGGATTTTAATTTCACCAGAGAATGAAATGCCTGCACCCGTCTTACTGCTAATTAATGCACTAGTTGATCTGCGCTAGCTAGACCAGGACAACATATTTTTTGGGTTGCCTGGGTGGTTTGTATTTCAGAAATTATCATCACTGACTTTTTATAATTATTCGAGCCCAGCTCCCTTGCTTATTGATAACCTAATTGTTGCTGCCAACTTTGTAGAGAACAAGGTTAACTTCATCGCAGCGTTACAATCATGAGTGACACCCGGTTCTTTCTTCTGACCGTGCTCAAGGTCTACTGGTCACGTCTGTGCGCACTGCTCTTCCATGAGAAGTCACGGAAACTCTCACTAACAGTTTTGACAATTCCTGCTTTGGGCTTCAATGAGTTTTATCTTTGATGCTCTGAGATGCCACCATAGTACTTGCTACAATCACCTACTGCTTCTTGCAGAACCTGCTATTTGGTTAGAAGGTTTAGTATCCTGATTCAGGTCAGATTTCTTTTTGATTCTAAATTTCTTCTACACATAGTTAATATCCTCCTCCTTCCTTCCTTCCTCCTTCCCTTATAACGGATTTAAATAAAAGGCTTTTCTTATGCTGTGCCTCAAGATATGGTCTTTTTGGTCATTGCTGTCTTCATAAATCATTATTTATTAATGAATTGCTAGCTCATTCTCTGTACTGATGGTATACTTCAATATTCAGCATTACTTTCCTTTCAGCTTAGCTTCACTGGTCTTATCAAACTGCACGGGAGATGCTCAAATAAAATTTATTTTAGATTTTTACCGACTCTTGTAGCCACTCTGTTCTTGAATGTGGCCTTGGGGCACATCTCAGATGTAGCGCAGTCCTCTCTATTAGATCTTTCTTTTTTTGCATTGTGTAAAATGGAAATTCCAGTATTTTTAGCAAACAGTGTTGCTCTTTAAAAACTGGAGAGAGGGAGGTCTTTATCGCTGCATGTAGAAGACGATTATTACCTTCTTGAGTAATGATATCAATATGTCTGAATATCTCTATCTAATGGTATTCCAAAACCATGTTGACATTTTTGCTGACATATTAGAGTTTTAGTAGTGCTATATATAAATTATCTAACCACAGCCAAATATTAGGCCTTTCAAACCCATTCTGGATCAGAGAGTGATATACATGCATATCCCTCATTATTGTTAATGAGGCCTCCTCCGTAACACTAAGAATATGGATGTTTAAAATCTCATTAAAATTTAAACTCTCATACCTCACCTTTTTAGGAGTACACTTCTTCTCTGAAGAAAAATACACGGCATACGCACATTACTTTCTGAACCGATTTCTAGCTAAGCTTTCACCCGAAACCCCAGCAAGTGCAGAACACGCCACCCTTCCGACCCTCCTCCTGTTTCGTCACCGGCACCACCAGCCTCGGGTTCGGCTCTCGACGCTTTATTTCCCTTTCAACTCTCTCCTTGGCCCGCAGCCGCACGTATCTCACCCTAAATTCCCTTGCCCCCTCCTAAGTAACCCCCAGAGCCGCTGCTCTGCACAAGCTGGCAGAGGCGCCGGTGAGGATCGGCGATGGCCGCACCGGGGGGCAGAAACCCCCTCCCAGGGCAGGACCGCTTCGGGGCTGTAGGAATCCCCAATACTTCTCCTTTTACGCCCAGCCGGCCGGCGCCAGAAGCCGTATGAACTTCTTTATGCCAAATAACACTTTTTTCGGTGCATGTGAGTAGCGGATTTCAACAATTACATCTTAACTCTTGATTCTCCCCGAGAACCTTGAAAAATGTAATGCTTTGAATTTATTTTTCAAAACAGGAGAGCAGGGAAGGAGCTGGATTGTTTAATTGTTTGGTTTTTTTTTTAACCCCATTTTATCTGTGATTGGAAGTTTCTCTGCTCCAGAAAACCCCTCCTAAATTTCCAGCAACCCTGCAGCCGCGGTGGAAGCGCAGGTAAATTTGCAGCCCAGCGGCGGTCCCCCCGAGCAGGCTGGGGAAGGAAAAAGCAGCTGGGGCACCAAAATGCCTCCGGGTAGGGACTGACCCCCGCCGCTCTAAGCACCAGTGCAGATTTCCTCCTTCCTTTTTTCCCCCCTACAGATAGTCCTTGCATTTTCTGCATTGTGGCCCAAACAGATAAATCTTGCAACTTCCTTCTGCATAGTTTCATAAATAGAAAAAGAAAAAAAAAAAGGGGGGGGGGGGGGGGGAGGGAAAAAAAACCACAAAAACCCCAGAGCCCACTCCCCCCCGTCGTGTCTCTGCGTGCCTCAGCTGCACATCATACATGCGGAACATTGAACCATCCTCTTAAATATTATGACATGGAGAAAATCACATTGTGCTTTAACCTATCAACAAAGGAGCAAAGCAATTACAGAGCTAAACACAGTCGAGGAAGACCCAATAAAGAGAAATCCAAGAAAATTTGGTGAAAATTCTTAAGGGGCCTTACAATGTTTAATCATGCTTCAAGCCTAAATTAATATTCTGCTTCTAATTCAAAAGACTGAACCACAAAGGTACATCTTTTGGGTATTTTTAATAACCATAGTACAACACACTGTGAATTAGCAGCTGGTCTGACTGGTATTTTACTTTTTCTTTGCTTACTCAAGTAAAGCAGTTAATATTAGTATAATCATCAAACTAACATTAGTCAGACAGAAGGACAGATTTTTTTTCTGTATTGTAATGCAGAATAAAAAAAATTAAACCAAAATTTAGAAATTCCTTTGTGTATTAGTTTAAATAATTTTTCTTATGCAGTTTCAATAAAGCAAAAAATCTTTGTTATATTCATCCATTTTATAAAACAAACAATAGATTAAAGAGTACATGAACACATGGAAGATGGTAACCTGACGCCCAGTGGGTGAGAACAAAGAGCCCATCACATGCTACTACTTACTACTAGTATCCAAGTGACATGAAAAATATTTACGGAAACAAATCCACCCTGTTCAAAATGGGTACAAAAATGCACTCCATTAAGCTGAAAGTGCTGGTTAGTAGATTTACTTCTGTTTTTTAAAATAGAGGTAAACTTCTGGTCGTCATGCTTCCTGCTCCAGCCCCAGGTACTTGCAAATATGGCGCTGGATTAGATGCTTGGTTTCACATCTGGTTTGTGGAACAACCCGTTCAACTAATATTTATTTACCCAAATTGTAGATGGACTTTGAATAATCACATACAGTTGTTGAGGAGAAAGATAATTTTCCTTTAAATAATTAAGAAGCAAAGACTGGAACGCTCAAAAATCTTAAACAAAAGTACACCGCAACTCTCTAATTTGTTAATGTTGCTCTGCCACCGAAGAAAACCCCAGGATATCAAATACAGCTCATGGACACTACGGAGCTGGCCTCACCTGGAGTTTATGCCATGTACGGGTTTCTAGCTTGGGCACCGACAGAGAGCCATGAACGTCAGCACACAGGTCCCCGATTTCACGCAATTCCTACTTAAAAACGCAGCCGAAGGAACCTGAAGCCATGCTGACCGCGTGCAGCGGTTTACATACTTAAACTCCTATTTCTGGTCATCTTGTATTGCGCTGCATTTGTTATACAAAGAAGAAAATAACAAATTTATGTAGAACCCAAGGAGGGTGGGCAGGAAAGGTTGGGAAGGACCTGTTATACCTGAGACTACACGAATCCCCTCCTGGTAGCATCTTCATTTAATACTTGCGTGTATTTTACCTCTGCAACTTTGCGATGGTTATGCCGCTCAACGTTAGAACGCCGTGTAAGGTATTTACTCTAGGTGAAGAAAAACCCGCATCGCCTACAACCGCTGCCCTGCTCCCACAACGCGTCCTCGGCCGGCGGCTGCCCTGGTGCTGCGGAGCACCGCGGTCCCCGGCAGACCCACGGAGCAGAGGGGATGGCCAGGGCTCCTTCTCCCACCGCCCACGGGGAAAGCACAGTGACGAGGGGACTACTAATTACCATCGGGAACACGAGCCCCAGCCCAACCCCATGCACGCTCCTCGCCGAGGGCAGCCCGCAAGCCCGCAGCCGCAGGATGGAGAATTTGGGACTCGCCCCGCGGAGCGCGCAGCAACCCCGCTCTGCAATTAGAGCTCTGCACCGCGACGCAGGTAACGTTTTTAATATCTTCATGGATTATCGTCCCGGTAAAGCATAGCTTATGACAGTGTTTACGCATGGTCTTAGCCAGAGTCCCGTGCTGAGGGCTGCACCGAGTCCCTCTGCGGGTGGCCGTCTGCTTCCACGGAGGGGCTTTGCTCAGGGAAAACCAAAACGAGAGCCAACACCGGGAACTTCTCCTCGCAGGCCCTGCCCATCTCAAACCCCGGTGAGGAAACTCCTTCATCAGAACTACTTCAAGGAAAGCCTCTCTCTTTCTCAAGAGAAAAAGCGCTTTTCCAGGCAGCCTTGTTTCCCGTACACTGCCCACTAACGCGCACGCTGCCCAGTTCTGCAGCGCGGGGAGAGAACAGAAATGGACACGAAACGTTAATCCCAACTCACAGCAAATAAGCCTTCTCGTTTTATCAACATGCATGGGAGGGGCTGAAGCATACGGAAAGATTGGTTTGACAGAGGAGAGAAAGACTTTGTTATGCAAAGGGGGATGAAAAGAGACTGAAATCGCAATGAGAAAATCCAGAAAAGATCTAGCGTTACACATAACATTGCAACAAGCCCTTTTGGGCAGCCATGTGCACAGAAACATTCAGACAAGTCAGCCATCGCAGGCTCACTCACCAGTATTCCCAGTAAAACTAAGCCAGATTTAAAGGACCACGTGACTGCCGCACATTCATTTTACATCTCCTTAAAACACGGTACGTATTGCAAAAAGACAAGCCAGAAAGTCAAACTTAGTTATTAAATCAACGTATATGTGGGGAACAACGGGAAAAAAGATCATAAGAAATACTTTGTAAATAGCGAACATCTGAGAAAATCCTAAGAAGAGCTTAATTAAGAAGGAAAAGCTACTTTGTGCCAAAGCACCAGCTTAGAAACAGGTCGTAAAGAACACGTACATACCCTGCTTAAGGGCATGGGGCACTCACGGTGTGCATCGGGAACGCAGATCCCCTGCACGGTATCATCGCCGCGCAGAGGCAGGTAGGATGCTGTGGTGACGGACGCACGGAGGAGGCACCATGCCTTGGTCACCGGCGGCCGCTGCAGGGCAGAAGCCCCAGCGAGATCGACCAGCGCTCTGATCCACAATGGCAAATCCTATCCTTCCATGTAATATTTGAAGACAATGTAATTTAAGGTGTCCCTTCCATTATTCAAATGCAGAAATAGCTACAGGGTGAGAAGACAGTGAACATGGCATGGAGCAGAAATAGGAGGGCATGGGCGAAATAAAAAAAGAACGGGCTAGCAGTTTGCCTGGGTCTGAGAAAGCAGCCCCTCCTGGAAGGATAACGTGTACGAAACGATGTTGTATTTGCTGACCTGTTCGGGAACCGAAGCGTGTGGATATCCCGTCTTCGCAGGACGAGGCCAGGGAGGGATGCCGGGAGGTGGTGGTCCCTGCGCCCGGGCGGGCGTCCTCTCCAGGACGTCATTCGCTTCCATCCGCGCTCACACCGGCTCTAACAAACCCAAACTGTCCTGTGAAAGAGCGGACAAGAACTGAGGAGGAAAAGAGAACGTATAGGCAAGGTTATCCCAGAGAACTAACTCCCATTCTCCCAAATCCCAAGCCACCAGTATGCAAAGTCAGAGTCTAATTTCACGAAACAGACTATCTTTTTTTTGGCCCGAAGCATCCCAAGCCCAGCCTCTCACAGCCTCATGCTGGTTTGCGACACTTCGCTCTTCCTTCTTCTGCATTGTTCCCGACTGGGGAAGACGTCTGTCACTGCACCTCCAACTTGCCCTATCCACTGTCGCCCGTATTTTATGGAGAAAGAAGCCATTTCACTGAAAATCATGCTCCGTTTGACTGGCTTCTCAAATATTTTCCAATAAGCACACTGTATGCAAGAAAAAGGCTCAACACGAGCCTCCCCGGCTCTCCTCCGCCCGCTCGTGCAGGGTCTACCGCACCGGGGTTGCAGTCCCCGGTATCACCGCGGTTCAGACAAATAAATTGTAATGACTGCAAAGAAGCAGAGACTTACTTAGCACTAAAAGATATCCAGAGAAAATTAAAGGAAAACATTTTGCTAGTATCAGCCAAGGGAGGACGGCCAGCCCATGAGTCCAAACGCACTCATCTCTCTCCACAGCAAATATTGGAAAGGATTTGGAACAAAGATAGTCATTAAATAGTGGTTTTTAAAAAGCTCGCTGCACTTAAACCACAGGTTGGCCCCCTTGTCCTGAAGATTTTTATTCATGGCAGAGGAAACCCAGAGCCATTTAACTCTCTCTTGAATTTATCTTCAAAAACTTCAAAGTAATGCTTATCATCTGGTCATACATTTGAAGCATTTTTACCAGAGTTTTAATACCTTTAATTCTTTATCTACAAATTGTTCCTTCGTTAGATACAGAAATGAGAAGAAATCACTGCATCTGGCACCACTGCACCACAGACCAGTCCCACAGATCATCTCCCAGTGGGCATTACAGTGGGGGTCGGGGGGTCCCCTGCAGGGCATGGTGGACTCCAGGCAGAACACCGCTCTGTACAGAAGCCCATTAAAAAAAAAATAATAATAATAAAAAAAAATCTACTTCAGAAAAATTAAATTTAGCCCGCAAACGAAATAATGCAGGTGAAAGTGCATTAGTAAGTCAGGTACCTAAAGCCTGTTGAAAAGACAGGCATGAGAGGAGTGCAGATGTGGCTTTGACTTCATGGAAATTTTGCTTATATGATGCGGTTTTTAATGGAGCTTTGAAGGTGCTTCTGAAGATTTGAAAATTTATTTTTCTCATGGATGTAGTTTGTTGTCTGTTGAAAAATGGCTTCAGTGCATTTAATCTGGATTTTCTATGTTTATTCAAGTTTATTTAAATCTATGAAACCATCAATCTGCAAAAATTAGCGGGATGTGCAAGAAAAATTCTCATTTATAATATTTGAAGAACAAGTTCTGCAAACCCACTCTTTCTACCGTTCTGTGATTTCCACTTCTAGTCCCAACACTGTTACTAAGCTTGAATAAATAAGAAGAAAGCTATTCATGTTCTTTGCAACATCCAAAAGATTCGAGGTTTAAAATCCTCAGAAGCGCAAAAGATTGTGTTTGGAGCAGTTGCCCCCCGATGGGATCTCCCCAGGGCGTCCCAGCTGCGGTGCCCAGGGCCAGGCTAGGTGCTGACCCATGGGTGCCAGGTCCCAAACCACCCCCCCAGGACGCTGCCGGGGTCCCCGCACCCCCTTTCCCGCTCCCAGCACTGCCAACACCTCCAACATTGCCTTGGTATAAATAGTTTGAACTATTTAAAGGGATTTCTAGCACGTACGCGTACAACGTTACTATACTTAGCTCCCTATCTTCAAGTCTTCGCCGCCGTAATTTAATTTGGTTTGCTGCTACATAGGAAACAGAAATGCACAGCAAATAAAATCCCCTATGTTTTAGAGTACGTCTTCAGACTTATAAGCCTGGCTTGCGCATATGTGTCCCGCTTTGCCTGCCTACCTGAGATGAAGATATGATGGTGTAGATGATTATTTAGCTGTATGCGTGCACAATTCGCAATACAAATCGATACAAAGCATACATATTTTGCATTGTACTAGGATACATATGCTAATACTCATGAAAAGATAAAAAGGAAAAAATGATTCACATGATTTACCATAAAAGAACATAAGTTGCAGTGGATTACGGCATTTTGGAATTTTTCTATAAAAGTAGAGAAAAGCTAACAAAAGAAAATTTTCAAGTAACGTTTTCAAGCATATTTTGGGTCTGCTTTTTACAGTAGGCAATTTAAAAGTAAAAAATAAAGAGAGCCTTTGTAATAGCGACAATGTGACGGTTTTCAAGGTGAACTCGTTACCAGCTTTCATTATGTACATGAAGAGCTACCGCCCAAATGCAGTGAAAGTGTTGTAAATCATTGAGACTGGTTTTTATAACGGGTGAATCTGTTTATAAAAATATTCTTGAATATCTCCCTGCCCCCATGTTTCTGCAAGCGTTGAAATGGAAAAGAGAATAACCTTTTTTTTATCCCTTCCCTTTTTCAGGTGATTTTGGAATCCCCGCTTTTTGTCACTAGCGCCTATTACTGCATTTTCCCCACAAGGGCCGTGCTGAAGCGCCACAGCAAAGCTGACCCCACAAACTTCTGACCTAATCGAAAGACAGAGCTGTAAAAAAAAAAAAAATAAAAAAAAAAATCTGGTGAGACACAGTTTTCACAGTAATTTCAGCCCAATTTTGCCCACATTAGATTACAGAAACGAGTTTTAAAGCACATTTTAAGTAGACGAACTATAAATATCTCACCAATTTTTTTTACTGCGCTGATTGATTTTAACTAACAGCAGCTCCTACGGTTGTTGTAAAAGAACAAGCTTAGTCCCCACCGAATAAGAAGCAGAGACCGCGGCCCTCGCCGCCCCGTCGGAGGGTCCGTTCCCCCTTCTGCACGCCGGGGCTCCCCCGGACGATGCTGCCCAGCGCCTCCCTCTGCTCCCGGGGCTCTCGAGGCTTTACCTTTCAGCCTCAAACCTGGTGCAGCTCTGCTGTTTCCCAAGCAGAGAGACAAAACGATGCAAAGGTAAAGCCTGCGCCGGTTCGAGCTCTCCCGCTGGCTGCGTGCCGAGCCGCGCGGCAGCAACAAGTGGCTTCGGTAAATAAGAATTTAAAGACGTTCGCAAGCTGCTCTCCTCCCGCCCTCGTCAAATCTGGCGTAACCTCGATGAAAGCAGGAAAAGAAAGGGGTGGTTTCTGAACACCTGAAGACCTGCTACGCGGCGTGCTGAAAGGCAGGCCGGTGTCCTCCGCGGCTCTTCTAATGCAATGCCACCTGATAAACGGGGAGAGAAAATAAAACGGGATTTCCAAGCTCTCGTCGCCCGGTGGGAGAGGGCACCGAAGGCGTTCGAGCACACGCATCCCTCTTCAGCAGGGGCAGCCCGGCACGTTGTGGCAGCAGTGGCACGGCAGCCGAGCCTGCCGCGAGGGAAAGTCTTAGTTAAATCAAAGTACTCGCCAGTATTTTTCATTTGATGCAGTATTTGTAAAATGTTCAAACCTTGCATATAATGCGTAATGCTATTAAGTAGAATATCTAAAGTACTTAAACTAATTATGCCTATTTTGTAAGATTAATTATAATTAATAATTTAACATATTTTATCATTTAAGTCAGTATCCGTTCTGATCTTTAACTTTAGAGAGCACACTGTATACGTACCACATAATTAGGGCTTATGTATCACATAATTAGGGCTAAATACTAGGAAATCAGGCTAATTAGACCAAATCAAACTGAATTATTTAAGCTTTTTTTTTTTATTTTAGATGTAGAATATTTAGTAATTAAATACTGATTTCATTTTCTTGTACTTGCACATCTCACTTGTCTCTCAGCCGTCTGTTATAATGAAGCATTATAAAAGTGTTTGTCACGGAAGCGCAGGACGGGGATCGTTTAGCAAGCGGGCAGAGAAGGCACCGAGCGAAGCAGATTCACGTCGTTAAGGATTTAAGCGCAGTCGAGCCGTGGGAACGTCCCACGCGCACCCAAGGCTTTCCACCGGCACCGGTGTCCTCCGGGGGGGGGGGTAGTTGTTAGCGTCAGCCCACAGCCGGGGATAATTTCCAGCAAAGCATCCCTTGGGGTGCTGGGGAGGGGGCTGCCCGCGGCAGCCTGCGCCACACCGCAGCTCCCCTCCGATATTTACGCTCCGTGGAATACCTGGATAACGGCACCTAGAGATGAAAACCATTTCCTGGCAATGGTTCAAAGCTGTTCTGGTGGGAAGAGTTTAGGACAGACGCTGTTGGCCATATTACATAGGCAGAAAGCATCGTGTAATAAAGTCTTTCAAATAAAGCACGTTACTGCCAAAAAAGCAGAGAACGTAACCGAACAATAACAGGGCTGGAGGCAAAATCCTCAGCGCGAGAAAGCACCTGCCCTAAACCAGGCTCAGCGAATTTCTAGTTCATTTCAGATATACGTTTACAGCTATAAAAACTTCTACTTTTCTATGGAGATTAATTCATTTCATTATAATTCATCAAAAAAGACAATAAAGCTTAGTTACGGGTTTATCATCCTTCTCTGCCAGATGATCTAAACCACGTATTTCTTCTAATGCTGCGCCATGGGCTAGTGTTGCATGCAGCCCAGAAAGCCCAGGTGTGGGCATAATAATGTCCAATTACATTCTGGCATCGCACTCAAAAGATCGGCTTCTAAATGATCTTTTATGGCAGAGCTTCAGTGAGAGGTAAGATTGGCTAAGGGCTTGGGAAAAAAAAAAAATAAAGCATTAGTTTCTGCTAGCGCGTTTATCAATTTTAACCAACTACAGGGTTGATTTGAAAGGAAAATACATCGATAGACTGGAAAACCAGAGAAACCTTAACGTGGCCGTGGGCGAACGAGGAAAATCCTGCAAAGCAAGCAGGGTTTTGGGCCAGCAGAAGAAACCACGCACCCTGCGACAGCACCCTGCCCGCGGCAGGGCCGACTCGGGGGCGAGCTGCCGGAGCCGCCTGCGCCGCCCCCCGAATTCCGAGACGGCGTACGGGCAGCTGCCGCAGCCCCACCGCGCTGCCCCGGGTTCATACCCCAACATCCCCGGCAGCTTATGCAGGTACCCGCGCTCAAAATATAAATATTTAAAGATTAATACACCTCTGGTGCGAGGAACTGAAAATATTTCTTCTATCAAGGTAAATGTTAAGGGAATCCATACGAGATCAAAGGGCCATGAAATTGAAAACAATCATATGCCAAGTAGTCGGGGTCCTTTTGTATGTGTGGCATTCACTTCTGCTGCCTGATCCAGCGCTCAGCCAAGTCAATAAAAGGAATCCCATGGACTTCAAGGGGCTTAGAGGGAGCCCGCAGTTTTGTCGTGTTTTGTTTTGAAAAATCAGTGTTCCTCTTGTTTAAAGTGCTTAAGATGAGATTTGCACACTTTGGCTTTTTCCAACGTCGGCTCTTGAACCAAAATAAGATGGTTTCTGGGTGGTTTGGGGTTGTTTTTTTTAAAACCTCGCACCAGGACGAGCATATAAAAGTGAAGAACGTGGACGCGCGGCAGAGCCAAAGGAGCGGGCGGCTCCCACGCCGAGCCAGCCAGTGTCCCAAGACACGAGACGGAAGGGGAATTGTTACTGAGCCCACATTAGACGGTGAAGTTCTTTGGGGAAAGTAGCAAATAAAGACTTAACTTTAAAGAAAGACCAGGAACGTGGGCTCAGGCCCCCTCGTTGCCCGAGCGCAGCATCTCCAGCGGCATCCCGCTTCGTCCGCCCGCCCCGCTCGAGCTCCGCCTGCAGCCAATAATCGTGATTACCAGATCGCCAGATTTCCAGTTTTTATGGGCGCCGCGGCAGAGCGCAGCCCAGGGCAGCTGCGGGGGCTGCTGGGACGCCCTGAGCTTCATTTTGCCGGCGTCCTTTAGGGTGCTTGTTAAAGAGTTATTTCATCTGACCCTGCTTCATAGAACTTAAATTCTACATTCACAGCAATTCTGTGTTTAATTTGTCTCAGCAGAAAGGCACCTCCTGTACTCTGTTTTCTCCAGGTTGCAATCACGGCGCAACCTCATCCTTTGGTGGTAAAATACGGAAAATAAATGGACCTCAGAGTACAAATAAACAATTAATAAACATTGATTTTATGGATTTATGTTTCTCTCATAGCCCTGCAAACAACAGCCACAGCGCACAATTCATGAAATTAAGCTATTTTGATTTTTTAAATAGCATTTTATAAATCATTATTTTATTTGTAATTCATTATACATTTCAAATTGGCCTGGAGACATCCTCTCTCAAGAGCAGCTATGCAAAAGTTTTTTTAAAAGTCAATTTTCTTTTACTCATATAAAAGGAAGAGAGGTTTTTTCCCATGTTTTTCTAATCACTTTTTAAATCCTCATTCACTTTGATCTGACACAGAGATCTAGGCAAAAGTGCACAATTTCACCTCAAAGGGGAATTGTTTAGTAAATCTCAAACATATGAAAACAGGCAGCTATCACAAAACTGCAACATATAGTTAATTGTATTTTTAGCTATTAAATTAGTTTGATAAATTGGTTTCATATAGGGGTGCTTTATATGGAAATACACTCCATCCACATACTACTATGCAAAAATTTTAACTCACCTGGTTTAAAAAAAAAAATCCCACAATTACTGAACACTGAAGAACTGCGAGATGCCAGTGCAACTTTTTGGTTTTAATTAAATAGGCCCCTACCCGGAGTTCAGAAGATATAATAAATGTTTTTAGATTTAAAGCATTTCACAGCGATTCCCACAACGATAGCAGCTCTCTAACTTCATGTGCAGCATAGCCACAAAGAATAATTTAACAACCATTAATAAAGGAATTTTCAGAGGAACTCGAGCTCAAATTATATCAATCTTCTACTGTTCCAAAATAAACGCATCAGGTGGCATTTAAATGCAGGTGGCTAACCATTTTATCAGCGCACATATTTAAGCTATTAGAAATATAATTAGAAAAATTAAATTAAACACACTTAATGCAGATTCTAATTCTAGCAACACTGTCCTTATCATTATGCCATTTTTATAGCAAATTATAAAGTATGTCTAAATTGTACAGGTTTGTTTCTGACTGATAGCTGAACTCAGATAATTAAGTTGTTAACCATGTACTTCAGTGGTCAACATGGTTATGTATCTTTGTCTTATCACTACCCCTCCTCCTTGTTTCCACAGACCTCAGGGGAAGCAGATGAATGGCACTTGACACTACCCACCTACACAGCCGACTGATTAGACATAGTCCTGTGCCACAGGTACACTCAATTATACGCTTTTCTGAGATTCAAGCGTTTCCTGAAGCTGCGAGTCTTGAAAACTGTTTATTCGATGCGTTTTGCAGCCGAGGAGAACCGCGGCGAAACGTCCTTAAAACTTGCAATACTATTTTATCACCCTGGGCACTTCAGGCAGGCCGGCTGGAAAGGGATTTATTTCACTAAGGAGAAAAACAATAAATCCTCTCTACCACAAATAATCAAAGTGCTTAGGAGCGTGCCTGTGTCCAAAGCACACTCTTTAAAACCCCAGCCCACCCTGCCTCCAGCGCCGAGGTCCGGTGGGCGCGCGGGTGCCGAGGGTCCCCAGCGCTGGGAGATGCTGGGGGGGGGGCACGTCCCGGTCCCGGTCCCAGCCCCGGCACCAGTCCCAGTCCTGGTCCTGGTCCCAGCCCCGGCACCCGTCCCAGTCCTGGTCCTGGTCCCAGCCCCAGCACCCGCAGAGCTGTTGGCCACGCGGCCAGACCCAGCACCCCAAGGCCAGCCGGGATGTCGTTCCTCTAGCCAGCCACAGCCGGGCAAGGGATGGTTTACCTTTCACACTTCCCTGACGAATTAACATAACTTCAGGGGAATAAAAATACAGTTAATTTACCGGTGGGTTCAATCAATAAGTAGCAAAACATAGACACAGGTGTATACATACATATATATATAAAAAAATAAATATATATATAAAGAAAAAAAAATATCTCGATTGCAATTCTCCTAGGAAAACAATCGATATTCAGATAATATAAAGGCTTTCCATTACACACGGAGGATTGGATTTATAATATGAGAGTATTTGCAGTATATTTGAAATTTAAAAGTTGGGATAGCTTGAATGCTTTGCTAGATTTATGCCTGTGTGATTTTACGCATATAAGCTTTCCCTTAAGTTAAGAGAAATCACGTGGGTCTCGTGGTCTCTAGATCCCCCCCCCCGTATCCTGTTTTCACCAAAACAATGCAGAAAATGAATGAATTTTCCTGAATTTTAAATGTCTTATTCCAAACTAACTTTTGATAGTTCCCTTCATCCCATTTGAAACACCTGGGTTCCCCCGGTTGTTTGATACTTTTTCAACATAAAAAACCAATGTAAACACATGGAAATTTTACAGGGAGACTTAACCAAGCAGCTTGCTTTACCTAGGGCCATTATAGTGATTATTATGAACGCGAGAGCTGGGTTAATGGCACAAAATAGACTTTTTTTCATAAGATAGTTGCAGTCATTTCTTTTTCCATTTAACCTGCCTCTGCACTGAGCACTGTCTACACTGAGCATCAGCACGGCTGCATCAAAACGGCCATGGACCTAATGGAGTTCCACTTCATTGCTCCTAAATGATTACAAGCTAAATATCCTCAGTTTAGAAGAAGAATATGTGTTTTCTTCCCATTTGCACATGAAAGAGTAACACACGGGGTTATTTTTGCAATGTGTCATCAATAAAGATTTTGACATGTAACTCAGTTACAAAAATTTTATTTTCCTGGGGGTTTTGTTTTTCCTTTTCCTCCTCCCACTGCGAACAATTTGGTGGAGAAAAAGATTCCACCCTGGTCTCCATGTTTATTAACAAATTCAATAGGATCTGGTGGTTCTCTTTTAAACTTCTGAGCACTGGAAATATTTCAAAAGATACCTCCTGAAAGGAAAAGGAAGCTACGCCGCTTGGTGGGGGGCATCGCTCTTTCCCTAGAGATCTTTCCAGGAGAGCAAAAAAACACACACATACATATAGGCTAGGAAAGCAGGATTAAAGAAAATCCTTTCCACAATGCATTGTACTGCTTTTCATTCTACGTGATCAGACTGAACTATTCTTTCTAACAAATATGTAATTATTAGCATATAAATTTAACACCTAGCTGTGCTATAATGACAACAATTTCTTTATTTATTTCCTTTACTTACTTAATATGGAAAGTTATTTGTCTGGCATTATTGTTTTCAGGTTTTTATTGGTTTTTATTGTTGAATGTTATTTATTCCTCAAAATATCATTAGCTTTCACATACCTGTAGATTTTCATTTTTGATATCTTTAAAATAGCGTTATAAGATTGAGGGTAATTGTCCAAATCAATTTTTTTTATATATCTATATATCTATCTATCTATATATATATATCTATCTTGCTCTTGAGTATTTAGATGTACATTCCCCCTTTTTTCCCCCCACTTCTAGGGGAGAGCGGTGTTGGATCTGCTGTGGTCTGGCTGAGCACCAGTCTCAGAGCGAGAAGAACTGGATTTTATTCCAGCGTGAACGTTGCTTTGCTGAAAATTTTGTATCTTGCCTAACTGTTAACTTTCGGGGACACAAACTCCTTTTGCCGACCACCGGGACATCCTGGCCATCCTTAGATGTTGTAGCTGCTCGTGTAGCACAAACAAAAGTAAGAGGAAGTTCAGTTGGGAATTGGAAAGAGAACTTCTGGCGATTGCTCAATGTCCACGCTTCCCTGCCAAGCAGAACCCTTTATGTAGCTGTTAGATGTTTATAGCTCTAAATCAAAGACAAAAGAGCTTAAGTGAGCAAGTCTTGTAAGAGACGACGCGTGGAAGTGTCACGCTGGAGCTAGCGCGCCCTGATTTTGGGTGTCCGGCCGGCCGCTGCCCGGCAGCTCCTGAACCCGTTTCACATCACGATGGCCTGGGTGCAAAGCCAACCGCCGGGGAGCCTGGGCAAAACTGGGCCCCTCTATCTGTACCCACCCGTGAAGACGCATTCCTAAGAGGCTTTGGATTGGTCCGCAAGCGTGTCAAGATGCACTCAGGTGTTGGAAAACCGTTCCTACCCTGCAGAGCCCAAAGCACTGACACGACCCACACAAGGTTGACCTGCAGGTTGAAATCACGACAGCCACCGAGAAGATGCTTTTACCCACCGCCATAAAAACCACCTCAGCTCTGGGTGAAGGACTCGGGTCCACCATCTCCCTCCATCCTGCATGCGGGTTATACAACAGCAGGCCCTGTCTGCCTAGAGACACTGCCTCCGTGGGTAAATTGCACAAAACCTTCACTCTCTCTTCACCTTCTCAATGCCGGCCGAGCGCGAGCTCACCAGGCGAGAAAGCACGGAAGGGAAGAGGAGAAGCAGATCCCCGGTGTGGGCGAGATGCAGCTGGGACACAGCAGCGCGCAGCACTGGGACGCATCCTGCCTCCCTTGCCTGGAGGCGAAGGTCTGCAGCTCACGGGAAGCACCGTTTTCCCCAGGAGAAACCGGGGCTCCTGGCTGGTACCTTCAGAGAGATAGGAAGAAGTGGAAAGAAAAAGAATATGAGCTTTCTCTCCTTTTTTTTTTTTCTTTTCCTTTTTTTAAATTTTCTTTTCCTCTCTCTTTTTCTAGACATTCTACCTATGAGGGCAAGAAAGCAGTATGGACAGCATCTACATCTAAACATGTGTTGAGCCACCATAAACGGCGTAGGTGGCTTTTCTTTCTATTAACGCCAGTAGAAGTACTACTATTTTATCACTTTATAAGCCTCTAGGGAAGGCTGGGGAAAAAAATCATTTAAAGTTAGAACTAGAAAAAAAAACCATTAAACACTTAGGACAGGAAAAGTTATTCTTTTTCTCTAGGAGCTGAAGTTTGAGGGGATAAAACCCCAACAAAACCACCATTGCTGACACTGAGAATTTATTTAGGAAGATAAAAGGAAAAGCATTTGTGTGAGCAAATAGGGAACAAAAGAGATTGAGAAGGAAGGAGTGACATCTGAGCAGAGGAAAGAGAGGGAATTGGAGGAAGAGAATAGAAATGGAGAGGAAATTTAAAAGAAGATCTGGGCATGAAATTAACCGTGAAGAAAAGTGGGGGCTGTGGAAATAAAGGCACAGAAAAAACAGTTGTTCTGAAGTTCCCAGGTTAATTCTCCTCTATTCTGGTTCAGCTTTTAAGGCCATTTTTTACCTTCATTTAGTGATGTCAGTCCAGATGACCCACTGCAATGGATGGAGAACCACCACAGGCGAACTCCCCCACTTCAACTGCACCAGTCCCAGCCATGGAAGAGCTAATCTCAAACACTACAAGTACATGGGCATCACGGACACTTGAACATCTTCAGCATAAGGCCAGCAGAAACACATGATCCCCTTTAAACAGCGTAGTCATTCTGATCTCCAGATGAAAATGCCCTGTTCCACTGAACGCAACCTAAAAAGAAGCACCTGCATTCCAAACATCACGATCCACACACTTTGGACTTCAACAATGAATCATTCCCTCGCATTAAGCATGTCGTATTACCTGGAAGATGGCCAGGGCCAACTTCAGAGATTGCCTTTTGCAAAGTAAGTCATTTGCTGTTTTACAAAAATGAAAAGAGTCCATAACCACCATTATTTGAAAACCTCTCTAAAACAACAGTGGGAGAGAATTCTACTTCCATCACCTAAAATGTGAGGATTGCTCTTTACCATACACGGTCTAGTTTTACTCAAAGTTTTATAAACTATTCTGTATTCAAAGATTAATTATTTTAATTTTTGTACTAAGAAAAAAAAATAAGGGCAATATGGGGAGGTAGGGTAATTACACTACCTGGTAGCATTAGTTTCTCAGCAGTCACGGTTTATATTGCACTTACTGCTACCACAAAATACTGATGCTTATCAGTGAGCATCGTCCTGAGGAGAAATCTGTTTAACAGTGTAAGAGGCCAGACAACAGACATACATCAATATTTGCTTTTTATTCCCCAAGTAGTGTGCATTTTATGTCCGACTGTACAAAAAAAAGTTGCTTTATCTAGCTAAAGTTTCAAAGAAATGAGACAACGAGCAACACATAGGATTTTCTGTGAATTTGCCTTTTCTTTTAGAAAAACAATTGTTACGCTGTGAAATCTAGAAGAACAGCCTCTCTCTTTTCTATGGTCTGTGTGAAATGATTTGAGGTTTTATGGTTTTTAAGATGCTGTACTTAAAGCAGGTCAGCATGCTAAAAATGTTATCCTGACATATTCTAAACATTAACCGAAGAGAAATAAATAGAACACGAAGACCCATCCATCTGACTATTTTGTGAAGATCAGATAATCCTAAACAAAAGAAAGCAACAGAAGCAAAAACTAGGAAAGCCCTCGATTTGCAGCGACAGTTAATTTCATAATGCATTTGCAATTGCTAATAAACAGAATTATGGCTGCACAAGAGAAATCTTGTGGTCTCTACTCTGTCACTACAGAGGGCAGCAACAGACAACAGAGCTCTTTAGCATTACAGAGGAAATGTTAAACATTCCCAGTAAACAAGGGAGCTCGGAGAGGCTGGTCCTGCGGGCAGCCCAGGGATCTTTGCTGGAGCGCGGTCCGAGGCGGTTTATTAGACATTTCAGCCTCCTTTGGATGCTAACAGGCAAGCGGGTTTGGAAAGTCTTAGGGAAGCCTGGACTGCTTAACAAGTTAAGCCTATCTTCTGTCAATTTATCAAGCCCAGATATTAAAAATAAGCATAAACCATGAGTCATAATACATGAGCTGGACCATATGGTAGCAAGTTAAACTCATTTTGTGTATTCTTTCCCACTTTACACTCATAACCAATAAGTTGCTTCGTTTTCTGTTACATCTCTTGGTAGACAAAGAAGCAAAAAGTCAAACAGCTGGGAAGCGTGTCCTCTACAGCCTGGAGACCGCGCGCCGTAAAGTACAACGCAAAGACATTTACTGTAAAGACATAAAAGTTCGGATCGGAAGAAAGTTGCTCAGTTTGAAAGACTTTATATATAATTTTGTTTCAGTAGTAAAACCGCGTTGGGGGCGGGGGCGAGGTGCCTGGCGCAGTTATTAGCAGTGGTCACATCCTCCTCCAGCTCCGGCGGCAGATGCAAAGGAGGGCAGCAAAGGTCTTATGATCAAACGGGAAGAAAATGACTGACAACACGGAGCTAGTTCAAAGGAACTAATGGAATAATTAGTTCCAAAAAGACTAAAAAGACTGAAGAATTCATGATGTCATAAAAAGCAGAGCTACTTAAATTGGATTAGAAAATAAAAATGACACGAACATTGTAAATATTCACAGATCACATCATTGACGTGTAATGTGCCGTTAAATGATGTCAAATTAAAGGGGAAATTACATGTGTAAGAACTAGGAAGAATAAAGGGAAGACATTTTAAAGATGCACAGTCCTTCAAGTGAAAACCCCTATCGTATATCAGGGCTGATCACTGCATGGATGAGGAAACTATGAGGGAAGAATAAAATAAAATATGGGAAAGAAAACATAGGGTAAAAACATCTCAATTTAAACCCTGTGGTGAAAGGCTGTTAACTTCAGAGCCAGAGCAGCTTCTCCTCAGCACGTCTTTGTAAGGCTGCTCCCAGCCAAGGGGATGCCCAGAACCAGGCACCTCCATCGCTTAAACCCCTGTTAAAATTAGCCCCAATTTATTACAAAAACCCCAGCAGTCGAGCGCACTTTCACATGGGAGGGTACCCTGAGTAGAGAAAAGGACTTTGCTCAAATGGTACTTTTGACTTTTCCAAATTGTATTGCAATTAACACACTCCTATGTGAGCGAAACTGAGCGGATATAAAGATGGCACTCCTGAATCCACAGTCTTCCGAAGTAGAAAAGGCTGTTATGGATACCTTTAATCATACACGCCTCATGTACACCATCCATAGAGGCTTACGGGCCCTCAACCAGAGTGAGATATCATCTCATCCACGGCAGATAGCAATGTTGTGGCAATTAATTTACCTATATCGTGCTCTTTTTAAGTGAGCTTGAAAAGAAGGTCCTCCCGGCTTCTCTCCCTTCCCTCCATGTGCTATCTGAATCTCCTGCTCCAAAGACGGCATTTAAAACTCCTGAAAATACCTGCATAATAAAGGGTAAAAGATACTCTGCACATATATATATATATATATATATGCACATATCTTTTTCTTCCCTCATGGTCCTTTCCGTCTCAAAACTCTGTGAGGTGTTAAAAATACATCGCACATAACCAAGAAACTCGAGATTATCGGCATTATCTCACCCGCTCTGCCTGGTGATAAGATGGTCTGATGCGCTCGCTGCTGCGATAACAGGCACCAAGCTGCCAAGCTGGTTACGGCGTTCCTTAATCATCTGGGCCTTTTCCACAGGAGATTATTTATTGTCCCCCCCCATAATTTAGACCAAGTCAAACTTGAGCCAGCGCACATTCAACCCCCCTGTTGAAGCTGGCCACAGTTCCGGACGCATACGGATTCTGTTTCTCCAGTGATGCTCGGCACGGAGCCCAGTCCTGCAGGTCCGGCAGATCCTGGTGCTGGCACAGGGTGAAAGCGCCTGCCGCTGTCAGGAAGCCCTCAGCACATCACTTACGATGTAATTAGCCACGTTTGCACCCAGTTAAGACATAAAGGTTAACACCTGTACCGCTATAAAAATGTCATGCAATCTTTAATGATCAAGACATCAGTTTTGTCCTATAGCCAAAAGATGTATATTTACGATGCTGCGACTCATACAAACATAGATATTCACGTGGAAACGTGAAAAATATGCATCGGAATAAAGAGCAACTTTTTCTTACATTCATTCTCCTGCTGAGTTAAAATAGTACCCTTTTCATTCTTTGAAGACTTCAGCGATCTCTCCGTGCACACCAGGCCACGCAGCAGCCTCCTATCCAACCCCCCGCACCTCCCCAGCCGAGGTGGAAAAGCTGCCGGTGGTCTCAGCGACAAAGGCACACGGGCTACGAGGATGCCAGAGTGTGGGGCTCCGAGTGCTGGATTTACAGACAGTAACTAAAATACTTACAGCACTTTTTAAAGCACAATGCAATGCCTTTTAATCACTTCTGAGTGCATATTCTTGTGTTGGTAACGTCAACCGTCTCGCAGAGGTGAGGGTCTGCAGGGGAAGGGAAGGACAGATACCTGCTCGGCTAGAGGAAAAGCAGAATGTGCTCTGCAGGACCTGGTTATTGCCTTTGTTTTGTCTGGAGGGCCAAGATTAAAACATACGTTTGAAGAAGCAAGGGAAAGACAAAAGGGTCACTTTTATATTTCACTATTACGGCTATACGTATTAAAAAAAAAAAATAATTGTTCTGGACATCGCCACGTGCACTTGAATGCACTTAATCATACGGCTCCTATTCTGACCAAGAGGTGACATCATCCAAGCATTACATTTGGTCTGTTACGTGCCGTTCCGTTTGCCGACGACACGGCAGGCAGGTAAGGCCATTTCAGGTAGGAAGGCGATGCCCGGGACAGCCCGGGACTCCCAAACCTCCCCTGCACGGCCCCCGGGGCGTTTGCAGCGCTGTGTGCTGGTGCCTGGGGGAGAGCGAGGGACAATTTTCTTCTTGTAATTTGTACGACTCCAGCCTAGAGCTGAGAGTAATTTCCAAAGTGGAGTTGCCTGAGCCCTAGGAGCAAACAAAAGTATTCTGAGGTCTTCATTTGTGCAATGGCATTTCCACTCTGACTGGCGAGATCTGTTGATTGCACTCACATTGTCTCTATAACAATTTAAAAAATTAGACGTGATAGTTATCCTTTAGCTCAAGAGAATGTATTATTCAGATTCCGCTTCTCTCTTTTCACTGACTTTTAACATGCCATAAGTACACCCGAGAAGTGGGTTACCCAAAACAAAGGCATTTATCGGGGAGAACTTCGCACCTGTGACCTGAAGTCTCTCAGCCATAAGGAACTGCGATATAGAAGGAGGTCTGTCAGGGCCGAGTATTCAATATATTACAAGTCCCCAGCAAAAATAGAGCACAGCTAAATAACTTGGGAAATATTATACTTATAATGGCATTGCAGAGTCAATCAATTTAAATGTAATAAAGACGACGACAGACAATGAATAGAAAGTTCAAGGACTTTTCACCTAGGGCTTTGCTATGGCTGGAAGTCAACCTGCTGAAGTCTATAGATGTCTATATAATCTGGAAGTCAGCTCCAGGGATCGGAGTCACGTATGGAGACAAAGGACGACTTTGATTTCAGGGAACAATGCTCCAAAATATCAGCATAAGCCCCAGAAAAGCAACCTGAATTGGACATTTTTGAAGGCAAGGGCAAATTTTCATCATATTTTTTTTTGCCAGGCAATACCGTAATTCATCTTTTCATGTCTTAGTTTCATCAGCTAACTTTATCACAGAACAACATCACAGGCTGGACAGAATAATTGCATTGACTTGGCTCTATGCTTTCACTAGTACCAGAAGGTTAATGCACTAGGTTAGCTGTGCACGTAGTTCCTAGATTTATTCTTTTTTATTTCCCTAACTGGTGTTTATTCTTCATCATAATATAGGAAATTTACTAGAGTATAAGACAAAATTTAACAGTGGAGTTGATTTACAACCTGTATTCATGGAATCCTATTTTAAAAGTAGGTGGCAATTTGCACACCCACAGCATTTGTACTGAAGACTTCACTGGGACATCACGGAGCATAGGCTTTCTATGGAAATGATGTTGTTTGCTGCCTTCACTGAGAATGTAGAGTGAACTGCAGATTGCAATTGGGATTCAGTGCAAGATGAAGCTTGGAAGCGTGAGGTGGAAAAATTGCATCTCATTTCTTTTTGCCAGGTGGTAAGAAGCTGGCTTAGGATTTAGCAAAGTCTCAGACTTTGTCCCCATTTCAGCCTTTGGAAGAGAAAACTGAACTTTGGTCTAGCTCCAAGAGTTCATAGGAATAGAAAGGCAGGTTTTCGGGATGCTCAGAGAATGAACATAAGAGCATGGGAAAGGCCAAAGAGCTCAATGTGAAGGTGCTGTGTGATGACACAGGGAAGAAATCTTGAAGAGCAATTTTGGGCTAAAGAAAAGCAGGGCACAACCAGCCTGCTGTGTGTGAATGGAAAGGTGCGAAAGGAAAATCTGTAGGAAAGCTAGAAAAAGATTATCGTATGTGAAAGACAAGGCAAACACTAGAAGGGTCTGAAGAGCCAGAGGGTACTGTACACTGGTGAAGATTAGGGGCTGATGAGGAAAGAGCAATGCTGGGCTTTCTCTCATATCGTCCATCACGGGCACCTTTCAAAGATGAGAAGGGCCAGAATATACCGGAGGAGTTAGGTCAGAGAACGGGTAAAGAAAAGGCTAACTACAGTTAATGGTTTGCCTTCGCCACTTACACAGTGGAACTGTGAATACAAAACACATGAACATGAATTTGAAATGCTTCATTGTGGGACAGCGGTCTTTTCTACCAAGATCTTAACCTTCTAGTCACCCAAACTTCAAGATTCATGCCTTAGTGAGACCATGATGATGGAGGTAGTCATGCCAAATAAAACGCTCCTCACAGAGGCACAAAATAAATCTTGCAGCCTTTACATCCCAAGCTATCGGGGGCAATTTCTAGTTTTAACAATTATAAAATTATCACGTAAACTGCCAACATACTTGCAAATGCACAATGACACCATTAATATTCTCAACAAGGAAAGCACACTAATGTCATAGACTGGAGCATTAATATCACGGTGCAAAATGATTCAGCATACAGTTTAATTAAAGCGTGCAAACTATTTTTGTTTATGTAAAGCACGACAGAGACCATAGGCATCATTCACTGGCACAGCATACTGCTTCAAGTACAGATTGAGTCCAGAGCCACTCCTGTTACATAAGAGACCTTGCATCCAAAACCCGAGGTCTCCATGTTCTCCTAACATCTGGCGTATTCCCGGAGAATATCCCCCCCCCCCCCCCCCCAGAGAGGTGGATCCCATACACGTGCAAACCATCACTGTGCTAATGTGTTTTTCAACTAAAAACAACACTTAGATCGAAGGGTCTCTTATTTTCAGACATTTTCTGGGCTCTGCACCTAATACGTTGACGTGACGCATCAGCACCAAAGCACTGATTTGCAGGGACTAGGCAGGGAGGGATGAGGGCAAGAAGGAGATTTCATTCGTTTTACTTCATTGAAGATAAAAAGACTCTCCCTGTTCCCTTTTTGTCGCTCCATCATTTCTTAATATTTTGTCCAAGGCTTTGTTTCAGAGCAAAACTGGAGCGCGACCTGGGGGGCAGGCAGTCTGCAAAACTCCTCCGTGGGCGACTGCTGGCCCGGCAAGACCCGATCTCCTGCCAGGCTCTGCAGCGCGGCACCCAGGGCGCGCGGGCACGTCCCCAGGTGCCATCGGAGCCCCGCGAGGCTACCTCGAGGTGGCCAAGGGTGGACCGGCTCCTCTTCGGGGTTGGGAGCACCCTCCTCCTCTGTAACGTCCGTGGGCTTGCGCACAGTCTCAGGGATTTCACAGAGGCAATCGAGACTGAACTACTGCCACAGCGCTGGCCATCAGCATATTCTACTCTTTATAATGTAAATATTCAGCTTACATAAACTTGAGACAGGCGCCTGCCTTGCTTCTGTACTGCAAACTCAGTAGCACTGTTTAATGCATACTCAGATAAAATATTGCTAACTAGGGTAATAAATTTAAGCCAGATACTGTACTAGAATTAAACCATTAACTGGTAAATCAGCTGCTAAGTAGCCCATATTCCTTTTAATACTAGATTCTCAATGGTAGATTTAAACAGTAATACATACTTGACAAAAGCTTATTCAAAATATTCGAGTGACTAGAAACACAGGGAGCTGGCTCCATATCTGCTGCTTTCCGAAGTTTATCTGAGACCGAGTGGAAACGAGCTCCAAACAAAGACTGCAACAGGAGCCAGTTGTTGACACTCTACATCACGTGCCGCATGTTAAATGATTCATCAAATGCTGTGTCACAACCTGTATAAAGTCTTTTAAAAATGGATCCTTCCTCCTTTCATTTGATTTTTTAGCAGTAAAGAATATCTGGATAAATCTAGGCTTCCTTGAACAACCTTCCTTTTCTGAAACCACACCCCTTTTAATGCAAACATTCAACCCAAATACTATCAGAAAGAGCACCGGTCACTAAATTTCAGTAAATAGTAAGCTGGTGTATCTGGACAGCTTGGGCATCCTGATGGAGCTCTGCTGTAGGGACTCCCTGAATTTTATGAATAAAATTTACCCAGAACATTTTGGAAAACGAAATAATAGATGAGTAAATAATTTTACTGGCTGATATGGAAAGGCAATGTGTTATTGTAACCTGCCTTGTATGTTCCTTGTAAAGTACTGTAAATTATGATTTTAAATTATGATGTTAGATTAGGTTTTCTGCAGCTTAATATATTGTAATATAATATAATTGCTAAATGCAAATGAGATACTGTACAGCTTTTCCATAGAGTTGTTCATGAAAGCCAAGCATTTTACATATTACAGTGAAGTGCATGTTATTAAGAAACAAATTATAATGAAGCTTAATTTAGTTGGGAGACAAGATACCGTAGCCTTATCACGGTTGACAATGTAGTAAGGTATCTTATAGAGCTATTATACCAACTTATGTGCAGCTCAAGTACCTCCAGCACAAACGCACATAGGCAACAGCACCGTACCTTTTAAGACTCGCATGTGATCTCATTACCTTAAAGTCAAGTAATACTATAAAGTCATCAATTTGGCTTCAAATACGCTCTGTGATCGTGACTGACAAATGCTCTTTTCAAAATAACAAATACAAAGCTGATTAGCATTCAAATACCGCGCACTTGGAGCGAAGTTTGGGCAGAAGGCACATTTCAACTGCTTCGAACGCGGCGCAGGATCAAGTGCAGAGCCGGAGTCAACACAAGAGTTAAAAACAACAAAATCAGTCGCCTCGCGGTGCCGTTTGCTGAGCGCTCGCGATGGCTACTGCAGATAAAACTGCCTTTTGTACCCCTGGACCTGTAACCCACCCCAACAGGCAAAGAACTTCTGCTTTTCCATCTTCATTTTCATCAGCAAGTCACAAAAAACAATAGTTACTGGTAGACGTGCCAGGAGAATGCACTCCCTAAATAACATCTGGGCTAGTAAATTGTCCATCAGACCGTAAATTCCAAAAGAAAAACTAAAATGCATTTTTTTTCAGCATTTTCTGCGCGGTGTTCCCTCCATGCGGAGCACGCAGCGGCATCCCCATTTCCCCCCGAAAAGCACAGGTACCAACGGGTTTGTTACAGAGCAGGAAAAACCTGCTCCAAAGCAATTCATTATTAATGCCAGAATATTCTTGCTAAACAGTTCTGATTATTTCACAAGAAAGAGGTCAAGGTATTGGAGAAAGGGATTTAATCAAATAAACTCTCAATCTCTCTCCAAATAGCATTTTCATCCGGCTGCATGTAAATTCATCAGATGACTAGCCTCCAAATGCACAGGCAAGGTTAATCTGCTATGACTGTTAAAATTTCTGTGATATGCCTATTGAATAAAGATTTAAAATAGGATGAACCACACCGGTTACCCCAAACTGTTTTCTATCTCTTCTTTTCCTTAAAGTTTTGCCCTGAATCACGCCATCTCCACTGGCAGAAGGGGAGCTGAGAATCCCCCGCTTGGGCTTCAGTTGCGGGACCCCACAAAGAACATTTTGTTTTGCATTTGCTGCTCAACTGTCCAGATTCTGACGACTATCAACAGCTTATTTCAAGCTACCCCACAGCGAATAACCTGCCCTGAGCAGAAGGCGAGGGGGGAATCCTGGACTATTAGAAACATTTCATACATTGCGGGAGCACTCGTCCTGGAAAACAAAGCAGAGTCGCCATTAAGAGAGAGGAAACAGAATTTCTCTTCTATTCCGAATTCTATATAGTGCTGCTTTGCTTAAATAAGGAGCCAAGGAATTTATCACAGTCATATCCCAAGGTGAATTTAGTGGCAAACACCAATAATCCCTCTCGGACACCTAGTACTTATTAGGCAAACCCTGGCTCCCAACAGTGTAAATCAATGTTTGTTTTTGAAAAGGATCTTTGTGAACGTCACACTTAAACACAGAATTATGATATAGCTCTAAACAACATACTCAGTCATAAATGGAGAACTGCAATTTGGGGTTTTGTTTTGTTTTTAAAAAATCCCAAATGCCTATTGACAGAAAGTAATAAAATAATATATAAAAAAAAAAAGGAAACTGAAATACAGCAGGCAGGTAGGATTATTTTTACTAATATTTTTTTTGCTTTCTTTACCCTAAATCTGGCCACAGAATCTGTATTTAGCGGAACGTACTGTAAATATCTTCCTGAAGTCAGATCAGATTTATGAGACTGAGAAACTGTGCTTGATGAGAGCCATGGCTTTACGCAGACAAGCCCTTCTAGCCTCATACCAGCACACGCGACCCAAGCACAGTCTTCAGATGCTTAACAATCTCCAAGTAAGCTAATGGTACAATTTTTTTTTTTTTTTTTTCAAATAGCCATTCTAATTTATTTATGCTACACACGCAGCGTGTTCCTAAATATGCTCCACCTAAGCAGTTTCACTGCCACCTTCTTCAAGACGTCTAAGACGACATTTCCTCTGTTTAAAATCCGAGAGGATTCTTAACGGTATACAGTCTACATCCCTCGTTTAGGAGTCAGGCAGCAGTTAAAAACTCTGCCTCATCCAGATAAAAAGTGTTTTGATGCTGGTATTCTCTGCCCCCTTTGCTCCAAGCACCTTTCTCGAATCTCAGACACCATTTTACATGAGGATGCTTTCTAAAAAGCAAAATGTAACTGTCTAATTAAGAGCGGAATGATTGGCTAGTTCATGGACTCTGTGACAGTTATGACAAATACACATATTGGCATAGCCCTAACCTCACTTCACAGTTTGCAACACAAAGATGGTATTTTCAGAAATGTGCGGAACACTCTGATACAAAGCTTCACCTTGTCTAGTGCTATTCCATTTAATTTTTTATTAACTGCCTGAACATATGCCATTCTAGAAGAGGGTAATAGTTACAAAATGTCAGCAGAAACATTTAAACTGCTAAAATGTAAATGATTTTATAAATTTGTAATGAAAGGTAATTGTCATGTGGGAAAAGTAACAGAAAAACAGATATGTGTAAATGTAAAACTGGTAAAAAAAATACATCCTGCTGGTCGAAGGTAGCAAAATCTAAGTGTGTTTTAATGACCACTGTAAGTAGTATTTAAATAAAATTAGACTCATAAGCAGAAAATGTGCGTTCTATAACATTTTATTTTCTAGCATTAGTAAAGTTCATAATAATGAAAAGACCTCATGGAACTTTAATGCGCCTAAATTCATTAAACAGTAGGACATTAAGATTCCTCACCTCATTTTAAAAAACAAATAAATCAAGTCAGATAACATAAATACAAAGCACTCGCCAGCCTCGGCGCAGCCCGGCTTCAAAAGAACAACATTAGAACGCGGTTAGTTAGTTTCTTTACTTTCCGCTAAAATGAAAAACAATTTGGTGATTAATCCCTTCAGCGATGCGGTGCTGGGTCAGTGCTCTCGGAGATGTCAGGGAGGAGAAGACCGGGGCGAAGGAGGGAGTTTTTCTCCAGCCACCACACAGAGCAACCACCTTCCAGTTAGGTTTGCGGGCAACCATCTTTAAATGCTTGAGCTGTTCTGCGTGGCCATGACAAGATTTGCAATTCTCCACGTTTATTTACACACCATCACCCCAACTAGACATCACATGGAAGTGGCATGGTCGCGGCTGACCCCAGGGTAGTCCCTGTCTCCGCCGATCCAATTTCATCCCGCTCGGCGATTGCACGGCAGCCCGCCCGCCCAGGATGCATGCACACTGCGCCGCGCCGCAATAAAATTAGCAGAAGCTTGTCAGGGTGTATTTTCTCGTTTTACACTGACAGACGCTGGACAAATATGTCTGCTTTTCAGAAATCCACAGAGGGTTCTACTCTCCTGAAATGTATAGCAGGCGGGGGGATTTGCAAGCCTGCGTGTGCCTGGACGGGGAAAACCCGCGAGGGCTGGCTGCGGGACGGCACGGCCGTCCCCGCAGGCTTTTATTTGGGGGTCGGGGGTCTTTGGTTTTTTTTTTGCTTCTCCTCCCTAGACTACGTAAAAAAAAACGCTAAGCCACCGGTCCTTTTTGATTTCTACCGCGTTCCCCTACAACCGCTCCTGCTGAAGACCGGACGCACAGAACGAGCTCTCCGGCCAGAAATTAATAGAACGTAAATCCATCGTGTCTCGAAAGCGAAAGTTCGGGGGGAGGAAGGGCTGTTTGCCGCCTGCAGTGGGTACGCAAATCGCCTTCCAGAGGAGACGTCACCCGCAGCTCACGCAAGAGCTCACCTGCGAAACTGCCACCTTCCCGAGTCCAATCTCCTTTAATTTTTTTAAACGCTTTTGCAAATAAACGGCAGAAAACGACCGTTTGTTTCAGAAGCTGAAGCCGAGGGAGGCTAACGCGGTAAATAGAGGAAATTTACCCTCCGTAATGGGAACATTTTTTAAATAAAACCACCTAATATGTTTTGTAATCTACAGCGACGTAATTTTATTAGATATTCAGTGCAGTTCCTACATCAAACAGCCTCAGAAGCCCCAGGATCATTTTACATTCACTGGAAGACAGAAAGAAATCCAAAACCTAGTTAAATAAATTGTTCATTTATTCCTTTCCTTTTATGCACCAAGATCTACATGTGGTCATTAATTATAAAGAGACTATTATAGCACCATATTTTCATTCAATACGATGTCCTGGTATATATCAAAGAAGTCCCATAATTAAAACAGAAGGGCCACAATGACAATTAAAATTACAATCTATATGGGGAAAGAAAGTACAGTTCTGCAATTTTTCACCCTGTCACTGTCAGCACCGGGGGATATTCCGGTCACGTCTCTTGTAAAGCAGCCTAAATTCTTCCTCACCAATGCAACCTCAAAAGCATTATCAGCACCTAAGCAAAAGCCTATGCAAGTATAATTTAATACCAAGCCACAGTTTGCAAGTAATAGCGTATAAAGTGATATTTAAGTGGTGTTTTAAGCACACTTCTGATGGCTACAGCCGCTTTTTACTGGTAAATGCGTTTTCCTTTGAGTAGTGATTATGAGTCCTGGGTGAAGAGGTCCTGTGTGCAGGTCTGCCTGTAAGCCTTACTTCCAGCTGCCAATCTTTACTTCACAGTGAAGAAAAAGCCACATAGCACCTTGTTCTTACTCTTGTATGCTGTCATCCCCTGAGCCTGATAACTGCAAAATCATTTCCACATAACACTTTCCTGCTTCTGCCTCTTAAACCTCGAGACCTACACATCGCGCACGCACTTGCACCCCCGGCAGCCGGCCCCCCAGAAGCCGCTGCCTCTGAACCGCCGGCCTCTGCCCGCGGACTATTTTTAACACTTATCCCGGTAAATATCCGCATTAATGGAGTACGGGGCTCTTGGGCAGCAATATGTATTTGCTACAATTTATTGTCTATAAAAGTCACAAGCAGTGAATTATTACAGTTAAAACTGTGTTTTTCTTTATAATAACTTTAAACCGAGCGCTCATATATGAAGCATGCAATGGAGATGGAGAAGGTTTTGTATAATAAAACGGTGACATGGTCATTTTTCCCAGTTTTGCATTACACAGACACACTCATGCATGGTGCTTTTTAAATTCTTATTATATGTGAGGTCAGGGGGTCGAATGTCAGAAAGTACTGTTAATTTCACGGGGTTAGGGGAAAGTAAATTCAGAGGGAATACAGATCACTTAGCACAGAAAAGCAGCTCCTCTGAAGTTTGGTTTTACATTTGTTAACCATATCCTTCAGCTGACGAACCATTGAGACCAGGGTGACATTCTGGTCCCCGCTATAATGGCTTGACACGCTGCGGGGAGAGCGGGATGCTGGCGGAGGGGCCGGCTGCCGCTGCCCCGAGCCAGCGCAGCACCCCGGCTCCACGCAACTGGAACCGAGCGGAGCGGGTTGCCATTTGGGCTGCGATGTTTAAATTATAGAGGAAGCAGTCAAGATGTCTTAAAGTTCAATCTGACAAGAAATGTAAAATATATTTCTGTCTTCGCTCGCCGGGAAGGTAGCGTCTTGCAGCGCGGGGTATCGCTACCCGGAGTCCTTCTAAAGCACCTCCTAATAGATCATCAAAGCCTGAAGGCGCTACAAGCGCTCGGAGTATTGGGGTAGGGTTTGTTTTGCCATACAAGGCACTGGTGGGTTGCCTTTTTTTTGGTTTTTTTTTTTTTGGTGGTTGTTGATGTTTTGGGGGTTGGGTTGGCTTGTTGGGGGTTTTTTTCCCAGCTCTGCCGGTGGCAAAATAAAATTGCGGAAAACAGAAGGAGTTTTAGACGGTGCCTCTTGGTTCCACAAATAACAGGGGAGAGGCGATAAAACATGGTGACAGAGCTGCTCCTCGGCCCAGGCAAATCCCAGAGCTGCTTCTTTTATAAAAAGCCATTTGCTTGATAAAAGCCACCTTACTTGCACACAGTTTAAAGTAATAAACACATTAAAAATGCGAGGGCATCTTACATCAAAGATGTTAAAGACCTTTTTGCCATTGTCTCTATTGAAAGTTCAACTTAAAAAAGCAGCGCCGTAAGGACGGCGCTATACATCCGTTTGTGAAAGGTAGAAAAGCGGGGGCGGGGGGGGGGGGGGGGGGGAGACGACGGACCCAAACAGAACCAGAACAGCTAAATTTAATCAAATGACTGCAAAGAGCCTTTTTAAGAGACAGACCAGATTATTCCCTGTAAGCAGTTCGTGGGCTCTGCCTGAAGCTGGGCTGGGTTTGGGTTTATGCATTGGTGCCTTTTGCAAGATTCCTCTGAGTCAAAACCCAAACCAGGCTCAGCTGCCCCCTCGTAATTACATTTTAATGACTTAGGCTGGGTGTTTGTGTTTTGGCAGCATATTTAATAGTGTTAGCATTTAAATGGTCACAACCGGACTCCGAAGGGCAGAGCTCGCCGCCGTTCGGGGTGAAGTTCACCCTTCATCAGAGGAGCTGCCGGCAGCCGGGACGGAGCTCAGCCTGGCTCTCCGGGGAGCCGGGTTTTCCCCAAATTCTGCTCCATAAACATGAGGTCTAAGGAATAGCACAGAATCCGTAGAACTATTTTGAATCTATGGACTCGGTGGGCTTTCCAGATGCCCAGGTCTGGAAACCGAGCACGCTGCACGCCCAGCTTTTGTCTTCCTCGGTACCAGAAGATGCCAACAACGCATGACCGAGTCCACCGTTACCCCTCTCTTCCAAATAAACACTCCCGAAAACCGCTCAGGCAAACAGTGACATGGCAAACGCAACATATATATATATATATATATATATATGCGCTTTATTAAAGATGCATTAACTTTGTAGTGGTATATTTCACTAGCTGCCTTTTATAATTAAAAACTTTTTTTCTCCAATCCCCTTTCCTGCAAGTAGCCTGTTGCCTGAAGATTTAATCCTTCATTACCAGTTAAAACAAAATCACCAATTAGGCACATGAACACGTCTGTATTAATCTCATTAAGGTGATGGCACCAAATAAATTGGAACTATTTTTGTGCTTTTACTGTGTTCCTATGGCTTTATCAGGCCCTGTGGTCATATACAAAGACCTTGCAGCTTAGTCATTTAGAGTCATTCGGTTGTGGACTAAATGTGGCATTACCATCTATGGCTGAAAATTGCTTTCAGCTTTTAAACTGCACTGACTAGTCTGTAGTTAATCTTAGATCATTCACTCGCAAAATTAAATGAGCCAGAACGATGGTCTTTTTTTTTTTTTTTTTGTAAAATAATACATCACAAAACACTTATTTGCCCTGCCCAAAAGAGAGATCAAATTCATTTAAAATCCCATAAACCAGAGTTGTGAATTTTTAATTTTATTTAGTAGCACAGAAATAGAGGGTAAGCTATCTTTCCACAGCACATCATTGCTATAAATTTACATATAGAACATAGTTTGATGCCTAACCAACCTTTAATCTACCTTTGATGTATACTCCTACTTCAGTATGGATCATGTGATACACCTTATTAATGCAAATGTAAGAAGGATTGTTTTGGATCTCTGATGTAATTAGCCATAAACCACGTTTAAAAAGAGAAAAAAGAAAAAAAAAAAAAAAGTAGTACTTCTTTTGTCACTACAGTTGCATACCGACTTGCACGTGGAGATGCTCCAAAGAGGGCTACAGCCCACGGCGGGGCCCTTGTCCTCAGCCTCCCAGTTTTATTATACGTGGATTATCTATTTGGCTCTTACGAGTACTGCACTGGATGAAAGCAAAGGTGAAGTAAAGCCCGGTTAGTTCCTAACTTTCCAAATAGCACAAGTAACGAAACAATTGATGCCAGATCCTGCTGCCACCGAAATCGATGGGAATTTTGCGTTTTAACTCAATATTCAGGCCACCTTCTTCAAGTCCCCCTTAGGGCCTGCTTTTGCCCCAAGAGCCCACCACTGCTGCTCTCTCCCATTTGCCCTTTTATAATTATTATTCCCACGTTGCAAATTGCGTACGGCCGTAACGGCAAGCCCGGCCGCAGCCTTCCACGGCGCGTGGGCACAAGCGGTCGGGGTAGGTTGTAAAGGGGTCTGGCGGGTCCCCCGGAGCTTCGCCGAGCTCTGGGGTTACGTGGTGGAAATCGGGTTCGTGCTCCCCCCTTGGCGGGGCAGCCCCCGCTTGAGAGGGGCAGCCCAGGGCTCTGGGCTCCGGCAGAGAAATGCAATGAATAAACAAACAAACAACCAAGCAGCCAGCCAAATCGGGAACAGCCGTGACTGAAAGCCGGGGATGATGTTGACATCATCGGCGGGGTCCAAAAACCGGTGGTCTATTGGGTTTTAATTCCTTAACATGTAATAGAGTAGCTTATCCCTCTCTAACGACGGCGCGAGAGATCTGGATCCCCTTGTGCTGCATAGAAACTACTCCCAATTACGGGGAACAATAACACCACGGGGCTGCCGCCCAGCCGACCCACGGCACGGCTGGAGCTCCATCCCGACAGATTGACAGGTTCGCTTATCTCACCGAATCGCCGGTTTAAGTTAACCGCGGTGGCCTGGTTTGTGCCATACCCACGCGCAAGTTAGAGGACTGACAAGAGGAGGGGAAAGAAGCAAACAGAACAAAAACCCCCAACGAAGCCACGTGCGCGTGGGCCGGTTCGCGTTTGCTTTTCCATGTCCTCTGCAAACTTTCTGGGCACGGAGAGGACGGGAAAGCAGGGAACAGGCGGAGCGGAGCGGAGCTCCTGTCCCCGCTCCCGGCTGGCGGGCTCTGCTCTTCGCCGCAGCCACCGCTGGAAGCGGCCGGCTTTGTAAGAGCTGATGTACGCAGGTTTATCTTCCCATCTGGCAGCTGGATAGCAGCCTCCCGCTCTACCTAGGAGAGCGCCTCTCAGATTTCTTCATCATCTAGCTATTTTAAAACAAGTATTAAGACTGTAGTTCTCGGTAAACTATAACAATGGGGTTGGTTTTTTTTATTCCCTGCCCTCCCCCAGAAACCAAAGTTTGCACCAATCGCATTGCTCTCTCTCAGTAAGGGTTTCCAGAAATGAAAAATTTTTTATTTGCATAGAATAATATTCTAATACAAAAGTGCTACTCTAGTCTCATAAAAAATATATTTACCTGGTAGTTTTTACTCCTCTTCGGGAGAGAATCTGCATATTTTGTTTATTCTTGAAAATATGCCTTTTTTTTTTTTTTAATAGCCTGAACCAAATAATTTCTCATTTTTACAGGCTTCACTTCACTTTTCTCACAGTGAATAAATTGCAACTTATTTCCATGAAATTCACAGATGACACAGATCTTTATTTTGCATAAAGGCATAGAGAAGTGTCTAATATCTTCAATATTCATCCGCTAAGTGGACATTTGCATTGGGTTAGAAGGGAGAAGGAGCCCCGGCCCTCCCGCGGTGACAGCTGTACGGAGGGATGACATCTGACAGCTGTGACAGTGCTGACGGGAGCCTGGGATGGCTCCCGCATCCGTGATCCAATTACGGCACACATCCCTCTGACAGGGCCGGCAGCCCGCTCCCGCGCCGGGGAGGACAGTATTGATCTCTTGTCAGAGACCGCCCGCCCGCCCGCCATCGCGCCTCGGTGAACTTTGCCAAGCCGGAGCGCCCTCGGAAACGAGCGGGGCGGCCGGGTTCGGGGATTCGGGTGCGGAGGGAGAGGGGGCACAGGGTGCCGGCCGAACGTCCTCCCTCCCCCCCCCCCCCCCCCAGCGCCGGTGCGTCCCCCCAGCGCCGACAGCCCCATCGCGCCCGCCGAGCCCGGCGCTAATGGAGAGACAGCTCTTCGCGGTTAGCCGGGTGATCCCACGCGATGAAAAGGCCACCGCAATTAGCGCAGGCGGGTCGGCCGGGCCGGTGACAGCCGCCCGGATGGGGTAATGGCAGCTGCCAATAACGCCGGCTCCCCGAAAACAGACAATTAGCCCTCGGAGCCTCCCGCTCCTCCGGCACGCCGCCTCGACGCGGCACCATCGCGCCCGACGCAAACTGCCTGGCCGGGGGCTGCCTCGTCCTCCTCCCCCTCCTCCTCTTCCTCACCCCGTCCCAGCACGGCAGCGGAGCACCAAGTAACGGAGGACCGAGCCCAAACGCTTAATTAAACCATAAATAAAAAAAAAAAAAAAAAAAAAAAAGGCGGTTAGAAATGCAAGGAGTAGAAACCAGTCACCGACACCCATCGCACACCGGGCAAAAAGGCACGGTACATCTTTCATTTGGCCATTATTTTATGCCACGTTGCAATTAAAAACTAACAAATATTTGGTTTCATCATGTTATTTCAAAGTTTCTATATGATCTCCAATACTTAGAAAGCAAGATTAGTGAAGAGCCTTATTAAGCCACCGCTTTCTCCGTACAATAGTCCAATACCTCAGAGCCCGATCCAGCATCCTCGTACATTCCAAACTAAACGGAGACCGGGATTTTAACCTGCACCCAAGGAGCGGGCTGTGAACAGTCAAACAGAGAGGACCCAAGAGCACCTGGACGCTTCAAAGCATTTTGTCAAAAACAGAGGCGATCGCAGAAAGGCTCCCTGCAAGCAACCAAGACCTTCCCGAGTAGTGGTCCTGGACCGCATAACCGCGCCATCAGGACGGGATAGGTACGTAATTCTTCACAAGTATCAGAAGGAATTACAAAATTAAGCCCCTCTTTTCCCAAGCACGTAAGGAAGCCATCGTACCTGCGTTTCATCCCATTTTGCTTTGGTATTTTATCTTAATCTGCACGGGAAGAGACCATGCCCAGCCTCATACGGTAATGCAAATATCGCTACTACTCAGTCCAACTTTTTTTTTTTTTTAATAAGGCTTTTCAGCAACAACCACACATTGCCAGCTAGATGTCATTATAAACAAAGTTATTGATTACCTCACTAGAGCTGGATTTGAACCTGCAGACAAACTACAACTTGCTACCATGCTATAATTCTATTGATCAGAGCAATCCAGCTGCCAGTGCTTTCTGGAGAGCAAAAAAATCAAAATTTAAAAAAAAATTTAAATAATAATAAAAAAGAACCTGAATACATCTTCCATTTGCCCACAAATGAAACAAACCACAATTTTTAAGCTTGAAGTAGGTGGTGGGTTTTTTTTTTTCCTTTCTCCTCCAAAATCCTTTAATGGCAAAACTACCTATCTACTCATCTCACAACAAAGCCTTCAAGGTCTGCCAGCTTCGGGACAAGACTGCAACCATTTCCCACCACTCTGTGTCCCAGTTCCCCAGGGGGTTGTGGTCACCAGTGTTTAATTAAAAAAAAATAATCATCCTCCATTCCATTTTATTAAGCTTAGAGCTCTCCGGAAACAAAGTTGTGCCATTTACACGCTTTGGTCACTGCTTCAAATCGAAACATTGCCCAGCTATTGAAATCGGAATGTTGCTTCACGAGGGTTTCCCGGTCCATGCCCCAGCCAGGCCGCTCCACGGAGTTTTGTACGGAAACGGAGGGAGGTTCATTCAGACGCCTCGTCCTACAGCAGCTCGCTCCTCCTGCTCTCTGCTGTTACGCATCACATCCCCCAGTGGGTTTCGGGGGCTGTCGGAGACGTATGTTATTCCGCCCCTAGAATTGTCCCCTCTTACAGACTAAGCCCCTGCTGTTTGGAGGGAGAATGCCTGAGGAGAGGAGCACCAAGCCCGAACCCAGCCTTCCCCCGGGTCTCACCACCAGCATCACCTCCTCCTGCCTCGCCATCGTTTGGCCAGAAACCCAGCAGCGTAAACCACAAAGCTTTACATAAATCCATGGAACAAAGAGTTTTTCTGAAAATAAAGTTTCCCTCCCTGAGATCATTTACTCCCGAGAGTAATGCTTACCCACGGGATAAACACCGATTCGAGAAGCACACATCACAAAGGCAAACGGAAAGGAAAAGAAAAATTTTGCAAGGTGTTGATCGGAAAGCAGGGCAAAATGCGCACACAGGAATTTAAAAAGCAAATTGCTTCGAATCTGTTTGAAAATGCTATTCACACCTCCCAAGCAAAGCAGTCAGCGTTTTTTGTTGTTGTTTGTTTTTTGGTGGTTTTTTTTTTTCTCTGCTGACACAGTTTTACTCGGAAACAAAAATATTTCAAGGTAGAAAATCTCTTTAGCAGCCTCCCAGAAAAAGTGGGGTCTGGATCCTGCTCATCACCAGGAAAAGGCTGCTCAGAGCTAGAGCTGGTGGAATATCATATACAATGAGAAAATTCTCTAGAATTTTATTTTGGTTTTTTTTTTTCTTTTTAAATAAAAATAGGAAATAAGCTTTACATCCGACTCACTGAAGTGTCACCTATGACAGAACTGTCACACATTCAGTTCTACAGACGAGACCAAAGAGACCCCAATCTGTACAGAAACTAGGAAGACTATGGAGGCAAAACCTTGACTCTGTGTAAATCAATAAAACCATTGCACTGAACTCAACATTGTGCCTTAGATGCCACCCTTCATTTTAATTTTCTGATTGCTGAAGGCCTGTTAGCCTGGTAAGGACCAGGGCTGTTACTTCTGTGGGCTGTACTTCATCAGCATCAGCCTCATCGCAGTCTGTTCCATGCTCTTCGCTCTGTACGTGCCTGGCAGGTCACACATGGGAAGCCCATAACGCGGCCACCACGTCACCAGGTTTGGACGTGTATGTTCTAGATGTACGCATCCATATCTTTATTGCCAGCATATTACCTCTGCCTATTTTTTATCATTACAGTAACAGCTGAATCATTTCATTTACAGTCATTAAGAAGAACTACAATGGTTACAGGTGGCTTTACTAAGGAAGAGGGGGGGAACCGCATCTCAAGGAACATGAAAACGTGGTAGAGGTTTTAGTGTACCTCATTAATTTGTCCTGGATTGCAGACATTCTTTGATTGTGATACTCTTTAATGGCAATTCTTAATTGTTGACATTAAAAAATATGCTGAGCTGAGCAAAGAGACGAATTCTGGCTACAGTGCAGACGTTACTTACTATTCTCAAAAATTAAGCATAACGGGCACAGTGGCTTAATAACCTCTCTCAAGAACCATAGTTCAATCCCAAGTGCCATCAGAAAGGTTAGGTATTTAAATCTTGGCAAACAGGCAGTTTATGAATTTCAGTGCACATGGGCAACTTAGTCAACTCTTGAGACTATGGAAAATCTAGAAAGGAAGAAGAGGACTCCTCTCCTAAGGAAAAGCAAAGATGCCAACACAGATAGGCTTCTTCCAACATAGGGATCCAATTAATATCGTTCCGCAAAACGCTGTGATCCTGAGATTCAGTCCGCTTTTCGGACCACCTCAGAAGGAGTCCAGCTGCATTCAGCTCAGCTGCAGCTTCTACCACCTGCTGTGTCATGCTGGTATTGGACGGCACTGTCAGGCCTGGGACACGCGTTCTGTTGACCAACATGAAAATATGGAACGTGTCCCTTCTGAGGGAGGAGATAAGGGTCTAGAAAGGCTGCTGGGGACAAGACAAATTGCACTGAGTGGGACGCACAGCTCTGGTCACTGTGCTTGGGCCAGCCTGCTTGGTAATGCCTACAGTAAATCTATACAAAGAAACGCGAGATTCATAATTAAGCCACGTTTATCCACCCGTATGCTCTTGTTAAGGAATGAAGTAAATATAAAATGTAGCAGAACCAGCTGCATTCACAAGCACTCAAAGGGCCCCTTCCCTGGGCTGAGCTCTCCTACGCGGCTGTAATACCAGCAACGTGGGAAAGCTAAGATACCACTATGGGCAGGAAGGCACCCACGTTGTTCTGCTCACAAGAAACTAAACAAAACTGCTAAGATAAAGACGTCATGAGAAAGAAAGCAGAAAGCTGAAGAATGAAAGGAAAGCAACGAACTGGAAGAAAAGATTGGAGAGCAGATATTCCTTCCTCCTGGTTTATCCTCACCTTGGCTTTGTAACATATTTTAACAATATTTTATTACGTTTATTACCGGCAATTAATATATTCATTCTAATAGCGCCCAGATTAGTTAGGAGAGGGAACCCTTAGGATTTTCCCTTGCTTTCGCAAACGCCCGCTTTGCACGAGGAGCCATATCCCAGCCGCGACCAGAAAGACGTGCTGGCGCTGGCACGAGCAGGGCACTAACGCACAGAGCAGCTGTACCTACAGCGCCTCCAGGTAACTGCAACACCGCGCGGAATAGTCCACACCGATATAGGGAATTTGGCAGCATTTCAGATGAACTTATATTACGGTAAATTACATGATATGCGCTATACGTCACATTTTTCTTGTTCCTATCCAACACCTTCTGAGTTTCCTTCCATTCGTATTGTAACAGAAAACAAGCTCCCTTTACAGCCCTTCACATGGATGACTTGCATATTGTTTCAGCTAAATGTTATTCTACCTTTCTCGCTCTCTCTCCCGCTCTCATGGACAAGAGCCTTAACTCCTGGTACCTGCTATTGCTACAGCGTTCAGGAGCTGCTTGCTAAGTTAACGTTTCATTCAAGACATTTTTCTTGCCTTGAAAAATTGGAAGTTATAAACTGTTTCGGCTCATGCTATATAAATATCTCGGGTCTGAATTAATCTGCAAAGTTTGTTAGAAATGAAGGTCAGGACTTGAATGCTCAGCAATTAGAATCATTGATATTTTCATGGTATCAGCCTCCTTTTTCTGATTATCAACTTCCATGGTGCTAACACCTAAAAAGTTTGCCCCTCTGACCCCGCTTGAGTTTAGATGTAGATTCTGTAATGTTAAGAATATGTTTCTGCATTACTTTTTGCAAGTCCACAGAAATTTGTTTTAGAAAACATCATGAAGAGAACATATGTATGCGGAAATATATAATTTTACGTATTTTAATTAAGTATTATAGCCAAGTGAAATACTGATCTGGATTCTGCCTTTTCCAACCTTTGCCTCAGCACTTAATGCAATTTATTAATGGTGTTCCGACCTACAAGGTAACTAACTAGGAGATCAACTTCCAGCACAAACTGCTGGGAATAAGCTTGCCGGTATTCAGCTCCTTATTGAAAAGCAAAGACAGAAGTCTGCTCTGGCAGTGGGATGCCTGAAAAGATAATAAATGCCATTCCCCAAGATCCCTTCAAAAAGAAAGTCATAATAGTCATCAGGGTCAGATCCAAGAGATCCTTGATTAAAGATATCCACTGACACTTCGGCTGGCACAAATAAAAAAAATAAAATAAAAAAAAAAGGCAGCAGTCCCTCTACAAATCCACAAGCATTTCAATATAAGAACGAGTGGAAATCCAGTGAAACAGAGGAAACGTCAACTGTCAGAGCACCACTTCAGCAACTCTTCAATAATCTTTCCCAGTCAAGAGATCAGAGGCTGCGCAGCCATCAGAAATGAAAACACGTCTCGGAGGTTTATAATTCACGCAGGAACATGGGAGCTTGGTACTCTGTTTACTTTGGACCCAGCTGAAATGCCAGGGTTGCCTATGACACACTCGTTGACTCCGGCTGCGGGATGCTCGTCTGTAATTACCGAGCAGTACACCACCTCGAGCCTGCAGAGCCACCTCAGTGCTGTGGTGTGGGCACATGCAAGGAAGCAAGTTCTTTCCTGTGTCCCCTCCTAATAACTCTGCAGACATCGCCTAATTTCAGTCAAAACAAGAAGAATGTAGAAAACAAAGTATTCCAGTTCTTCTCTATTTTATGAACCTAGTTGTCTAGATAGGGGTGGGGTTTTTTCCCCCAGAAAAGGCTGGTTTTCTAGTAGCCATCAGAAAATCAACGTGGGAAACAAACTGGGAAACATGAGATCTGCTGCTCATAAGCAACTCATATTTTTACAGTTTCCTATTCAAAACACAGCTCCCATAAACATAAGTTGTGGTAAAGAGAGCTCAGCGCTTCTCCAAATGAGACTGGAGTGACGTGTCCACAAAAGCAGTCACCAGTTACAGGCGTAGTTAATGTGACCTGGTGTACCAGGTCATACCTATAAGGACATCATTACCATCATCATCCATCACTAAGATCACAGCATTTGTGGGACAGCGTCTCTAGTTCTGGAGCACGGTGCTCAAGACAGATGAATTTAAAACGGAAGAGCTGTAAAGATGATCAAGAAAGAAAACAACAGCCTATTTGTGGAAAGAGGAGTAAAAGAGCTTGGCCAGCTCAATTAACAAAATGAAGACGGAAAAGGGATGTGATTTTTTCATTTCTTTTTTCTTTTTTGGTTTTTTTTTTTTGTTGTTAATGAAATAAATTAGGTGGTATTAAATAGCTAAGAAAGAACAAACATTTATTCAACTTTAAAAATATTGCTGTCAGAAGAACAGTTGGTGTAACCAGTTGGTGTAACCTGCCCATTAAAATATTTTAATGTAAAGATGAATGATGGTTTCCTACAGTCAGGATAAAATTCTGAAACAGCATTTCATAAGGCCTAATTGCAGGGGGAAAACTAGTAAATTTTAATACAATTATATGATGTAGCTGCTTGAAAAATAGCAGAAGACCCAACATTATAGTCTTTCTAATCCTATATCCCTGTGAGTAACATCACACTGCAAATATGTCCTAGACAGAGAGAGAACATCAAATTCATCAAAACCAGCTTCAGCTGCCCAGATCTCTCTCCTCAGAAACCCCTTCCATGTTTGCAACAAATAAGGCAAGAGGGAACATTCTCCATTATGCAATCTTGAGTCATCCTCTACGTAGCTCAACCTTCCGAATTAAATAAAGCAAGGGTCCTATGACTTTGCAACCGTTAATAATAATCTTTGCCATAGTTTTCCGAGTAAAACGCTCTAGCATATGCATAGTCAAACACACTTCATTGAATCTAATACCATTACAATCCTTTCCCCTTGAGAGGAAACTATAGGCATGCGATTTCTGTACACAGTAGTTTTCTTATGTTCTAAAAATCACCAGAATTTAAAATACACAGGAGGAAAAAAAAAAAAAACCCAAACAAAACAGAAACAGACAGTAAATGGGAATTTTCCATACTCTGGATGCATAGTAAAGAGATAGAATGGTATAACCTTATTTTTTTCTTGCTAATACACCTCAACTCTGACCTTCCTGAAAACCAGGACCTCCTGGGTAATATGGTAATTTAATGTGAGCGCTTATGTGCCGATTTCTATGGAGTGGGCTGGCTTTGTGAAATACGACGTGGTTTACTTTTAAATAGAGCTCAGCTGAGACCTAGAAGGGAACTGGAAACAGGCCTCCAATGGAGAGAGATAAATGCCTAATTTACTGTCCCACTTAATCCAGCACTTTTTCCTTAAGTCATTATCTCCCATTCCTCATTATTGTGGCAGCACAGTCACGAAAGACATGTGCAGTGAGACCATGATTTGAGTACTTCTGTTTACAATAGCCACAATTTATCATTAAAAAAAACCAGTACAGCTGAGCTGCTACGTGAAATATTAAAGATAACTAGGATAAGGTCTGGTAATCTACGTTCCAGCTCAGATGTACCTTTACCTGGAGAACAGCACACACAACTGTAGCCGGAAAATCTGTTTCCCAGAGCATCATTTGTCCAGCAGTGTGGGTTATGGAGAAGACAAGCGGTGCAAGTTGAGCATCAGACAGCATTTCACCATCCTTTTCTACCGGTTGTAGTTTTTTACGTATTTGCAAGAGGTAGTACGGCACACACAGGGTATCAGGAATACTCTAAGCAAGCAAACCAACCCTGCTCACTCGGGTCTTCTCCAGATGACGGTCAACCCAGCCCAGCAGCTGCGGTGCTGGAGGGGCACCCCACCAGACGCCTCCCAGTAACTCCAGTGGGCTGCTGCCAGAGCCAGCGCCGCAGCTGGTGCTTCAGCTCGGGCTGGCAGCCTGAAACCTGGGGCGGCGGCGATGCTCCGCAGGATCGGGCCCCGCAGGGACACTGCAAAGCCCAGGAGAGCCGGCCCAGCACGCGTCTCAGCGGGCACGGGCTGCGAGGACACTGCTGCGATCGGCTCCTGCGGCTGCATTAAAAATGCCGTGGCCATTTAGACTTCGACACACGTCTCGGTCTTTTCATTGCACCTCGGCGCTTGGCACTAAATGAGAATACCAGCCAGAAAAGGATATCGTGTGTCCTAACATTTCAAGCGTGCATATAAATTAAAATATTCTGAAATTAAAAAAAAATAGGATCTATAAGTTTGGATCGCCTCAGGGCAACAGTAACTGACTTGTCATGTGCCCATTAAATTTGGTATTCATTAAGGACAATGTCTTTTTAGTACAACAAACCTGTGCAGCCCTTACCTCGCTACAGCACACGCCGCCTGATCCCACAGACGTAAAGATCGTCTTCCCATCAACACGCAAGTTAATTTACATCATAGAAATGTCTTTGCTTTACACATTTTAAAGGAGGAAAAAAAAAAAAAAAAAAAAAGAATTCAGTCCCCAAACGGCTTTGCAAAATGACAGGTTGCAAGGCGCAAACTGTTTAAACCCTGGCAAATGTCTCGAGGGTGCCCTCACACTGTGAAACCTGCAGGGAAAAGCTCTCCAAGACCACCTTCCCACCCACCCCAGGAGGCCGGAGGTACACAAACAAAAGCCATACTTTATCACTTTCTGAAATGGCACAATCTCAACATGCAAATTAGCTAGTTAATTTCTTGCAAATTTCACATTAATTATTACTCTTTATCAGTTTAAATATTAGTGTCATATGTATGGTTACGGGGCTACTTGTCTGCATATTTAGAACAGATGTTTCAAGAAATGTGGAGTGTAAATATTTATGGGTTAAAAGAAGAGACTTTGTAATTTAAAGAGCTCTACTAATGGTTCTCACGCTGCCTTACTCCATACTTTGGAGAACCACTTTTCTGTCGGTTTGTTTTGGAGACAGTCAAGCGCTTTATATGTACGTGTAAACTGCCACTTGCAAATTCTGCTTTTCCAGCTCAAAGTATCAAATGTTCAACACATGCAGGCCTAGAACAGAAAATATCGTTTTCCAGAAAGGTATTTGCTCTTTATTTTGTTGAGGTCTTGCATCCCATTCCCTTTCTTTCTACTGTTTCCATGATGGAGATACTCGGCACCTTTCAAAAATCAGGCCGAAAACGCTTGAGCCGGGAAAATTAAAAATGAAGATATCCAAAGGGAGTTATCACTCGGCAGCCTTGGCTGCCACTGTTCAGATCATGTAATCCTAACCCAGCGTAAGAGTTATTCCTCCCGTAACCAGATAGAAGGGATCGCAGCGGGTTGTAGGACATATTTGCGCTCACCAGCTCCTCAGCAAAGCCCCAGACACAAGGAGACCCGTCCATGAGGTGGACGGCAAGGTCTCTTGTGTGGCTTAAGTACTGGCGATGCAGCTCTTCCCACCCTCCGAACATCCCCCCGTTCTGAACATAATTCTACTTAACCTGTTTATCAAAAATTCATTACATGTAAATTTGATAGTTCTCAATCTAGTAACGAAAGAGCTAAGTAAATTAACATCAGGCTGAGACTTAGTGTAAATTACCTAATCATTCAGAGCAGATATGAAACACGAAACACCTGTTTTCTTTTTAAGATGCGATGCAGATCAGACCGCGGCGAGGCAGGACCGGACAAATCTCACCGCTGCTGCGCGTGCGGGGAGGGATGCCCGAACACAAGCAGCGGTGAGCGGGGCAGCCGAGCGGCCATCGCCCGCGAGGTGATGATGAAGATGAGGTTATCACACACTGTGAGCTCGGGATCCAGCAGAAAACAGACGGGATGCGTGCCCGTTGCCTGAAAGCCTTGCCCCAGTGCTCAGAATGAGCACGCCTTCCAGATCCAGCCTCCCCATGGGCGTCCACGCCACGCCAGCACCTCCCAAAAGCTGTTTGGGATGCAGACCAGCTCAGTTCCCCATTTCTGAGGCATCAGGGACAAAGTTGCTCCAACAGAGAACACAACGCTATAAGCATTGGCTACCAGGACCAGTAGCAGTGGCACGTATTGCTGGTACGTTGGAAGAGACACGAAGACAAAGCAGAGGAGAAGTCCGGGATTTGCCCAGCGTGCCTCTGCTGGCGGGCTCAGGCAAACCACTCCCACCCAATTCCTTCAAAACCTCTTGCCCTCTACCCCTCTCATGCAAGCTGTTGTAAAGTGTTTCTCAAATTTATTGCTGTTTTGATCAAGTATGCCAAGTCAGCAGCTTTCAGAGCTGGTTTTGCTCATTTCTTTGCTTTCGGGGGTGGGGTAAGGACACTGCCCACCCTATCAACCAACTAAAGAAACAAACTCTTTGAAGTTTAGAGCTTCCAACTTCAGATCATTTTTTCTGTAACTATGTACACAATAGAGAAAATTTTGCATGATGGAGGTAAATAAAGTCTAAGGGATTTCTGCATTGAATAATATCTAGAAATATAACTCAGATGTGTAGAGGTCAAAGACTGTTACTAGCACATAAAAACAAAGATCTGTTTGTTCTAAAAGCCACTCTGAAAGCCAGACACCTGCATATTTCTAAGAAATGAGGGAGAAAGAGTAAGAAACAGTGACTAAATACTAGAAGGGACAGGTCTCTGCTATGCAGGGATGCTGTATCAGTGACGGTACAGCAGGAATGATCTCCTCTGTGGCCTGTTGGCTTCTACAGAAGATTATTTTAACACAAGATGATTTGTTCAGTGGTTTTGAAACTTTCTTCTGAAGAAAAGGAAGTGAGAAATTGTTTGTCCTTATGGCTTCACTTATGTTTTGATAAGACAAATATATCCTAAACCCACTGCTGAAAGACTCCCTGACCATTTGTTTTTGCCTGGGGTCTGGTTTCTGATGGTTTCCCTACGTCCTTAAACAAACCTCAGCAAAAAGCTCAGAGAAACCCCAGGACAGGGAGCCATTTGTCCACAGAAAGGGGGATCAAGCAGAAGGTCTGACCCAGGACCTGGGTCCTGCCACGTGTTGGTGGAGCCAGACCAGCCCCAAAGTGCTCCCTGTGCTGCAGCTGCTTTGGGGTGACTCTGTCCATACCTGTAACATTGCCCTAATCCATCCTTTTAACATGCTGCCACCATTTTCCAAAGGAGAGACGAAGGGAAAAAAAAAAAAAAAAAAAACAAACAAAAAAACAACCACTTTTGCCTAGAAATAGGCAAATAATTTTAAATAATTGGTCAAAAAAACCCCCATTAAAATATGGAAGAGAAGAAGAGATGATAATTATCTTATTTTTGTCAAATCAAAAGTACTTTGGTCAACTCAAAGTGAAAAATTTTGTTTCAAAGTTTCACTTGATAGCATTTTGGTGAAAATTATCCTAAAGGATTTCTAAAGAGGATGAAAAAAAAGTTGTAAAAGAAGTTATAGAACTGAAAAAAAAAAAAATTAACCAAAGCATTTTATTTGAGGTCCATCAAATATTTTGGTCCAAAGAAAAATGAAAGTGGCAGAGAGAAGAAAACAAACCCAAACATTTCATTTCAGTTCCTACCCTGTTTGTCTCCCTTCCCTCTGGTTTTCAGGTAGTCACAAGTTTGGGAAAAACAACATTCATCCATTGACCCTGCACCTCGGGATTCCTCTTTTCCTGAATATCATATTTCTCATGAAGCTAACAAAATTATTAAGTCTTCTAAAATTAAACATGTCAGAACAGCACATAACAGAATGCAGAAATTGCATCCGACCCTCCCTTTCCTTTCTGTCCCGCTTCCCATTGGAAAGCTCAAATGCTTTATTAAAAATGAATGTGTTAATCCCCGACACATTGCAGCAGGAAAATACAGTTACCCCCCTTTTTTTTTTTTTCAGAGAAGAAAACTGTGCAGCCCCAGAACACATTGCCGGGAATTGCTTTCAGCATGCCAGTGCAAACAGAAACAAGGTCTGTTGACACCGCAAGCAGAGCAAAAATTACAAACCGCTTTAGATGTATTAGTACTGGGGTTTGAAAGTAGCAGCCTGCAGTTTCCATCTTTACTGAAGGAGTACCAGGAATAGCAGACAATAGCAGTGGTCTATAACATTTTCATTAATTACAGCACATTTCAGACTTTCTAATCACCTACAAAGCCTATTAAGTCCATGTCTTTGTCAGCTCTCACTTAAAACTACCTCAGCCTCCAACAGATATTTTATGTGCAAATACGTTTAAAGTCCTTCACGATTTCACAGGGCGAGCAAAGTTTCCTGTATTTAGGCAGGCCTAAACACCAAAACCAGAACTTCGCACAAACTTTTTTTCCATTTCTTTCCCCTCCATTAGTTAGGATTTTTGCCACTCCTCGGGTACACTTAATGTATTTACACCAGCAGGAGCACGTTAACTCCAGAGGCGTTTGTCTGGATGTCTGTGTGCAACAAGTCCAGCTCATCAGAATTAAGGTTCAAGCGAACAGTTTGCTAATGCCAGACTCTAACAGGTTTCGGAGCACAACAAATATCCTTATTGGATTTAATTGTTACCACTTACTTAGTCTTCTTACAGTTTTGCGCTCATGTTTGTAAGAGCTATGCAAGTGCTCAGCTGCTACATCAATCGACATATTGTAAAATGATTAAATGAATAAATATTCGGCTATATGTATAAATGACCTATCCTAGGGGACAAGAGCCATTATTCACTGAGCATAATGCATCTCAAGGAAAGCAATGAAATTAATCAGAGGTCTGGAAAACCTGACATCTGAGGAAAGATTAAAAGAATTGGGGTTGTTTATCCTAAAAAAGAACATTTAGTAGAGGGCATGATAACAATTTTCAAGATTGTTGACAGCTATAGCAAAGATGGAAGGAAAAATCAGCTTTTCACATTTATGGTGGATTGGGAAAAAAAAAAAAAAAGCAGGGAGGAGGGATTTAAATTGCCAGAAGGGAGACTCAGGTCTCGTGGCAGGGAAAAAAAAAAAAAAAATAAATTGAACAACATGGGAGAGTAAAGCACTGGAATAGGTTTCTTGGGGAATTTCTAACACTGGAGAGTAGGGAACATGTATACCTTGTCAGCAGTGAGATGGGCAAGGTGAACTGTGCTGGGAACATGGCCCTGATGACATCCCCTGGTACGTTTCCAGCCATGTTTTCCTATGAGCCACACAAAAGCTCACTCTATTGGAGAGGAGTAGAATGTCTTGCTAATTGAATGTCAAAGCAATTAAAGTGGGTATAGACTTCTCTCAACATTATCTTGACTTGATAAAATAAAGTCGTTTTGACAATGCATACTGACAATTCCTGATTTTCAACTGCAGCTATTTTTCTTGAGGCAAGACATGGAAAATGTTGAGACTTTAGAGTGAATTTTCAAAATGCACGCAGAAACATTATTTTCAGAATATGCCTATTACACAAAACCAATCAGCAATTTTCAAGATATTTCCATGATCACAGCTACCTGTAACGTAAAGCTTATTTCCTTCCCACCCTCCCCACAAACACTACTGGACTGCTACGTGCAAAGCATTCTGAACACAGTTTAACAGGTTTGCCTTCCAGCCACGCTCAGGTTCAAGGTCCAGCCCATGTGATGACAGCTACAGTACTTCACACTAAAATTCAAATATCTCTTCATTTGCCAATATTCTCACATTCACTTGTATTTTAATGACATTTGCTATATGCATAAACACAAAAAAATTCAAAAAATATATTTTGTCAGTCCTTCTTGCAGTTTTTTCATTTCCCATCATCTTCTACCCAGATCCAGTTCAATATTACCCTTCATCCATGGCAGCATGGCTCATGCCTTGAAAGCGAGCTCACTAAAGTTTGACCTGACCAGGGAGAGACTCCAGCAATACAAAGCAAAGAAGAGGAGAAACTTGTGCTCAAGTTGCTCATCCTCATCTAGGAAAACGGCAAGACTCATGTGGAGCCCACCTCAGCTAGGCTTAATCCCCACTGAAGCCAGTTGCCGGGAGCAGATAATAAGCCTCAAACAAAGCACACGAGAGGCCGTCCTGGCTTGGACCAAAGACTTACCTACCTCGGGAAGAGCTTAAGCAGAGAGCAAACATCTAGTCCTATTTCCCCACAACACTTTCCCATCGTGTTGACTATTTGCAACTCGGGGATTCCCCGAGCCAGAGGTTGGGCCTTTGCATTCAACAGCCTTCATCTCATCACCAGTCGTGCTCAGCTGCCACTCGAACCCCCGAAAACTTTCGGCATTGAGGAAGCACGCAGCTTCGTTACCTGTTGTGTGAGAGAAGTGCTTCCATTTGCTTTGAGCCCTGCCTCTGCCGGCTTTCTCACGCAAGAACCAGAGAGCACCGAAGACAGCCAACATCTCGTGTCCGAAAACCAGCTGAGGGCCGGAGCCGATGTCCCCAGATGACCTCCGTCACAGCCCCACCGGCTCGTTTCCCGCAGGGCGGCTACCACGCGGCTTCGACCACGTTTCGGTGGCCCTCCTCCATCTGAGGAGACATCCTCGGTTCTACGACTGCCAGGGCACGGCGGGGACCGGGAACGTCACCCGCGCCACTCACGCACCCCTGCGCGACTGACAAAGAAAGCGAACGACTGCATTTGCAACAAACTACTTGCCAAAAAAGTGTAAAATATTGGTTCTAAGCGTGGTACCAAATGTGGTCACTTGCAGGCTTTCTACTTCTGTGCTTTGGACCACGCGCTGCTTCATGCGATAGTTTAAAAACAAATGAAAAAACCCCACACACCACAAACCACACAAACAACAAAAAAAACCAGCCCAAAACCAACCAAAAAAACCCCACACCACATAACATAAAAAGACACATAGAAACCCATTGCCTGACTCTAAGTTTTATCACCTTAAAAAAAAGGGGGGGAAGAGTCTATCAGTTACTGTCTCCGATATGAACAAAGATAATACCAACAATTATAGGAACACAACACGTTTTTAAAGAAACCACTGATGCATAAACTAAATTATCTCAGTACATTGCTGCTCCATAGAAATAATACTCACTCCCTAAAAACGTAGGTGCAGGATGAGAAATAGAAGCAGAATGAAGGGAAAAGCAGTAAAAATAAATAAAAAAAAAAAATCTGCTGCATCCAGCCCAGCCCAGGCTCCCTGTGAAGGCAGCTGGGCTCCTCAGACCCTCAGCCTCACCCAGCTTCTGCTCCACTGCCAGCTTACCCCAGTTCCTACTACTTTTTTTTTTTCCCCCCTCTCCAATGGGGCAATTTGTTCGCTGTGTTTTTCTGCCATCAGTGGGTGAACTGCTGGAACTCGAGGCTGTCAGCACCCAGCTCAGCCTCTGGGATGTGCTGGTTTGCCATATCCGAAATATGCGCCCTCCCCCGCGCCGTGCCCTCCCCAAACATTTGTACCAACGTATATGAGGAGTTTTACAAGATGTGTACTTAGTACATCTGTTTGATAAAGTGTAATGGTATCAGTTCAAAGGCAATTTACATTAACCCCCCCCACCATTAAAAATAGCACCCAAGAAGCAATTTTTTTCCTGATTCTGTTTTCCCAGGAATGGCTATTTTTAATTTAGCAGCCCTCCAAAACTGCATTTGCAAGGACACCCCAAACCAAGTTTGTCCCTGGCTCCATCAAACTCCATAGTCAACTGTGCCACACCAGAGATCTGGCCGTTTACCCTGCCTGCATGCTACTCTCTAAAAAAGTGAGTCCTTCCAAATCTCAGGGCGTTTTACATCCTTTCCTTCCACAGGCTGCACACCATGCTGCAGAAAATCCAAGTTCATCCGTCTTTTCTGCTTTCAGTCCACAGAGCAAGCCATCCCGAGCCACACAGACACCTTTCACGCTCGGATCTTGCTCGTCTGCACTTCGACAAATCCAGAGCGGCTCCACTGATATTAAAGGTATTGGTCCGGACTTACACCAGAGCAAATGAGCACACAGCTTGACCTTTTCTCTCCTTCCTTTCAGACCTCCTAATGGTTTTTTTTAATAGAAAAGATAAAATATTTGTAAAACAAAGGAAATCCCTCAAATACCATGTAAATTCCCCTTCTAATTTTCCCAGATTCATTTTGAAACTCCTTAAAAAACCACAACACCAAAGTGCAAAGAGGAATCGGCAACGCTTTCCCCTTGGACTCCACTTCCCTGTCGCACCTCCAAGCCTGCGCCCACCCGCTCTGCCCAGCTCCCTCCCACGCTCCCCCCAAAACACCACAGAAGTCCGGGACAGGGACCTTGCTTTGGAACTGCCCTCGCATTTCAGCTAGTCCCTTCGCACATCAACGTCTCCTGCAGCCTCGGCGACGCAGCTTTGCTTTTGCCTTCGAAGGTTAGTATTAACGAAATCTTAAGGATCTCATTCAGCTGAGGACAGAGAGTGCATGGATTCCTTTTGGTTACAGTTTCTCAGGCACTTCAGAAAAATACAGCATCTTTTCTTTACCTACGATATTTCCCCTGTCCTTAAGTTTGCTTTTAACTCACTCCTGCCCCACAGCTCCCAGGGTTTCCTGTCTGGCATTTGCTTAGTCATTTTGTTGGAAGCGCGCTAAGTGGATTAATATTACTTTTAGATTCATTGTGTCTTTTAAAGTTATTAACGAGCACAGCCCTTCTGAAAGGAGCGAAAGCTAATGATAAAAAATACTTTTATTCTCTGCCTCAAAGAAAGTACTTTGGCTGAAATCAGAAAGTCCCACTTTCATTTGTGTCATTTTTTTAAACCTAGTAATCACAGCAAAGCAGCATTACTAACTTTTGAGTCATCAGCAGCACAAATAAAGCTTTCACAAATTGCAATAATTTCTCATCAAGGCTTCCCCACAGAGGAAAAAAAACCAACACAAAAAACAAATCAACACAATGTCACATATCAAAAGTCAAAGGCTGGTACAGAACGTTTTTTGGGAAAAAAGAAATTGCAGAAAACAAAAGCAGAACATCTACCACGAACAGGGGAAAGCGAAACGGAGCTGTGCCTCTGCAACAGCCCCATGTACCGCAGGGAAGTCTGCTTGAGCAGAATAGCCTTCACCATTCCCAGACTGCAGTCTTCTGGCCGATAAAACAACTGGCAGAACCCACTCCTGAGCAGGGCACTCCAAACCTGCTCCTTTCTGGCGCTGAGGGAGAGCTCTCCATGTTCTGCAATGGCAACGGAGGAATTGGAGTCCCGTCTCCTTTGTTTTACGCTAGGAATAAGGCGGATAACGCAGTTTTAATTCACGGAACGGCTGAGGTTGGAAGGGACCTCTGGAGGTCACCTTGTCCAACCCCCCCAGCTCAAGAAGGGTCCCCTGGAGCCAGTTACCCAGGACCATGTCCATACAGCTGCTGAAAATCTCTAAGGTGGGAGACCCCACAACCTCCCTGAGCCACCTGTTCCAGTTCTCGGTCACCCTCGTGGAGGAAGAGTGTTTCCCGATATTCAGGGGGAACGAGAACGTTCCAGGATGTCCGTGTCCCTCTGGCACTGGGGAGCCCAGAACCAGACCCAGCACTTCCCACCGGTGCCAAGCAGAGGGGAAGGCTCCCCTCCCTCGACCTGCTGGCAAAGCTCCTCCTGGTGCAGCCCAGGACACCGTTGACTTTCTCGGCAGCAAGGGCACGTTGCCGGCTCGTGGTTACCCGGGTGTCCACCAGGACCCAAAGCCACTTGTCTCCTGTAGCAGCATTTCTCCCTCTCAGCACCACGTTCTCCTCCCAGCTTCATCTCCAGCTTCCCAAGTGCCTCTCTGCTGCTTGTAAGTGATCCCTGGGGCACTGTAGCCATTAGCTCACTCGCTACGCAAGAGAGTCTCTTTTTCCACATCCAGCAAGTAAAAATTCACAAACCTAAATTAAATTGACTGTGATGCAACCCATCATTCTCCTGTAACCCTGACAAAAAAGGATGGCTCTCTTGCACGGGCAGGCTGCATGGACCTCAGTTTAATTAAAAGCCTACAGGAATCATTGATCCACAATCACACCCTTTGGTATTTTTGCTGATGCTGCGACTTCACGACAAATCTGGGTTTTATTTAGAAATACATTTCAAACATTCAGCACGGAATTGCGTTTCCCTTCACCACGAAGCTTTTTCACTGTTCGGCCGTGGTTCCCAGCCTGCTGGCACACCATCCGCTGCTCTCGGTCTTCTGGAAACACCGGCTTAGCGGCAACGTTGGCTCCGCGAGGGCAAGTTCAACAGATCACAAGCTACATACGACACCTTGGCGTAGCATTTACTTTCAGTCCATTCTCCATCTGCTGCAAAAAACTCTTAATTCTCAATAGAATTATTGTCCTAAAGCTGCAGCTTTCTAAATCCCAGGACCCGTTGCACTGGGCAGCGTTGAAACACCTCAGGTGTCTGTATGTTCTGAAATAAAGAACGCGTGAGCGAATCCTGCCTCTGCTATGCAATTACTGAATCTTTCACAGGGAACACGCTGTGTATTATTTTCTCCTACTTCCTTATTTTCTTACCTCCTCTTAAAACGCAGTGTGTCTATTAAGGATTATAGGGCAGAGAATGGATTTTATTAAATATTAAATTTTCTATGGTATATGTAATTTGGAGTTTGTCAGATCCGAGTCTCAGTAAGTTACGAGCTCAAAATTTGTAGACTAGAATAGATTATATATTTTATTGGATCTCCACTGGGCTGCATCCATCATGTACTTTCCTTTACCCTCTCAGTAAGTAACAATTAAGGTGAATTTATGACAACAATCCTTATAACAGGCGTATACAAAAGTTTACAAACACTTACTTTACTACACCACCAACCCACCACCACGACCTCCGTGCAACCGCGTGCGTGCGGGTCTTCCCAAGGACTTCAGGAAACCAGAGGTGGCAAAGTGCCTTTGCGAGTTATGCCAGAATTTAGTAGTTGCCTTTGCTGCCGTCAGCGTGAATCCTCGAGACACACAAACAGTCCCGCTAGTGCTGCTGAAGAGAGAGAGGGGGGCAAAGCCAGCCCTCCGCCGATCTAGACTGCAACTTAATCCACCAAAGAAATTTTATTCCTGAAGGAGACTTCTGAGCATGCCCCAAATTGTCTGGTCCCCGTTCTGCGCTCCCCTTTAACACGTCCTTATCCTTAAGCAGCAATTTGCAAGCGTGAAGGCGGGGGGACGGGAAGCTTTCATGTCCTCCGAAATGAAACCTCTTACTTAACACCTTGCTAGGTAGGTTATCTGCAAAATGTCAATTCTTTTAGGAATTATTGCTGCAAAAGAGAAAAATCAAGATCATTTACATCCATTTTATGCCCCAGCCAGCCTGGAACCCAGAGCAGCCAAGTTACTTCTTTATTTACTGCTATTATGAGGTGTGAATATGAAAAGGTCTTTCTCTTCCTCATGAACCTGAGCAACCAGAGGGAGTAATCCAAAATCCACGAGAGGGAAAGAATTCCTCAATGTGACTCTAAGTGTGCGTCCTTTGAGGATCTCGGGTACCTTATCTCACAAGCAAAACAGGCAATTAGCAGTTTCAGTACTCAGACGTTTTGTGATGTCTCTGAGAGGTGCCATATACAACGGCATCAAAAATGCTCACATTTGTCACCGGAATAGACCCTGCTGCAGCAGAGCACAAATCCGTAGGTACAGTCAATGACAAGCACCAGTTCAACAGATAACACTGCTCCTCAATGTTAAATACAGGACAGATTTGGTTATTATAACTTATTTCTGTGCGTATTCTGTAGAACTTGAGACGGGCGAGTTAAGGCGAAACACCTTAAGGAAACCATCAGTAATTACGCATTCAAGGCTTATTTTTCAAACAAACCTAAATCAAACAGCCTCATCACCTATTTTTTATTTTTAATCTTAGAAGTAGTCCTTTTCATCCAAAACACACTCTGCCAGAAAACCAGACGCAACAGTGCTGCGGCAGCAGGAGACGCTGAGCAGGTAATCAGCTACAAAACGAAAGTGCAATGAGCAAAGCAGCTGATTTTCGATACTCTGACGGGGGAAAAAAAAAAAAATGGAGAAAATTTTCAGAAGTGGATAAAAATAAATTCACTTAGATTTACTTCACATTTAGTAATGCAAAATGGTGATACCATGAGTCAACGACAGCTAACTATTCTAGAGTTACTTCTTCAATGGGCAACAGGGAATGAAATAAACTAGTATTATTATGTCTAAAATTAAAAAAAGCAAATGGAGTAGTCAATTATAAAATGAAAAAAGAAATTACCCCCAGGAGCTCAGAAGTTTTATGATGTACGTGTGGTGGGTTGGTTACAGCAGAACAGCCCCCCCCCCGCCCACCCCAACACCCTCCTCCAGGAGGGCAGAGCTCAATGGGAGCTTTTCCAGGCAGATCCCAGGATTGTTCCCAGCCCCACATCCACCTTCTGCCCACCTACCCCTCTCCCTAACCTAAACAGAGCCCCCAAAGCAGACGTTGGCCACCAAAGCCCTACAGCTACGCAATGGTGGAGCCCCACCAGCCCACTGGAGCGAAGGATTTTTGCAAACCGGTTAGTAAATGAGCAAAACAAAATTACAAGGAAAAAAAGTATTCTTAATTATGGTGCAGTTGGATTTATCCTAATTCTTTCAATACTTTTTAATAAGAAGGGTAAGTACAAAACCCACAGAATTAACAATGAGATGCAGATTGACTAGCAAATCTCTATTGAGAAAGAAAGTAAATACCTTTTTTTTTAAACACACTTTTGCAAATGCCTACTGTACACTCAAACATCTCTTTCTGTAGGGCTGTGTGTGAGTATACAAGTATTTACATACGTAGACAACTAGGAAAAAACCCACCACAAACAAGCTATAAAGCGTGCACACATGTATTCAAAAATCCTCAATAATATTTCAAGTCAGAAGCTTCAACAAATTTACCAGTGGGGACTAAAGCACAACTTCTGCTCAAAGACAAACTGAAGTGGGTTTCCTCATCAACCAGATGAGATGAACTTACAAAAAAGCATTACTACTTTTCGTTTAATTTCCCATATCTACTTTTTTTTTTCCTTATATACTCTGGCTGTTACCGGTACCACACAGGCAGTGACATATAGACAGGGAAGGGACATGACATACATAAAGCAAACAGAAGCTGAACAAAACACAAGACGACGGCATTTACAACCCAGCTGACAAAGCCAGTCACTTCACTTTAAATAATGTGGCAGGCAGCAAAAATATAGTAATTACAAGAATTTCATTTTCATTAACTAATAAACCAAGGAAAACAATTTAAGTATCTGAATGTCATTTTTCAAATGAAAATAAACTGTAAACATTTGAATAACATCACAGCAGGGATAATATACCTAAGGAAACCTATTGAAATATGCTAGTGAATTCATCCTCTTTTATCACATTAAAACTGCAATTGACTGTAAACCTCCTACCACTCTCCACTGAGACTTTAATTGTAAAGATTCCTGTTACATATCATATTAGAATTTAGTTAAAATTGTAGAACACATTATTTCCAATCAGACAGCCAACCATCACTCACAAAGATTTTTAAAAAGGTGATTAATAATTCATCTCAGATAAGGAAAAGATCTATATTTATACCATCTTCTCAGCCACCATAAACTACCTGACAATTGTTCAGTAATGATGCCCAGTAAATTCTTTAAAATGGTAATTTGTCATTCTGTCACTTCATTTGTGACCTAAAATTCCTCACTTGAGGCATCATCAAATAAATTAATCACTTTCCAGGATCCATTTCTCTGTTCTGCACGTTATTATGCCCAGGCTCTCTTGTGTTTCTCTTCATTTACATATATTTAATGGCTCAGCAGTGGTTCACTATGGCACATAACGCACACATCTCATTACAGGTGAAATATTCTAACTGCCACTATCACTGGGAAAGAAAATAACTCTCCCAATTTAATTTTCCTGATGTAACAAAACCATGATTCTTCACTATGAAATGTTGATGCCATCCATCAGTCACAATCAATAAAATCATCATAGAAGTACGCCTTCTTTAGCATCATTCCTTCATACTGGTATTATTTGAGGGAGGTAATTAAACTCATAATATGTAATGAATGTAAATGAAGAAAAACCCTCATGTTCTCCCTCTAACTATGCTTATTTTACTGCTTTGATTTAAAGTATTTTTACATCTTACAATCTATGAAATACACAAAGCCCTGAAGGAAAGGCATCAGAAGTACAGTAAGCATCAATCAATACATATAATGACTAATTAAAAAGGAACATATTTTAACATTAAAAAACCACCAAATGCTGTTATTTATAGATTTTTCACTTAAAATGATGCATTCCCTCTGGACTAATATGTTTGCTGTCTTTCTGAAATATAGATTGCAATACACTAGTTTTAGATACTGTTGCTTGCGTGCGTCAGAAAAAACCCAAAGTGATTTTATGGGTATCTGGCCCAGCACAACCATTTAAAAAAAGCATTTTTATATATATATATATGCAATCTATTCGCATACTAGAGAGAAAACCTTAATAATTTCCGTCTCTCACACATGTGCCTGTGCTCATATAAGTCAAGAAAGAAAACACTCTCTTAGAAATGACAACTTTTAAAGAAGTCCACAAAAAAAAAAATAGTTTAGAGCAATACGGTTTTCCATAAAGAGCAAAAAGACATCATCTCCCTTGTAAGTATTCACATGACTTTGCTTACATTTAAAAGCACGATGAATAACGCTTCTCTTGTGACAAGGAAGCCCAAAAGGCACGGACGCTACTGGCCGCTCCTCGGAGCCAGCTGGCCACCAGCCTCCCCCTGCAGCCACCTCGAGGGCCATTACCCCCCCTTGGCTGGTGGCCACCCACCCCGGGAGCGCGGGGTGCTCCTCCACCAGGAGGATTTTCCAAGAATGAGAACCGATCCCTAGCTTCTGCTCAAAATAAGTCACTTTAGGTACTATTCCTCACTCCGAGCACGAGGGAATGACAGAGAACGTGGCTGATGCGACCCGGCCGGGCGACCGACAAACCACCCGCGACACTTCGTTCTACTCTCCGACTCACCGCGATACTGCTATTTTTAATAGACGCTTATTTTCAAACAACACGCCTCTCCCCCCCAGCCCCACCGGGTTTGAGGGATGCTGTCAATCCAGCTCCCGTGCCACGCGCGCCCAAGTTCCAATGGCCGGCGCGAAGGAAAAAGCCGTTCGCCTTCGGATTACCTGTGCGCTGCCCTCCGTGGGGGAGTCAGCTTTGCACGGTGGGGAGCGTTTGAAACGGGCTTGCACACGAGCTGCTGAAACATATTCTGGGCAGTGAAGTTTATACTAAGGTTGAGATAGAAAGTGGAAAAAGAAAGCGCTACAGAAAAAATTATTTTTAATAACTATTAATTCACAGCTCTGCATGAAAATTATGCACCACATAAAGGAACAGAAGGCATAGGCTTTTTTTTTTTTAATTATTATTTTTATTTTCATGGCAACCTTCCATCGGGAAGGTATGTCCAAAGAGGTGGGACAGGCATGAAAAGGGGCCATCCCTGCCCAGGGGCACTGCAGCCACCCGGCACGGGGCAGCCCTTGTTGGAGCAGCTGAAAGGGGCAGCAAGGGGTCCCTAGAAGGGACAAATTATCTAGTCTCTAAAAAATTCAGGACTTCAAAAACACTAATTAGCCAGTCTTTCCACTTGCGTTTCCTTAAATTTTCCTCCGAGGACTTCTGCAGCAGACAAGCAGCCCAGTTGGAGGTACTGGTGCTGCCATTTCTCTCTGTGTCCCAGTTCAGCTGGACCCCAGTCTGAGACAATTAGCACAATTAGCGCCCGGAGCACCCTCCCCCGGGCACCGCGGTCTCCCTGCAGGCGCTCGGGGGGATGGAGCGGAGGGGAGGGAATTGTCTCCCGTGAATAATGCTGGTCAGTGGCTCTGCGCGCTTCAGCATTTTTCTTCCGAGCCGTGTCCAGTAAATATATGAGCACGGCACCACCTCCGTGCCGCCGGCCAAAAGCGGGCGCTGGGACCGACAGCCGCTGCCGGGGCGAGCGGGGGAGAAGGGAGGGACCCACAAAACCCACAAAGCTTTAACGCACATCTAACACGTGGCTGTATTTACCGGGCGATCAGATGTAAATAAAAAATTTAAAAAAAAAAATAAAAAAAAGCCAGTTGTCTATTTCTTGGCACTTCTTTGCTAACAGAGATAACGAAGCGAGCGAGTTGCTCTCATTAACCCCTCGATGCTGCGACTTGCTGATTTCTGCTGCGCCTGCGCCGGGGAACAAAATGTGCTACGAGCACGTTACCAAGAAAGGGAAATTTCTTCTGGGTAATTGCATTCTGCCGCCATACAACGACCTCACGGCTATCAGCTCACGCAGACTTTTACGTTACTCACATATGTACATATACACAAAGCCACACGCGTTTTCTGTCCCCGTCTCCCGAGCTGTTTTGCCGCATGCTGTTGAGCTGTCATGTTTCCCTCCAGAGGTGGTTGTAGCTCTGTTCAAGGTGAAGCAAACTCTTGTTGTAGGTTCCTTCTACAGAGGTTACACAACTGCATTTACAGAGCACGTTTAAACTCGATAAGTGCGCGATGTAACACAGGACCCAGCTTACGGCACAAATTGCACCCAGCGAAAAATGACTGTGCCGTGGCCACGCTCGCTCGACCTAGGGGTCTCATCCAGACCAGCTCAGGGAGGATGACCTACCCACACCCACGCAGAGCTCAGGTTCTCCAAGATTGGACTGAAACCCCCCAAAAATAGATAACAACCTGCTCTGTGGTATTTCTGTACCCACAGAGAAGCGAAGGATGAGGGGAAACCGGACCAGGAGCTGCCGGCAGCACCCACCAAATAGCTGAAGCCTTTCATACCATCAACCGCGGAGAACCCAACCTCCTGACGGACAGGTCCATGGTCTCAACCTGACAGAAACCAGACCTGGCTCAGGCACCACCAACTACCCGTCCTCCACAGCCACAGAGCTTTGGGGGGAGTTTGCCTCCCCCCTCACGCCCTGGCTAACTTATGTACAGCTATACCTATGCAGTACATGAACCTGCCACATCGACCCACCATCACACCGTATCGGGGGCAATGGGTTCCAGGGGGATTTCAGTCCAAACTCATATTAACCATGCAAATACAAACTTGCATGTCGGATTCCAACTTGGGTATCTGTCTACTTCATTTTGAAAGGGAATTTCAACAGTGTATGCGTGGTAGTTCTCAAAATTTGAAGTTGAGTGCTCAAAATGCAAGGGCTCAAAACTTGATGCTGCGGGTGAAAGCTTGGCTTAAATCCTCACCTCCATTTTCTGTCTGCAGACTAGGTTGATTTACCACAGAAAAGTATTCCGAGGACTTATTAAAACAGGAGTCTCTTTATCAAGTTTGCCACATACAAGCTCAGTACTATTCTGGAACCACTATATATTCATCTACCCAAAATCAGCATTCCAGATCATATTTCACATTTGCTGGCCATTTGTTGGCATAACGCTTAATTTTGAGCTATTTGTAACCTAACAGTTATGATTAGTTGAGTAGCATTAGCACACCCCTGGTAATGTTCTTCCTGTCATCTGTATCTGGCATTTCTCAACTCGGCCGTGCACCGAGGCCACCAAACTACCTACAGGAGGCTTTAGGTTCACATTTTGTCCATCTAATTTCATGCAGCATTCAAACGTTTATGATCGTCATGATGTCTAGAAATTTTAGTCCCATTGAAGTAAACAGCAGAACTCCCACTGGTTTCCACAGGACCAAGACTTCACTGTTACAGTAATTTCCAGTGACAGAAAAGAGGAAATATTACATCAGTGTATTTCTGTTTTTCTCCTTTTTTCCAATAACTGCTATCACTGTCGCTTGTATGCGAGGCCCATGAGATATAATAGAACTAGCAAGGTTCTCTTCACAGCCATTATAATACTTGCGCATAATACGTCTTGTGAGAAGACTATGATTCATTTTTACTACTCATTAGGTGGCTTTGCTGGTACTCTATGAATATTGTAGTTGATGCATGAAAAGTCTGCTACCTGCAATATTTGTAATTCTTAAATTCTTTAATAACTACTTAGATATCCAACAGATGCAAGAGCGCACATCAGGGTGAATACGTTGTGAAACAGGGCCATTATTACATTCAATCTGGCAACTCTGGTCTCATGACGTAAATGAGTTTGTTACCAGTTAGGAGAGGCACATTTTAAAATGGTTACTTATTTATCTATGCTCCCTGGAATTACACCAGTTTCCTGTTTAAAAGTTTACATCTGACAATTTTGTATTTATTTTTTTGTAAGTGTTTACCTGCTAAGAACTTCAAAAGTGCTGAACAGAAAAACCAACCTGATACAAGAAAGAGTAATACTGCCTGTTAGTGCTACGGAGGACGTAAAGCTAACAGTCTAACAGGGTCCCAGCCACCCTAGTGTGCTTTTCATAACATTTGCATAGCAAGGACACATACAAGGTTAAAGGAAATAAAAAAAAAAAAAAAAAAAAATTTGGTCTTAAGATAAATTTGCCTTGGTTCTAAGCCTTTGTCTCTTGGCTTTTAATGACAACTGGCTATTCACAAGACATTCCAAAGTAATAAAGAATTTGTAATTTTTTTTTATTATTTTATTTTTTTTTTTTTTTTTTTTTTACAGCTTAAATCACAGGATGTAGGTCCTGAAGACAGAGTCTGCTCTCTAGTGCAACGCTTTCGCTGCTGTGGTTACACTAACTTCACTGTCAAAATAACTTCAGCTCCATCTTGAATGCTCTTTTATGGGTTGTTCTAGAGCACTTTGCAACTCTGGAGTCTAGATTGTGACCTTTTGTAGGTGAAAATAAATTGGCGTCTCTTTCATCAAACACAGAAGGATTGCAAAGGTGCCGTGGAAGGCACGATCGTGGTCCACATCTCAGAGACAGCTTTAATGTTCTTTGCAGCGGGGAAAAGCACCCTTATTCTGGGCTGCTGCCGCTTACCTCAGCCAACAAGGTAACATGCAAGGCTCAACCTCGCCCCAGCACCAGTAAACCCATCCGCCTGCACCCGGCCGGTCTGGGGAAGCGAGGGCACGTCGGTGGCACAGCGGACACCTCCAGCCTGCCCAGCAGCTTCACGGGGGTTGAGATGCAGAAGCTGCACGGCCCCGCATGCGGCACAGCGGCCAGAGGTGACCCACGGCAAAAGCTGCACGCGGGCTCCATCACCAGCGGTAGCAAGTTTCAGTCTCGGATAAGGAGGTCACCAGGTACAATACTTAAGAAAAAAAAAAAAAAAAAAGAGCTAGCAGTGCTGCTGATGTTGCCTCATATGCCCTTTTTCACGTCTGTTTTTCAGGCATAGCCTGCATTGCCAGATGTTCACTCATCAGTCTGGCAGACTTCTCAGGTTTCTTCCCCATTTTGGAATGATGTCTAGGGAATGCAAAGAAAAAAAAGAAAAACAAACAAACAAACAAAAAAAAATCACCCACCAACAGATAATAGGTGAAAACAAAGTCTAAAGTAAATTAATAAATAAATAATGTTAAAAAACCCCTCAAGAGCCCCCATATTTTGAAGGGCCCAGCTCCACATTCAGAGCTGGACTTTGGTATGGGAGATGGAGATCCACCCAAGGGCAGACACGTCTGCTCTTGCTGCAAACATCCCTCCCAAGCTCTGCTCACCACGTACTTGAGCTCAGAGACCTGCAGACACCTCTCTGAGCATTTCTGGGTCTGCGGAGAGAGAACAGAGGCAGAGGACACCCCTTCACCGCGGGGTGAGCCTCCCCAGCCGCTCTCCGAGGACTCTGCAGATACGTCCGATACCTCTGACGCGTCTGCGTCAAAGACAAACACGGGCTTCGTCGTGTTTATGGCAAATGCTTCGCAGCCAGGGACACCGCTAACTCGCGAGTCCGCTGCCGCTCGCTGAAGGTTTTCAATAAAGCCACCAGCAAACTACACGTTTTATGCCTGTCAGGGCAGAGGGTACCACTCTGCAGGCCATTTAACCGCCTCCTCTGGCACAGATCCAAGAGTCAACAGCGTTGACAAAAAAACGCTGGATTGGCACCGCTTTCAGTCTCCTCGGAAAACAAACCCACTAACCGCTAGAAGAGCTTAAAGGTGGATTAAGACCCTGCGGGCAATCAGCCCTGGACTTCTCTAACTTTCCAGGACCCACCGCAGCAGCCTGGATGCTCTGTAACATAATCTTCCTTGCAGAAAATGATGTATGCGGTTAGGTCGCGCGCATAACTGTCTGTCTCGGGACTGCAATCCATACATCTGCAAGTACATTAGGAGCTGACACCCTCTAAAACGCTGGCAGCATCAACATCTAATCGATATGCATGTTCACCAGCAAAGCTGACTAGTACATCTGTTCTGTGAAAAAACATACATTCTGCCTCTAGTACAATCACTGTAATTAAAAATTAACATGCATTAATTGTTGGAGCCGATGTAAACAGCTGATGTTCCACTTAGCCCTGTCTTCTGTACATATCATTAGGCAAAGCCAAATATTGTTAAGTAAACAGGCAACACTTACAAAAAGAAATAGAAAACTAATTCCAACTAAATAAATTGACAACACAGCGCAAGTCATATTAAAACAGTTGAGATAATTATTAGGCTACTGGACTAACAGAGAGAAAATCATAGAAGACATACTTAATTGTTTGAATCTCATTTCGGTAAATGTATTTAGGCACAGTGTGAAATATAATTTAACTTCAATGCGTGTGCAGTATTTTCCCAGAAGCAGGAGGTGCAATATGCTGTTGAAATGAAAATATAAGTTGGAGTTTGATACGCAGGTAAAACAAATAACTTCTCAAAGGCAGCAATCTCAACCAACTGCTTCAGTATCTGATAGTCTCAAGAGAAATTCAGGTTGGTTATGCAACGCTAAAGGTTTTTTCTTCCTCAGATACATCTGCAAAATTCCCGTCAATACCGGTGGGAGCTACACGCAGACACCAAGAGAAGAACGTACTCCTGAGGAGTTACATCCTACTTTTTATCGTTGTTATTTAAATGTCATAGCAAAATAATTTCTCCAATTTGTACACAAAAAAAAGCAAATAAAACCCCAGCAAATCTGCTCGGTACTACACATCCAGAGTTGCTGCCTCAGATCACAGCGGTACCGCGGCAGATTGCCTGGGGGGCGTCAGCTGCCGGTACCCCCAGGCTGCTCGCCCCGCTGCCGAGCGCGGCGGTGCTGGGTGCCTCCTCTGTCAATCTCCAGACTTCTCCCTCAAACTAAGGGAAAGCTGAAGTTTAAAGGACACGGTCAGGTAAGGGAAGGGAACTCTGCAAACCGAGCGGCAGCGGCCGGGTGACAGCACCCACACTTCTCCACTCCCGGATTTGAAGAGCCGTTTGTGCCACCTTAGGGGCAAAAGCACCACGCGAAGGAGGCTCGTGCCCGAGACCCCCCCGTCGGGGCTGGGACGGGCTTGGTGCCCACGGTAGGCGACCCCGGGAGATCACCCGGCAGCTCTCCTCTGCCGAGGGCAGAGGGAAAAATCCCCCGGGCGCAGCCACAAAGTGCACGTCAAGCCAGGAACTACCGCACGTCCTTTCGGCGACACACTGAAGTCAGGGGCTTGAGAGCAAGTACTAATTACTTAGTGGCTCTTGTCATTTAAATGAGACAGAAGTTAGTGAGATTTAGGCTTGGTATGAAGGATAAAATTTTGTTTGTTTGTTTGCTTACAAAAAATCAACTTCAAGTGGGAATACCACGAAGGCTTTTTTTTTTTTTCTTTTAACAGACAAGACAAATTTTGTTTCTTGATTATTACCGAGGAATCCTGCTAATCCGCTCCAATACCATTTCTACACAATTCTTGTCATAGGTTTTTTTCTGCCACATCCATGAAGCCAGTGCTGGGCTGGGACCCACAGCAACCCGACTTCTGTTGCATCCCCAACTTCCACATCCCCAAGGCTTGAGCTGTGCTAGTTTGGATAACTTCCAGGAGAAAAAAAAAAAAAGATTATGGGTTTTGGAAGTATCTGAAATGTAGAAGTGCAACAAGACAGTTGTACCTTTATCTCACTGCTGCAAACTGGACTTGGAAAACAGGTTGAGAGAGGTGCAAACACCTAGTTTTGTTTTTTTTCAGCCGCCCAAAGAGCCCACTTGGCTACACGACACCAACGAGGGGGCTGCGTGAACTCACACCATTTCGCCTTCCCTGCAAGCTCACCTTTGAATGGAGAAGGCACAGGAAAGAAGGGCTCGCTCTTTACAGCGACAGGAATACCGTAACTGTGGACTGAAAACTACCCTCAGCAGCATGAGCCACACACCTAGGTTTTACCCACGCGTGCTAGGACTTTTATAGAATTCTCCAGCAATTTCTTTAAAGTTTGGTAGTTAACTACATGGAAAGCACATGGGAAAAACATGCCTTTTAGGCAATTTCTCTGCGATTGGTTGCAATACTCTTGAAAGTCTTTGAGGCAAAAAAGAGAGTGCTGTCCCTCCCGTTAGCCAAGACGTAACCACAAACAACAAAACTTTGTATAAGCAGTCTCATTAAAACGCTGCAAAACAGAGAAGAGGATTTTGATGTTTCAGTGCTGTATTTCAGCTTTGTTGTGGTTTTGTTAGCATGTTAGCATTTGACTTAAAGCTGATAAAAGGATTCAGCGCTCAAGGACCTTCCCATTGCAGACATCCTCTTTTAACCAAATACCTCAGGTTTGCCATTTTTCAGGGGACCACCACACCTGGCAGACAAAGTTCCCGCCCGGCTCCCTGCCCTGAAACCCCTTAAAGGTTCACAGCACTGCTCAGCTGTTTCATAACAATATCAGGCTCATGATGAACCAAATGAGTTCTGATTTGTGCTATTTAATGTCCTAATGGCTTGACTAGTTAGGTAGATAATTACACAGTATGATTTATCCAACCCATTTATAAATATTTATAATAATGGATAGATTAACCTTTGGGATTTCTATCCTGCAGTCCCTTTGGTGGAAGAGGGATCGCTCCACCGCAGCGGCGAGCGCCGTCGCCTGCAAGCGAGCGCTTGTGCGGGCAGCGGGATGGGGATGCAGCTCGGTCCATGGGGCGCAGCGGCCAGCACCCAAGACCGAAGGGTGCTGGCACCCACCGACACCATCACACCTCTTCCTCCCCCCCACACACAGCTCTGCGGGGGGAGAAGCGCACCTCCAGCTTTATTTCCCGATTTTATTTAATCGGGAAAAGAAAAACCACAAGAAATCAGGAATCTCAGTCTTCCGCTGCCGAACAACACCGAAACAACCTCTACCGTGGAAGAAGATAACCGCGTTCTCCGACCGCCGAACGCCCTCGCTGTCGAGCAGAGCTTCGGATGAGTTTGTTCTCCCCGCCGGGAGCGCGGTCCGAGGGGTGGGAAGAGGCGCACGATCGCTCGGGAGCGGACACGGCACCCGTGCGTGACGGCAGCCCCCGCCACCCCGAGCGGGCACAGGCAGCGCATTGTCGTCGCCGGCGGGCGCCACGATCGCTCCGGCGGCGGTGGCCAGCCCCGGGACGGGAACGCCAACGCTTCGCTCGGTGCCAACAAAGGGCCAGTGTTCGCGGGAGCCGCGGCCGGAGGAAGGGGCTCGACCTGCAAGACACGGCACTCGTCCGCAAAGAGCAGCTCGGGAGATGGGCAGCGGCTGGTGCCGGCACGCTGGGGTGGCCGTTCAGAGAAATAGGTGCGTTTTGAAAAACTGCTGCTCCAAATCCTTTTTTTTTTTTTTTTTTTTTTAATTTTAAAAAAACATCCCAATATGGAAAGAGTCAGATCTAGCAGTTTCTGTCTGGCTGAACTGCTTCTTAGGACCAGCAAAAATATGCTAAATACACATTAGATACAAACAAAGAATAGAATTTGGTCTTCCGTGGTAATTATCTTTTGGGATTTTTTTTAATCTTTGTTGGCATAGATCCAAGCCTATGCCTGTCACATTTCTGAATTTTGATACAGTATAAGCTTTCCGAATTACAGGTTTTGCATCCCAGCAGTGTAAGAAGAAAAGACGCTCTTGGCCAACATTAGTGAAAGTCAACAGAAATAAGACACAAGTCTTTGTACACACTTTGGAAGATTCTTCCTGACATCATTAAAATATTGTAAGACTGATTATTACTGTATCCACTACGTTCTAGTATTTTGCAACATCTCTCTTTGCTTAGGAAGAGCATCACTGTGTTTAGATTTTAGATTATTAGGATTATGTTCAAATAAAACTACTGTGGCAACAAAACAATAATACATGAGAACAATTACAAAGAGAAATACTCAGATTTTTTATTTCTAGAATTTCACTAAGAAGCAGAACCACTTTTATTCTCTGAGATCAAGCTGTGGCACTTAGCTTTCCTACTGCATGCTTAAACAGAGATTCATTGTACGAGCCCTTATAGAGTCAAAAAAACCCCACAGGACCCAAACCAAAATACTTGATGATTTTTTTTTTCTTTCGATTTCTTTACATTAGTAGAAAATTTGACAGAATAAATTTTGGGCTTAAGACCTCACATTTTCCCATGTAAACTATTGCACCTATTAAAAAAACCCCAAGCCTATTTGCAAAATGTATCTGTATCCTAGACCAGCTCCACTGCCACGCAACAGCATGAAAACACATCTGTTTCCACAGGAAGTAAATCCCTACTTCAACTTCTATAATTTCTCTGTTTGAAATCAGTGCTTAGCCTGTCTGCAAGGAGCGTGGCTGCCGTTCCGATGCCCGTCCGCATTCGCGCACCTACTCTGATTGCTGACATTTGTGTTGAGCCAGGGCCTGGGAATGGAGGAGAGGAGCAAAACCAGAGATGTACGGAGAGGCCAGGAATAAAAGGGGGGGGGGAATGATGAGAAATTATGGTCCGAGATAATAGAGATCACTTGTAAAAACCGATCAGGGGATTAGATTATGACACTTTTGGGTCTTCTGCAAGAGTCATAAGACGTACTACAGAAGCTACGAGGACAGCTAGATTGTTGTGAAGAGTCAGGGAAAACACCTACTTTAAGAAATTCTTGCTAGCAAGGGTGGGATTACAGCAAACACTCCACACCTGGGCAACACTTAAATTTACAAAGCCAGCAATATGTTCAAGAGCTTTTGCATGTATAAAAGAGCGACTTCTTAATGTGTCAATGCATTGTTTTGCTATTTTCAAAATCTGCGTCCGAGAGGAGAGTTCAGACCACAGATAGCAGAGCTGCCTGAGGGCGTTAATGAGCATCTGCTCCTGGCAGGGTGGTCCCAAGAGAAGATCAAGAGCTAGAAGTCAGGACTTTCACAGTTTATTCCCACCTCTGCCACCTAAATCAAATACCTAAAACTTCCAAACACTTCTGTTTGATTATCCCTAAACTTGATCTAGAACCTATAATGCTCCATCCCATGTGAAGGCCCAGGTAGAAATCCTTTTTTAAAGACCATACCCTCAGGGTTCATAAGAGATGAAATCCCCTCCAGAATTGTTAATCTGTCTGGCTATTGAGAGTGTGAAATAATTAATAGCAAGAAAAAAAAAATGAAAAAAAAAAAAGTCCCAGACCTTGCCTTCAGAGCTTCCTACATATATATATATCAGTATATTTACACATATATCTGTTTTACAGCTCCCCCTCCCCTGCTGAGCAATGCAGAGGCAGCGATACCCGGTTTCTGCCCCGCAGCACTAGCCCTGACCCCCCAGCAAGCCTGCAAGGACGCAAAGTCCCACTCAACCGCTGACAAGAGGCTCCGTGTCTGCGCAGTTTGCAGGGCGGTGACAAGCATGAGACTGCTCACAGACATGGATTTCTCACAATATTACAGAGTGTGGCATCAGATCTGCACGGCTGTTTTAGAAGAGCTTGTTTGCACAGCTGTTTGTTGTGAGTCGCGTCCCCCTCGTTTTGCCTAGGCTCCGCTCCATACAGTATTTCATTCTGAACTCGAAGCGTTCTGCCAAACCCGGCGTGCCCACGTGATGCCGGCTGCGATATAATTCACTTATGATCTGGATGTAACTTTCTTTGTGGAAGCGGTCCAAACGCCGAGAGCCGTGCTCAGAAGAAACAGTAGACAAAACCTGCCTCCAACAAATTAACAACCCCCTTCCCAGTATGCGTACAAGTTCACACCAGTCAGACTGTATAGATTAGCAACCAAGTGAAGGGACCTACTTAGAAATGGACACACATGTCGTAGCACAATCTGGCACGAGCATTTGATGCTAAGTGAGCTTTCAGGGTAGTGTGGAACTGTATTTTTTTTCCTCCTCCTGCTGCTCCCGTCTCTGCCCATTGGCAGTTTTGACATGCATCATCATTTCGCAGTCTGCTCGGGATGTTGGAATCCGGTCAGGAAGCGTACAGGGATCCTAAATCAGTCCTTGGGATTTGTGCCGCAGCGAGCGAACGCAGGAACCTCGAGGCTTGGCACCGCTGCCGAGGCACTGCTTATACACCAAAGACGGGCTCAGCCCCGGGGGAAAGCAGAGATACAAACGGGCCGCCGGAGACCTCCTCCAGCTGTGCCGCACATTTGTGGGCACGGAATCGCACTTTGCTGTGAACCGCGGCTTCCTTTGTGCCCGGGTTGCTTTAGGCAATAACGCATCCAGCCGGCTGGGGAGCCCTGGGGATGGCAGAGCCTCACTTGGAGAGGAGGGAGCCAACACGGAGCACATTAACATAAAACCCTGCCATAGCCCGGCTCGGGACAGCCACGTACCGACAGGGAGAGACAACGTCGGCTACGCAGCTGGCCAGATCCAAAACCGCACCCTCGCACCTTCTCCATCAAAGCGTGCGAGCATCCTGAACGGCAAACGCGACGGATTACAAAGGAGCAAGATTTATCGCTCACGTACCGGCAATAGATTCCACCTGTAGCCAATATACAGAAGAAAAAAAATCCGCAGAGTAGGGAAAAGAGCTCCTACTGAAGGAATCCACCTGCGAAGTTTCATCGCGGGCTTCCCTGGAAGAAGCAGGCAGCCCTCGCAAACGGGCTGAGGGCCGCTGCCCCTGCCCACCCCTCTTGTCCTCCCCTGGTGCCTCACAAGATGCTGGCCCCGATGCAATAACCCATCTCGAGGCGAGGACGTGGCAGCGCCCACAGTCCCAGGGAGGACATCCCCGGTGTCCTCGGGGTGGTGGGCATGTCAGGGAGGTGCGGACGCATCCTGATGCTGACGGGCGTGATGCCCCGCTGCAGCGCTTTCTGCTCGGGGGAGCTCCCGCTTGCTCTCCACGGAAAGAAAAGTACAGGGTCTGAGAGAGACTTATGGCCTATTAAAGTAAATAAATCCTTGAAAAATGTAATAGCCTCCAATGTGACTATATTCTCCGATAAAGCATTAAATGAAACATGCCATTCCCAGTACAAATAATTGCCTTTGTTTTCATCATTTTGTCTAATGCATCGCAGGAGGCTGTAGAACAGTGTGAGTTTTTCTGATCTATAATCAGACAGTTCATAAAAATCCTAATGGAAATGAAGATTTTGCTATTTGGAGTGGTCAAATTTCCATTTTCAAACACATCACATTTTAAAACCCAGGCTGGCATTTTGGTTTGCTGAGAGTTTTAGGATAATAGCAAATTACACAGAAAATCTACCAATTCTTTGTCAAGTGAACTATGCAAAAAGGAACCATTAGTTCATAGTTCATCTGTGAGATGGGAAGGCAGCCTGAATAATAATTTTTAGAGACTACAAAGGGCATTTATTCGCAAATAACGCTCACATCTACAGAATTAAGACTGCCCCTGCTGTCTGTAAAACTACTGTGCTCGGATTTCACTAAAGGTATGTTTAGATACCTTTCTTTTCCTCACTAAAAGGATAGGGGAATCCAACCATACTATACAAGATTGGCTTATGCCACACAACACGGAGAAGGAGGCTGGGAGGACAGGGAGCTCAGCACCCCTCGTGGTCCCAGGGGTGAGCCCCCCGAGCCCCCTCAGAGCCCAGCGCAGGGATGCCAGCCCGCCCGAGGCACGAGGGATGCTTCCACCCGCTCACCCTGCTCATACCGTAACCCAGCTGTTCGCAGTTGTTCTCAAAACACAGCTTCCCTCTCCTATTTACCTACTGTTCTGTGCTTTGCTAGGACTGTATTTTTCCCTTCTGCTGAGATTAAAAAAAAAAAAAAAAAAAACCACTCCGACAACGGAAAGTGTTCTTTTATTCTGTGCAAAAGTTAAACTCTGTAGCATCGAGGAGACTCCCAAACCAGAGCTTTGGGCCCTGTTATTTAGAAAATGAAAACTCTACCTAGAGCAGACTATGAAGAAAAGGTATAAAAGACTGATTAACTAAATTAATCTACTCTTCTTTTCTCCCCCTAATAACACTGCCCTGAGGCATAACCCATACAGAAAATTGTCTGTGACTCACGCTTTGAAGCGAGCATGGAAAAGGAATCCTGCTGGGAATTTGCTGCATTTGTTATAGCACTGGGACATATTCATCTGTAAATATATTTATTTTGGCTTTCGGGATCTTGAGTGATCTTAAATGTGATGTTTGTAACAAGCCTGGGCTAAGTGTATTCCTGTAACACAGAGACTGGAAGTGCTAGCAATACTTTCCTGTAAGTTTGTCGTAAAATATGACAAAGCATTCATTATCTTCAGTTTACGGTCCAACGACACATTAGGCAGTGCACTAGGAATTTGCGTGGTTTTTCCGTTTGTTTGCTTTCAATTCTGAGAAAAAATCGTGATTCACGGTGATAATTTCACTGCAGATCTCATCCAGCACAGCAGATTTCCACAGAGCTATTGCAACACACGCCAGCCCTCACCAGCAGCCCGGCGCAGGATGCCCTCGGACCACCGGGATGCTGCAACGGCAAACTGTGCCCAACGCAGGACAGCACCGACGCACGCATCAGCAGAGGCTGGCAAAACACTAACTTATCGCGCTACGACGCTCAGAAATTAAAGTCGCAGAGCTGGAAACCCAGTGTATTAATACACATACCAAGAAATTAGCTGGTTTCTTTCTGGCCCCTCTCCCCTTAGACTGTGCAGCTCATGGTATTCCTTAACGGAAGAAATCAGACGGCAAGGTTCCCAGCGTTATCAGGCTTGTGGTGCAGGTGAGGTTCCAAATACCAATTCTGAAGACAAGATCTTTCTAGATTTTTAACTAAAGATACAGGATCTAATTATAGGGACGCTTCCCTCTGCAGTCTGGCTACATGGGAAAAGGCAAATAAAGAGTCGGTCAGCAACTTGCTCTGGAAGCAGGTATTTTATTCTACCTTAATAAACAAGCACCCTTTCTGAGTATTACAGCCAAATCTTGGAAGGGGGGAGGAAAAAAAAAAAAAAAAAAAAAAAAAAAAGGCATTTCCCTGGACAGTCTGACCTCTTCCTTAACTTCAACAGCATCCAACAGACTCAAAGAGTCCCAGCCACCACCAGACTTGGGGACTTTACCCAAAGAGACCCCAAAGGAGCTTCCAATAAACAAAATTACAAAAAGCATCCAGAAACTGTTATATTAAAAGCAAGCATCAGTTCAGTTTGAGCCTAGCATATAGTGGGGAAAACATATAAGGTTTTCTAAGGCCTATTTTACCACTGACTTTCAGAGAATCTCAGGCCCTACCAAAATAGTTCCAGAGTTCCTCACTCTTGTCCCCAGTTTAACGTTTTAGTAACCAACAGAAACAATTCTTAAAAGATCAAGAGTCAGAGGCACATCACAGCATTTCCCCAGACCAACGCAGCCCCTAAGCCCAGCTCACACCCCATCAGCTCCCTCGGTGGCCTTCGGGTGTCGTACAAGAAAGCAAAACCAAACAGAAACAAAAAGTGATGCTGACTTACTTCCCGTTAGAGCCAACTAAAATACAAGCTACCAGCAGCCTCAGCGATTCTCAAAAGTACAACTTAACACAAAAATTATATTTAAATGTGGTTCACCAAGAGCTTACCTAAACGGTCTTGTCCCCAGGGCCCCACTGGAGTACAATACTGTGCGCTCCTGAAAGTTGCTTTGCTCCAGCCCCACCAGCTAATGAAGGAAATTGCCCAAGACCCTTCTCCTCCTCCTCCTCCTCCTCCCACCCAGGTGGCCACACCAAGACAACGAGGAGGGTAATTGCCATTACCATCACCTGTGGAAATACAGGGTCAGCTTTGGTGGGCTTCAGCTGAAGCACCAGCAGCTGTCTCCAAGAGTAATGTGACTGGGTTGCCTGCAAACAAGCCTGGTAGGAATAAGTCTCTGGAAAAATAGGAGGATGTAAAAGCCCTTAAAAGCCTCCCAAACTGTGATCCACTTCAGGAATCACAAAGAAATCAATATAGCTTTGCGCAGGAAAGCGTAACCCTTGGCCGTTGATCGGTGCATTTAAAAAAAGATTTCCAATCTTGCACCTCCTTCAAGTTTTTGAACCAACATGATTTTGCACACTTTAATTAACTGAAGTAAGTGTCGGAAATTCTGACCTTCGCTTTTTGTTTTCAGTGGCCAATGCCTAAAAGGTGCAAGTTTGGGAACAATTTTGTTACTTCAATCAAAGGGAAGGGTTGCTACCTCTTTAAACACACCTCGCACCCTCTCTGAAAGAGGAACTTTGACCGTCGCGTTGTCCAGGTCAGCCCTACGCGCACCTCCAAGTGCCTGAAGGAGGACGTGGCACCACCCGCTCCAGGTCCTACTTCTTCGTTAGGGGCCATATGGCTTGTATCCCAGCAGAGACGCCATGCTACCGGAGGGTACGCCCTATGGCTCTACCTCCGACGGGACACAGCAAGGACCGTGGCGAGGGGATGTCCCCCAGCCACCAGCTCGGACCAGCGGTGGTCCGAGATACCAGCCCAGCCTGAGCCCCGCGGGTGAAACCACCGCTCCCCCGCCGAGGTTTGTGCTTTTACCTCGTTCCACGCAGGTGACCAAACGATGTCATTTTGCCAGTAAAGACGGAAATAACCCCTGGAAGTCGAACTCCTTGCAGGTGAAGTTCGCTGGTATTTCATGCCCCTTTTCCAGCCGGAGCCCAGGACAGTTAATCCGTCCTGTCTGTGAGTTTTGCTCGGGAACCAGGCACTGGGTTTCCCTTCCCACCCAGCAACTGGCTCAGGTTACTTAATGCCTCATTGTAAAAATCAAGTGTCTCGCTGTATTTTTGCCAGCAGAGCCTCCTCATTTATCCCCTGTATTAAAGATTCAGCTGCCGTGCATTAAATGAACCCGTTTCACTGGCAGGTGCTTGCCGGTTTTTAGGCTTTAAATGGTACCATTACTATCATTTATAAGGATAACATCACAATTAAGAATGTATGAATAATTTAGAAATGAGCAAGTAGCATTTAGTTTCACACTCCGCCTGCTGAAGAGGCTTTAAAATGCAGGGTCTTCATTTTATTGCAAAACACTGGCTTGACTTGGTAAAAGGGATGAAAAGTTACTAATTTCAGGCTTTAGTTCAAACCCTTTAATCTTACAAATAAGTGCCTTCAGCGAGTACCTTGTTATCTCCTAAAGCCTCCGCCGGGCTGTTCACAGTCTTTGTCTCATTCCAAGATTCCTACCTTATCCTAGGTGAGCCAAAGGAGACAAAGGGGATGCCACCCGAGAAAATCATGACTTAACGGAGCTTTTCTTCTTAAATCCTAACTTGTCCTGTTGGCAAGTATTATGGAACGCGCTCACTTCATCGCAATAAATAATGGTATATAATTAAAATTCCATTCCGTTGTTGAGAACAGTGTGATAAACTGTTTGTGAATTGGTAATTCTATTTATTAAAAACAGGGGCATTAATTTTGACACGTTGAATTATAACACAGACAAACAGATCTTGTGTTTTAATTAAATGCTTCTATTTGATGAGGGTTTTTTATATTAAGATTTAATACCAGATTCTGCAATTCACGCGTTCCGTGGTGGGGTACAATTCCAGCAGGGTGCCCGGGGAGTTGAGAACATAACCGCTGTCAGTATTTCGGGGGCTCTGAGCAGAGCCCCTCGTGCCTCCCCAGATGGGGACCCCCCCTTTCAGGGCAAACAGGCGGGGACCGACCTCCTTTCGCCAGTGCCTTTACCTGCTTCTCCTTCTTTTCCCATGCTTTAATGATGTTTCCTAGGCTGCTACTACATTTCTTATTTTCTAATGCCAAAGCAGAGCTGAATATTTAAAAAAAAAAACTAACAACCGTACTGCTTTGAGGTTTCTTTCACATTAAGCTACATTTAATATTCATTTCACATTTTTTTTCTATTAATTAAAAGTAAACCGTGTATTGTATGGTACATTATCCCTCTAACAGCCCCATGTGGAGATCATGAAGTGGAAGACTAATGGTGTAGACTTTAGCATTTAGTTTTAACCAGAATAATTTACATATCTGTGAGAAGAGTCCGAGGCATGTGTAAATAAGCAGAACTCTAAGATATCAAGACCCTTGCTTAGTTTACTATGGACTGGAGAGCCATGGGCTGTGTATTTATTCCATCAGTCAGCTAATTTAATGAGACTTTATACAGCATCTATTTCTGCAGAAGACACAAAACTTATTATTAAGGAGAGGCATGTGGCAGTAAGAAAAATGTGTTTGTTTGCTTTTTTATTCTATTACCCCCAAGTAGCAAAGGTGATTCTATTCACTGTTCATTAAAGTTTACCTTTATAATTTATCAAAAGAGACCGATATCAACAGCTTTATGCTGAGATTTCAAAATTCAGGACTGATTAAAATTTAATGTAAAAGGCCACAGATTTGGGGTGGGGTTTCAAGAAAAATAGCTTCCCAACTCAAAAGTATAGATTTCATTAATGTGCATCTCTATTAGAAGGCGCTACAAAACACATTAGAGGCGTGGCCGGAGCACTGAAATGGCATTTTCACTTCAAAAATCCGCGTGGGTCTTTTAGCATAAGTTTCAAGAAAAAGTGGGCACACCACTGAGCCTATGCCAGTGGACAGGGGGAATAACCAGTTACTCCGAAGTTAGCACATGTTCCCATCAGGAAACACGGGAAAAGAAGGAATTACAGAGAATAAATATTAAAATTTTCTGTGTATTTTTGATTGGTCCAATCATATTTTGGAGAAAAACAAAAAAAAACAGGAAAACACCAAATTCACAGATTTGGCTAAATCCGAAGGGCAACTTCTACTGTGGGAAAAAAAAATAATCAAATATTTTATATGGGAATTGCAAAGCTAGACAACATAGATTTTTTTTATCTTGAAACAGTGTTTTCCTTTCCAATTTGCTTACTAGTTTATTCTTTAAAATCTTACAAAAATGGAAGAAGGGTTTCCATTCAACTGAAATTACTTCGTTTCTCTTTTAAGTTTGGTTGGTGAATTGAGAAATCAGTCATGGACATCACCCTCCTCCTCCTTCCACCAGCTGGAGTCATACCAGCATCCCTACCGCATTTGCCGTGCGAACTACTCTCTAGATTTCACGTGGAAGAACTGGAATAAATCCTACCCCAGATTATTTAGAAAAGGGTTTGGGGATTTTCTTCACTGCAGGTTAAGGCCAACAGAGTATGCACAATGGTCAGGGATTAGAACAACACAAATAACATCTTCCAAACTGATTTGCTTCCACTTTTTTTCTTCTTACTAATAAAGTATTTTTGGAAAATTAATAAAAACAAGTTTAAAACCAGAGGAAACGGAGAGGAAAAAGAGCTGCCTTTTAGTAACTGAAAACTCCCATCACTTGAAATGTGGTTGATTTTTCTGCGTACAAATTTCAGAAAACCTGAAGTTGTACAAACTCCAAGAACATGAAAGCAATCCGCGCTTTCCAAGAACACGAGACAAAGAGTGAAGAGCCCATCTGCAGTCACACCATAAATTCTCCTTTCCAGATCCTGTTGGTCACCGCGCCGCCCACGCTCTCCTCCTCTCCGCTGAGCACAGCGCCAAAGCCTGGCAAGGCTCTCCGGGACGCAGCAAACACGTCGTCATCCTATGGAATTCCGCATGATCCGCTCTAGCGACCTTTGCTGTTCCACCTCCCCACGGTGCCTGTAGCTCCCTGCCTTTCCCGGGGAAGGTGGGCAGAGGGAGAGCCGGCTGCGGCCCGCTCCCCTCCCGGGGATCCCGCGGGGCGAGGGTTAGGGCCGGGACGTGCAGAGGGAAGCGGCAAAGACAAACCTGCCGTGCTGGGCTGCCCTTTGACGCATCCCTGCGCCTGGTCCCCTGGCCGCGGGAGGTGCAGGCGAGGAGGACCCCCCCCCCCCTCCACCTCCAGGACTGTGGCATCTGGTGCTGAGAACGGGCAGAACTCATCACACGGAGCCACTGGGGCACTTCGGCACCACGAGTGACCGCTGGGAGAGACGCTCCTGGCAGCCAGACACCAGGTTTCATAACTCTCCCCCCCCAAAAAAAACTGGTGCCAATTATAACAACTCAGAAGACGCATTTAGTGAGAAACGTGCCTCTTAAATCTTTGCAGGTCTTTCGGTAGGCTGACTTTGCGTGGCAGTGCCTTCTACAAACCACTTGCGCAGATTTGCCCAAAAGCATTTTTTGTGAAGGTTTGAGCACCATTTTTAAGTATTGTTACTCTCATTTTATTCTTGCGCAAAAGGAAAGGGAACGGAGGTTCCAAGTCTGTCTCTGCTATGTGATTAGTCCCATGAATCTCATTAGAATAATAAAAATATGGCCTACTTATGGCTTCAATTAAATGTTTCCTAAGTGAGAAATAATTAAGGATTGCAGAACCCGGCCTATGACTAAAGTGAAAAAGCAAATCCTGGTCTCTTTGTTGACAGAACTGCTCAGGACTGCGCAAGGGCACCTGGCAAACGGGCTCCAGCCTGCTCCCCTGCACTAGGGCAGGGTACGCGGGGACCCCATCAGCTCTCTCATCCCTCCTGTTCCTAAACCACAAGATGTATTTTTTCATAGGTACTATGATGACGGACTTTAAAATGACTAAAGCAGATTCTAGAAAAAGGAGATCCGTGCAGAGAAAGTACGTGTATCAAAATGTTTACTACAGTTCTTTCGTAGTTACGCTTGATTGATTTGCAGCATTGTACACAACAGTAAATTCCTTGCAGACTACGAGTTTATGATCCAAATAAGACGGACGAATAAAATAAAAAAACTAGACTAGATGAAATATTTTGAAAGGGTATTCAGATGAAAAAGAAGTAAACAAGTAATTGAAAAATATTAAGTGCCAAGTAGTTTTAACTGCCAGTAGTTTGACTCAAAAGAGCAACATAAGTATCCCTTTCAGTAAGAATTGTGGTTGGTTTCTAGTGTTTGTTACTGGGATTTTGCTTTTTGGAGCTACCAGGATGCTGGAATACCAGACCCTGTTTTACCGTGTATTTGCAAGAGCTTTGTGAGCATGCTTTTTCAGTTTCAGATTTTTAAGCAATTAGTTTGCAGATGTCACTAAATAAATGGCATTCATTCCTTAAGCAGGAACCATACCTGTTAACCATCTCAGCATATTCTAGCTTTAAAGCCGAGCTTGATGTGCACAGCATGCTCAAAAACTGTACTCACAGTTCAAATGAGCTGGATTACAGACCATGACCACTGAGACCCTCACATGACAAAGCCTTTGTGTAATTAATATGCAGGGTAAAATGCTCCCTGGACGGCTGCTAAAGCGATTTAAATCATGCACATAAAAAATGTAATCACAAATTTAGCATGGTGGACATTGTAGTCACACTGTGCTTGATTGCATAGAAGGTTCCAAGTGTGTTTTAAATGTCCTTTAAGATTGAGATTAGGACTTGTACTTACAAGATGCATATTAATCTAAAACTCAACATTTTTCAGTGTGGGATCACAGTAGGAGAACATTATGGGCAATAGAGGTTCATTCTAATCCCAGTAGGTAATTACACTTTGAAATAATATTCTTTAATTAAATCTTGTTTGCAGTTGATTGATTTAAACACTAAATCTAAAAACCTAAATTTGAGTTTTTATCAATTTTTGATGCTTATTGCACAGAACTTGGGCTTTAATTGATGTTTCTGAAGTTTTTAAAGCTCTTGTCCACCGTATCCTAGCTGAATTTATTGTAATTACCAACATCATTCTTTTGCACTGTAGACAACTTTCACTAGAAGCATGATAATTTTAAGTACTTTTAAGCCGTAAAACGCACGAGACTTATTTGCCATGCAAGAAGACCAATGTTTTACCGAGGTTCTTTCATAAAGCATCCTGTTTTCAAAGCTCTGGAGAAGGGACCCTGCTTTCCGAGCACCCATCCTTTGCTGCACCGTGAAGTCACACCGGGGACACGCAGCCGGCGGCACAGGCAGCGCCACGGCAGTTCGTGGGTTACATTTTAGGGGCGACGTCCATCCACCTTAGACGTGAGGTCTGACCGCCTCTGCCACAAACATCTTTGTTCTCTGCCCCAAGCCCTTTCCAGGGCTCTAGCGCATCCCGTGCTGGGGACAAGGTGCTTCTGGAGAGGACGGGGCTCCTGCCACCGGGGCGAAGGGTTTGAACCTGGAGACTGGGCAAAGGCGACTTTTCTATCCAGACCTTCTGCTAAGTGATCAGGCATGCAGAAAGGGTACAGATAGCCTGTTCAGGTGGGAGTTTACTTAACTGAGCGTTTACAACCCACGGCACGCACGTTTCACTGGGGGGTTTTGCGCGTGGTAATGTCGATCACAGCAAATACAGCCCACTGAACTAACTGCATGGTGTGCTGTTGTGTGCAATACATCGTATTAACACAATGACTTTTAAGATGCGCAAGAGTACCAGACCAACCTTCCACTGCGCTGCTGCAGTCATGGTAAACGTATCCGAAGGCTAATTAAAACAATACACCGATGCTCGCCACTTCACAAGAAGCGGTAACTCCACCACCAGTTTTGGGGCATCTCTGCAAGCCCCACGCAGAATCGTGACCCCAGAACTAGTTCATTTAAGTTTTAGCCATGAAGGCTTTGGTGGCGGTGAGGAAGTAACATGATTAAATGATTTAATCGGAGAACAGCTAACGTGCCAGGAGGCACGCGGCAGCGGTGGGGCCTCCCTCCGCCGCTGGGGCGGCAGCTATCTCCCACCCTGCTCAGGAAAGGCGGTGGGCAAATTAACTTTAAAAATATACTGTTCTACCACAGCCTTCCTTCCAGTCCCACCCAGGCTAGGAGAAATGGGCTCGAATTCAGATTTCACTCTGCTACATAATGATATCACGTACGTGTCTTCCAGTAAATTAAATTCATGATACTATATATTTAATAACGGAAAATCCACATCTTACTGCAGCTGCATTTGTCATATCTGAGAAAAAACATACTACTGTATGGAATGTTTTATTAAGATGACTTCACTGTTGTGAGAAATTATTAAGTCACTACAAGAGCAAAGTAAGACCACAGGACCTCATTCATTGTAACACTAATATTAATCACACAAATAATATAAGTGTCTTACAGTAATCCACATTCCCTTAAAATATATATTATACATCCTGAGGGCAAACAGTAACATGACTGACTTGGAATAAATCCCTCAAGCCATAGTGGCCAGCAGAAAACCATTTATATTCTGACAGATTAATGTATATTTTGTTATGCGTAACAAATGAAAATATTTACAACGCTATCAGAGAGAGCTAAAGAAATATTAAGTCTCACTAATCAATACATTTCAAGCATGAATTTAAATTCTTTCCAAACCTTACGATGTCCTCAAAAAATCAGCATAAAATAAACAAGCATGTTTCTATCAGTTTAGTTGTGATTACCCATCACCATTACACTTAACCTTAAAATTTTTACGTAAATTAAATACTTCCGATGGCGTAAGGTGAAGAAATTTCAGGTGCTTGATGAATTTGCTAACAATGAAAGGATTCCAAAATAAGTTCATTCTCTCTAAATAATACTCTTTGCTGCCATTACAATAATAGGGGAAAACAAAAGCACACCACAAAAATAAAAAAAATTACGAAAACGACAGCCCCAAAGGCACTCTATAAAAGGGGAGAAATTTGCCTGTAACGTGACCGCAGAAGGTCTCTGGCTCCCTTGGTCTGCAGTACAGCAGAGGGTCCGCGCGTGGGAACCGGGCACCCCGTTCCCTAATCCCAGCACTCCTCACCCTGGGTGTTAGCTCAGAGGGATCAGGCAAGGCGTGCTAAGCCACTCACCGCTTGTAAGCACAGATCAAATGCAAGAAGAACCCAAAGCGTACGCTGATGTCGTTTCGAACAGAACAGCGAGCTCTACCTGGAGGTCATTTGGCAATTAATCAGTAAAACAGTCAACATACTTACTAAAATGTATCGAGTATAATAAGGTCTTTGTACGTGGCGCTTCACCTTTTGCGCCCGCGCGCACACACACACACACACACAAAATTAGATTCCGACGCGCAAGCAACGTGGTCTGTCCCTGGGGCTGGTTATTCGTGCCCCGTCCCCGTCCCACGCAGACCCTCCCGGCACCGCACCGCCCGCTCACGCTGCCCGCGCAAAGCACAGCGGGCACCAGCACACCCACGTTGCCTCGGGCCGTATTCCGGCAGTCAGGAAAAATACGCCTGTCCCAAGCTGCTGGGTGCTGGGGTGGTAGGGACCTGCTGCCCGGGGACAGGCGTCGCGGGGGGGAGACCCATCACCACCTCCACCCCGCAGCGACGGCTGCCCAGCGGCGGGCAGGTCCAGCCCGGACGCGAACCGGTCACGCCTGTCACCAACAGAAAAACTCAGGACGCACCAGCGTGCAAAGTAAAACTTCACGCCTTCGCAAGCTGGGAGGATCTCCGACAGCTTACAGGCAAGCCCTAAGCACCAGGGGTTTGTAAGAGTTTCCGAAATACTTCTTCTTGACGCCTTGATAATGACCTCTCAGTCTTCTCTGCTGACCAGGCATCTCCTGGGCTGGAATCACAACACGTTGTTCCTCCAGCTTTTCACACTGTGCTCGGTTAATGTCTCTCACGTAGCCTTACCATAAAATGCGCTCTTTACGTGAGGAGTACTACTCCTCGTATCAAAGAGAGGAGAAAACGTTACCGCTTCTAACATGACTAAAAATTGACTGTCCTTCTGCTTAACCTATTCATCCCCATCTCCTCCTCCTATTATTTCCAAGCAATTTTGCAAGATGACTATTATGCAAATGCTACAATAAAAATCTTATTTTCTGCTTCCTTTTCAGAGCCCTCTTCTATTTACCTCCATTCACTCTCTCTGATGGACTTCTCAGAAAAAAAGGAGAGAGTAAATGCGTTCGTTATTGACCCGAGTCTGAGGAAACTCAGCATGAGGTCAACTACTACAACAGAGATTTACAAAATCCCTTCCCACCCCATTTCCCCATCGCAGTGCCAGTATGACTTCTAATGCTCCCAGTATTTAGGCCATGCTTGGCTTCCTTAACAAGTTCTACCATTCCCACTGAGACTCCCAGATTGCTGTTTCTTACTGTCCTCTGTCACACGAGCTCTCCTAAACCAGTAAAACGGGTACAAAACACAGGCTTTCTGCTTGTATACCGGGGCTACTTCCCAAGACCGGTTCACCATTTGAAGAGCGTTGCCCCCGTAATGCTGCAAGACAGTTTAAACCGTTTTTCACGAAATTTTTGAGAATCTTTTCATTGATATCCAGTATGCAAATCTATACAGAAATATCTGCTATTCAAGAACGTCTTCGCAAGTTGCAGACATTGCTTTATCTATGGAAAATGCAAAAATATCAGACTGAACAGTCACGCTCCCAAGTTCTACCTGTACTCCAGTCAAATGATAACTACAACTAATTGCTATAGCTTAAGATGCATTAATTAATGTAAATTAATGCATTAGCTGGTTTTAAAATGAAGTTTATTTCAACTTCTACCAAGCATAAAGAATATTTTGACTATAGCTTATCATTTTGAAGCACGCGGCATGGACTCGGGTCTTGCTTCCCTGCAGGTGAAGCAGGACCAGAACCTTCTCCATTTCTCCCTATGAGCACAAAGAAGGGACACGCTTTCATTTTTAACTGCCTGCTCTTCTCACTTGCATTGGCTTTTGCATTACAATAAAGACCCAAGGAACAAGTGCTGGAAGGGACCCCTGGAAGGATTTATGTTGTTCTGTCTGTAAACAGCACGGGTAGCCGCAAGCAAGGATAAATTTGTGTGAGAAACTGAGATCTATAAACACGAGACACAAAGGGTCAGCAAAAATTTGAGGACAAAGGCTGTAAATAATTTTTTCTCCTATAAACACTGCATGACTATGTGCCTTTAAGAAAGATTTTTAAATTGTCCGAACTTGTAACTGCCCTGAGCCCTCTGTTCCAGAAAGATTAAACGCAGCAGCAGATGATAACCTGGGCAGAACTATTTAAAAAATGCACAGGACTTACTATGTCAAAAGTGCCCCAGCACTGCCCCTGGAATTGGCCACAGGCTGGGGAGGTTGCCTGTTGCCGGCAAACACCCCCCGCGCAAGCCGTACCACCGGCCAGCGCAAGACCCCGAAACCGCGGGTTACGTACGATAAACCGACGCGGCTTCAAACCGCGGTTCTGCTCACTTTGTACGTCTGGGATGAGGAAAAAAGCAAACCCATCACGCTCACCAGTACAAAATCTCAAGGCAGATTATCGGTGATAGCAGCTTCACCAGTGACTCCCTTCATCAGAAGCTCGGGCAACCACATTACCTACAAAGCTGAAGCCTGCTAGTCCATCGCTGCTTTCTGGACACCCGAACCAGAAAAGCTAAGCCCATGACTTTGGGTAGAGGACATGGTTAGGTACACAGAGCAGAGCATCTTCACCAGTGCGATTCTCATACATAAAGCAAGCTACGGCACCTTCTTCTAACTTACTTCAGTAGGCAGACAGGTAGTTAAGGTTGGACTTGCAGCGCGACCCAGAATGGTAAAGCTCAAGTCAGCAGTTATCTGAGACCTCCCCAGAGTCCTCTGGCAAAGCCAGTTCCTTACCAGGGCTGTGAATATCGCTTATGCCCAGAGAGAGAGAAAAAAAAACACAAAAAAGAGAAAAAAAAAAAGAAGAAAAAAAACAGAAAGAAAACAAAACAGAAAAAGAGAAGAGAAGAGAAAAAAGAAAAGAAAAGAAAAGAAAAGAAAAGAAAAGAAAAGAAAAGAAAAGAAAAGAAAAGAAAAGAAAAGAAAAGAAAAGAGGAAAGGAAAAGAAAAGGAAAAGAAAGGAAAAGAAAAGAAAAGAAAAGAAAAGAAAAGAAAAGAAAAGAAAAGAAAAGAAAAGAAAAGAAAAGAAAAGAAAAGAAAAGAAAAGAAAAGGAAAAGAAAAGAGAAGGAAAAGAAAAGAGAAGGAAAAGAAAAGAGAAAAGAAAAGGAAAAGAAAAGAAAAGGAAAAGAAAAGAAAAGAGAAAGGAGGGAGCAGAAATAAAGACCCATCACCCCCGTGTTGTCACAGCCCAGAACAGACCGTGTGACTGGGTACAAAATGGTGTGTGGTGCAGACAGCAGTAGCCCCAGACCTTTGCACTGTCCTTCCAAGCTCTGCAGTCGCTCAGCTGGGGCTTTGAAGCTGCATTTTTCAAAACGCTCCTGAAATCGCCCCAGAAAGCAAAGACAGGGCTGATCTTGCACGCAAGCACATCTGCATAATGCTACTACCGACAGGAACATCAAAAGTGTGAACACGTTACGATGCACTACGGCCCCGGAGAAGACACCTTTTACCTTGTACCTCCTCGACCCGTACCAGGAAAGTGGCAGAAACAGGAAAATGGACCAGGAGTTGCTTTCCAGGCACGGAACTTGCTTTTCCTGACTGCGGGCAGAAGCAGAAGCTAGGACTCGCAGCGACACCAGCTCGGGACCTAGAACACTTTGCAGAGAAAGTCCTGACCCATTCTGCTCAACCAGACTCCGTCTTCCTTGGTGACTCCCAGTTTATACAAACTGGTAACAGCTTACAAATCCCATCCCACTTCACAGCCACAGCTTGGCATGAGCATCTGCTCATGGAGCATCTGTACATTCAGCAAGGCAACGTACCCTGCTTTTTCCTATCTTGCTGAGGTTTCCCAGGCAGCATGATCTTGAGCAGTGGTTCTCCTTAAAAATTTCTTTTTTTCCTGGGGTTTGGATTTGTTTGTGCCGGTTTGCTTTTGTTTCGGGGTTTTTTTTGCAACTTGGAGCTGATGGTTCCCGTGTAAAGAATGTATCATGTAAAGACCATTGATACTAAACTTGTGCTTTTTCCTTTGTATTTGCACTCCTCCACCTTTTTCTCTCCCCCTTGCAGCACCTCGTAGACTTCCCTCAGACCCATGAATACAGATGTCAAACACCCCTGGAGCAGAGGAAGGAGCACAGGAGTGGAAATCCCCACCGCCCTTCTGCAGACTTGTCGCTTTGCGTGATTCTTCCAGCCTTTCTTCCTCATGCCTCCATCTGTAAAATGGGACCGGTAGCATCTACCCGCTTCCAAGCAGCGTCGCAGAGCTCGAGCATTGCGTGGTTGAAGGCGCTCCGGCGTTACCTGCCGCCAGGCGCAGGGCACTCTCCAAACCCTGCGCTCCTCCGTGCCGCTCAGGTCTCGGCACCCGAGGGGTTAAGTGGAAGCAGAGATTTACGGTTGCCTCAGATGACATCAAACTAGAGTCTCAAAAGAAAAGTCTCGGGCACGCACAGAAGGCTAACCACTGAGTTTTCAATTAGGCGATGTTTTAGGGATACAAAATCGCATATTCCTTTTCTGCGCGTTCCCTGCACTTACAGAGCAACCCATTATTAAGCTATTAATCACCTCTCTCAATTAATTGTTCTAAAATGACCCAGGCTTTAGTAGTTGTGTTGCAATTGAAAAGCTCACTTATTTTTGGAAAGGTAAAGTTACAGGCAGTAGTAATTTGAGACAGCTAAGCTATTAGCCACTGTTTAGAATCTCAATTACTCTAAAGAAGGATAATTACAAATAAAACAAACTGGTGATCCCACATCAGTAAGAACAGTTCTTTCCTGCTTTATGGAATATACAAGCAGTTTTTCATCCACTGGATTTAATTTCCACATGAAAAATTGACCTTAACAGTATGAAGTATGGCTACAAGTAAAAACTGTGTTTTCATTGAAGAGAATAAATGCATTTCCTGAACGCTGGCTGTTAAAGCTAATTGATTTATTGGCTCTCTATATAGTGTACTATTGTCTTTGCACTCATGGGACAAGGAAGCTCTTGAGAACAGAACTAAATTCTGCCACAGCAGCGTGACAGCTGAAGAGGGCTTTTTTTTTTTTTTTTTTTTTTAATATAATGTGCAAGTTTCTCAGAGCTGAAAGAAATCTTTCTAGAATTGGCAGAAACTAACTGGACATGCCTGTTAGCTTACTGGACTATTTTTTTTAATACCATAATATTAGCGGGAAATTAAAAGCACTGGCAGCGGGTTACTTTCTTTTAACCAGACTGCTTTCATTGTAAAATATTTATTTGCAAGCAAATGTAAAATACTAGCCAAAAGAAGAGAAATAGGAAAATTCCTTTTTTTTTTTCCTTTTTTACTTTACAGATAGTCGTCAAAAATTCAGTAGCAAATAAAGGCCATGGAAAAATATTTCTCCCTGATAATGAAAACAATTTTAAAATTCATGGAATAGCCAAATATTTATTATTATCTCTGGCTTTTAGGTTTTATGTAAATTAGTGCCTATAAGATGAAAGAATGTGCTTGGTAGCAGGTGGAAGCAAAACTCACATAATCATGCCAATAAAAAAGACTTGAGGAAAAACAAAATAAAATGAAAAATCAATACAGGATGTTGTTCTCCAGCTACACGATTTAAAATGTAGTATCCCAGACCTGCACTCTTGTCCTCAGTAACGGATGATCCTTTTGCTCTAAGATAAGCTGAGGGGCAAATTCTCCCCCTCTCATATTTATAAAAATCTGGCTGAGCCTGAAGGAAGCCACACGCACTCACGTAGGAGAGCACAGCCTGAATACGATGATGTGCTTTGCGGTGAAAGGTGCCTAAACGGACAGGAGTCAAAGCTGAAACTTAGCAAGGCAAACTTCCCTGTATCACTGGATTTTACAGCGTCAATGAAAAATACCCAAAAGTTTTCTGAGACCCCCTAGCTACTGCAAAAGTGAAAGCCCAGAACATACATCTGGCAACAAATCTGGTTATATTAAATGTTTCTGCAAGACTTCTCTCACTTCAGTAACTAGCAGTTTGGCTACAAATGATATTCTTCTCTTCTTCCTTTTCTTTTTTCACTTCGTTTGGTTCTTACTGCAAACTGAAAGTGGGAATTATATTCAGGATAAGTTCCATGGATTAGCAAAGAAAATCTTTGAGGAGATCAATAAATGCCTCTTTCCCAGGTGAGCACAGCCGGGTTTTTCACAAAGCCAGGTGAGAAGCAGACTCCTCTGCGCGAGGCCGTACAGGTCTGGCCGTCGAGAGTACGAGAACGCGAGGGCTTGAGGAACCACATCCAACCGCCTGGCAGCAGGGAAGGCTTCCAAACCTGCCTGACATCTACGACCTGAGAGAGGCACCCTGTAAAATCAAAAAGCCACAGAGGGAACAGACTGTCTTTCATTGTTTGTTCAAAAGAACAAAAATACTCAGGGAAAAAAAAAAGAATATTTGCTCAGTTATTGGAGGGGAGACTGAAGGTCATAAGCAACTCTTTTTTAAGACAAAAAATAAATGTGAACACATTTATCACCTCTTCCTCCGATCAGATAATTACAAAACCAAAAACATCTCAATTGCTAGACTGTCCTTAGTGCCATCTACTACTTTCTGGATGCTGACTGCCAAAAGGCAAGTATAGTTGAAAAACTGGCTTCCTCCAACTGGAGAGGCAGAATAGCTACTGCTACCCAAAGCAGGTGAAAGAGAAGAGGTTCAGAGAAGAAAACAAGTCTCAACAAGTAATATTTATAGGCGAGAAAGAAGAGGCTTTAGCAAAAGGGGTAGAAAGGGACAACTCTAATCAAAACAGCAATTATCGGCTGCTCATCCAGGAATTAAATATTTAGGCATTTAAAAAGTAGAACAGACTATTTCCATTGGAAGGGACCTACAATGATCGTCTAGTCCAACTGCCAAGTACAGGCCGAGAAATGTAATATATTCTTTTAGAGTGTGAACAGCTTTACGTAGCTTTGATCTGATACAGCAAGCATTATGACAGAAATTAAGCAAAAAGCTAAATTTTCAACTCTCACAGAGTTTTAATGTACAATACCGTGAAACTGGCATAACCAAAATCCGCTCGGCTTGTTTTCTTCAACGTCTCGAGGACCGTTCACATCTGTACCTGCGTACACTGTTTCATTACGTTTATACAGCGCGCATTGCCCATTCTTGAGCCTTTCTTCTGTCCGTACCCAGAGCCTCGCAACAAGCGACCTAGAATAATTTATGCAACTGTATTTCCAGTTCATCTACTCTTTCGGCACCACTGGTCCCCGTGACCAGACAAAATCCTCCTCCTTATGCTCATTTTACGGGATGCGCCCACAACGGCAGGCGGGAGTCCCCACTCCGCACTAGGCAGAAATGGCAACAGCGGCAGCCACGGGTACAGATGCGGAGTCTCCAAATTCCGTGCGCCCCTTCTTGCTTGTGATTCGGAGCCCGTGAAGTGACAATTCTGTAACGCTAAAGGCAAGAATGGCCAGTCTGGGGTCTTTAATGAGCGGTGTTGGTGGCTGGGCTCAGAGAACGGTTCCCCCATCAGCCTCGACGCTAGCGTCAACACCTCGGCTCTGACCCACGCGGCGTTGTTCAGCAACAATGACAAATTGCCAGGCGAGTTCTGCAGGGAGAGGCGAGGGAATTAGGAAATGAATAATTAAACTAAAAGAAATAGGTGAGGAGATTCCGAGGGGAGAAAGAAAAAAAAAAAAAAAAGAAAAAAGCCTGAAGTACAAGAAAGCGGGAGCCAAGTTGTCTTGCGGGTATTCAGAAAGACAAACCCCAGGCGGAGCCGGGGCTGGGGGCGGCGGCGGGGGTCCCCGACCGAGCCAGCCCCCGCCGCCGCCCCTGCCCCGCACAAACCCTCCTGGGCGCGGGACGCTGCAGCCGGGGCCGACCCGGGAAATGCGCTAACCCGAGCTTCCGAGGGCAATATGGGAACGTCAAAACCGGGGGAGAGGGGGAGAAATGGGCACGAGCCCCATTTCCCAAATCCAAGCCGCTCTCGCCAACAGCGCTTCTGCTGCGCCACCGCAGCTCTTTCCTCCCCGATGGCTGTCTGCCTTCCCCGGGACGACAAAGTGGTGACGGTAGTTCCGTCAAGACGGCGGTAATATTTGCATTAGCTTTTGCTATAGCAACACAGCACATCGGTACAGAGGATTTCCTCTACTACCCACTAGTTCTTTTAACTACTAATGCTTTAAACCATCAACATTTAATCAAAACCAAGTTTTAAAATCCTGACTCTTATCACAGCCAGTACTTATAATCCTTTTTTCCAGACTCGATGTTTCCAAATCATGTTACATCTTTCATCTTCCTTGTGATTAATTTCAAGGTCTTTACTGAATCAAATGAGATATTTTTTTAAGCTCCGTCTTAGTTTTTCAAGCTTTTAGTCAATTCTGTTAGTTCAGAGCAGCTATCAAAATTACATGAGCATTCTGCGCTCAGCCACTTCAGTTAACTCTCAGTTTTAGGAGAGTACCATAATGGCAACTGTCTTATTATTTTAATGCATGCAATAATTTAAATTACAACAACTGCAAAAGTCAGGCTATTTTGTTTTATGGATTATCAACAGCCTTATGACCTTGAAAATAGTCGAGTTGACTCGCTGATTTTTACAATTTAACAAAATAGCACACATAGCATAATTTTATCAACTTTGTCTAATCCGGTGAAAGTGCAGTGCTCTAAAAATAGATAAATGTCCATTTCAGACCCACATCATAGCATAAGGGAAGTTTATTCTAGGAAGCGAAATTATTTGAGAATAGCTGTTGAACCGTTAATACGATACGTTGAAAACTTTTAAGCATTTGTTTTGCTGCAATGTTAAATGAAGTTCTTTAATATACAAATGACAGGGAGTAGCATGGACCCTCATTTAATTCTTCCCTAAAAACCTGTGAAACCAAAGGAAAGGTAAAGAGGAAGAACAGTTAACCTCTGGTGACCAAAGGTGCGCTTGATCTGTTATTTTGTATTCTATACTCTTCAAAGAGCAATATAAACAGAATTATTTATGCCCAGCAAAATGTTGCTTAATTACTTATGCACCACTGTTTGCTTGTATTTTAAGCTCTCTCTACCACCCACAGGCAGACGTTAAACAGCTGCTAAAAGCTAGCTTTAGTCTTGCCTGTTTGAAATTAGCATACTTGAGCTTTGAAAAAACTTTGTTGCCAATTTACATATGCATAGAGACTGATATTTAGACTCACCATATGATATGTCCCTCAAGAGCTTTTCTTATTGCCTCCATCCTCAGGTCTCAACCTAGAGACTGTAAATCTAGCAGGTGATTAATTCTATACCCTTGAGAAACTAGCAATTAGCACTTGCAACCAGTAAAAAATTGTCATTTCAAAACCCTGTTTACTATGCCCATGTATTTTCTATGAACTCACAGTTAACTCTAAATAGATATATATGGCAATAGATTTGCAGTCACTTCTGTCTCTTTATGTAAAAATATAATATAGCTTCCAGCTAATCAACCTATTAAACATACTGAAAAGGATTAAATAATTGGCATTCCTTTTTTTCATATATATAAAATGGGAAGATGTAGCAAGCATGAAAACACTATACATGACGTTTTATGTTACCAGACCTTAATCAGCTCATTTCAACATGATGACTTTGTAGGGTTTACCTGTTTTGTGTCAATTCTTATCTCTGATAGCTGAAATTACCGTACTTCCAGATGTTCTTATGCATTATTGAGGTCTTCTGCAGTAGATGCTGGAAAAGGTAAGATAAGGTTTTATTTCTTTGTAGTAGTCACAACACTGAGATCAAAGGCAGTAAAGTGCAGTGCTTAGTATTGAAAACTATGATGAACTTAACATTTATTTTCAAGTAGAAAATCTGTCATAAAACTGCTCATCAATCTTCAGTTAACTGTTTCAAGTGTAATCCACTGGACCAATGCAGAACATTTTAAAGACTTGGGGGTGCTCTTCCTAAAAAGAATGTTCTAATACTCATTAAATGCGTGCTAATCGGCAGCGTGCATAACGAGAGCAGAGCACGTTGTAACGCTATGCTGTATTGAAAGCCCCACTCCAAACCTGCCTTGGAGGGAAAGGAACGGCTGTATGGGTTTTGGGGGAGAGGGAGGGTCGAGAGCTGCCAAACCGCAAGGGAGCATCTTGTGCCACACGCAAGTACGATTTAAAGAAAAAAAAAACAAACAACCAAAACAACTTGCTGCTTTGAACAGAAATTGGTTATCCAGTGCCTGGCAGTGAAATGAAAATACGGGTCCCTCTTATAGAATATTTCCACTTGAATATTTCCACTGAACTGGACAAATCTATACTAGATTATACCCTTTTTACAGGGGGGAAATGCTGCTGCTCTACCCCAATATTAGAGGGGCTTTTGAAAATTTTTGAAGTATATCAAGGCAAACTTGGTCTAAAATGCCTGAAGCCATATTTCTCTAATCATCCTTGTAAAAAACAATGAATTAGTGGTAAATGTAAAAACAGTCACAAGGATTTTCTTCTTTTTTTTTTTTTTTTTTTGAGTTGCACAGTCATTAAGGGGTCTGCTGCAAAAGCCTGCTAGACTTTCTTTCCACTAATTACATCATCAGATCATCATACTGCTAAAATCAGTTGCAGAGTACTTGTACACAACTAAATCCCTGCTTCTAATTACTATTTTAGTCTCTTTTTCCTTGTGACATGTTGGTGATAGATCATTATTTTTTCAGCAATTTGTTCGCATTTATATGCAATATAATTGGATCTGATTAATTATTATGATTAATGACTGCAGAATTTCCTTGCAAAGCTATTAATACTGGTAGTATCAAATGAAAGACATGGACAAATTAAAGCCAATGGAGTCCTGTTGCTTGTACTTACAATGCCTGGGCTAAAGTAACCCTTTGCTGTTCTCAGCTCTGCAATAAATATGAAGGTTTAACTGGTATTTCCCTACAGATCTGTGTGTTTTCAAGCGGTACTAAAACATAACTAATGGGTAAGAGATACAGATTTAATTCTTAGGTGGACTACTGAACTTGAAATTATATATCTTTGGATATATTTTAAATGAGCTCAACAGCATTATTACAGCCACATTGATTTAAAGTCAAGGAACTCTGACAAAAAGAAAAGACTGAGAAATATTTCTAAATAATATAAGGTAGGTTTATCCATTTTTCAGGTTGGGGGTGCAACAAAACATGACAATAAAAGCAGTTAATTTCCATTAAATGCCATATTGCAAAATTTCCAAAGGACGTATTTATGTAGTGTGTGTTGTATTTTAAATTACACTCTGGCTTAGAAATAGGATATTACATGTAAAAAAGCAAACAATGACTGAGTAGCTTAGGGGATCGACTTTCCTGCTACCTCTGGGACCTGACTTTAAATCTGTCTTTGAGCAAACTGAAGAAAAATCATTTCAGTCTAATGGCAGTAGCATATAAAAAAAAATCAGATAGCAGGAGTTCCACGCAGGTGGCAAAAAGCTTTAGAAAAAAAGGGGGTGCAGAATCAGATGAGTGATGGCGATTTTGCCTGGATTACTGTAAAGCTCAAAACGCAGAGACTTTGAATGCGATTTTAATCTGTAATAAGTGACAGCAGTCCTAATCAAACCTGAGTCAAAATAAGGGCACTGATATTTTGGGTGCAAAGCTACTGAGAAATTTTGAAAGTGTCTCTGTTAGTCCAACATCAAAACTAGAGAAAAAATGCCTGCCTGCAGTAGGAATTGAATACCTATTGGGGGATTTTTTCAAAGCATATTAGCTCTCCAGATTCTGAGGAAACAGAAAAGATTGCCCACTTTTCAGGTCTAGGAATTTCCCCATAGCTAAAATATGAGAAAAAGTGGGCATATGTTGCCAAATGAGAAACCACATATCTTGGAAGAATAATCTGTTATAAAGCAGATTAAAAGGATGTCTCCTTAAAAAAAAACTAAAACAAAGAAACCCGGCGACAATACATGTAACAGTTGTGACCAGGTGCACAGAAATACCCATTTGTCAAAAAGCAATTCAGTCAAATTCACAACTGCAACCTGTCAGGAAATTCCAAATTATTTCTGTGTAAGCTAAAAGTCACATTCTACCGTTACCTGTAAGAAGCTTTGTGGTTTCTGGTGTAAGTGCATCCTAATTTCATAATTTTGAAGCTTATACTGGGGGGGCTACTTCTGTTCGATTTTTAGGGATATCTGTTATAAACACGCTACTGAAATGGGGCTGTTCATGAAATGGACCTATAGCAATTCGTTCAGTGACTGCACTTTATTGCAAATAAGGAACAGGAGCCCAAAACGAATGTTACTTGTGTGTTAAGCTGTGTCCTGGTTAGTATTTGTCACAGAAGACGGGGCAGGACATTCACATGTAGTAGTTAGAAGGAAAAAGTTAAAAAAAGTAGTAATGGAGCATTTAATATCATCATCAAATGAAACACCATTGCAATTCCATTAGGAAAATCATGACCTCTGATGAAATGTTTAACGTACGGTAACATTAAACAATTTTCAAATAGCAACAATACAGGGAATATCGAGAAAGCCGAGACTTGCTGGTGACTGCGCAAACCAGAAGGTGCAAACGAACCAGCCTAGCTCAGCTCTCCAGGACTCCTCTTCCCAGAGGTGCCTCCACCTCCGGATCGGATCCAGAGCCGCCCCATCCACTGGTGAACCAGCTAAGCATCACCGAAACGGGGCTGACTGACACCTCGGGAGGTTGCTTAAATGACGACCCGCGATAACAGCAGCAAAACCTGCCCACGCTGCTCGGGTGGGAATCTCAGTGCCTTGCTGCCACAGCGGACCAAAGGGTTCGAAGGTAAAAGAGGATATTGCAGCGTATTGGAAAAACTACCAAAGGAGTTAGGCATTGCATTCCTCATGGAATTACTGACTTTTTTTCCCCCCATGAATTTAACATCTAATTCATCACCTCCTTGGCTCACAGCTAGGTGATACTTTCAGAGATGCAAAAGATCCTGCCAAACCCTGCAGTTACCCTCTTTCCCAGTGTAAATCCATAGACTTGCACTGGGGAAAACACAAATGCTGTGAGGTCAAAACTGGCCTAATAACCACCAGGTTGCTCACGTGGTGTGGCTAGGCGGTATAATGCCAGAAAACACTCTTACCAACAAATTCCAGAACTGCAATGTTTTTACAGCAAACAACAAGGTGAAAGAAAGCCATATATTTCATCAATTTTGTTTTAAAAGTTTGGGGTTGTGCACCGTTTCCTGTATCGTATATCAGGGGGCTATTACTTCTTCTCCTGCACAACTTTGTTATCTGGGCAGCTGTATGAAGATCTTGAGGTACGTTCCCCCCACTTTTGAATATCAATGACTCTTGTATACTGGGGGAAAACGATTTCCTAAATGGTTGACTCAACAAGATATTCCAAATATACCCAGGCACCAGTCTTCACCTGGGAATATTTGTGAAACAGAAAACCCACAGGTTTCCATACATGTATCGTCAAACTATCCAGAAAACAAAAGGCAGCTACAATCATTTTCCAGGATTTTCTCAAGACGTAACACCATGGTCCTCTCCTCAGTGTCTCTCCAGGCTCAGAAATGGTGCTAAGAACCATCAGTGCTCTTCTGTCCAACCCATTACCATCACTGTTACTCAATATTTGCATGCAAAACTGTCAAAGAGGACTGAAATCCACTGTGTAACACACTCAGCTCGCAGCAAAGATGGTTACTGACCCTGAAGAACTCACAATATAAAAGCCAAACTAAAACAGCAGCTGCAAAAACCGCAGTGTACATTCCTCCTACCCTCTCTCCCTGCACACCATGTCCCTCCATTCCCAGCCAGACCATTACAGAGCTGTTGCTCACCCCAGCATCCCCGACCACTTGCGCTGTCACAGAAGAAACCGATTCATTTTCCAAGATACAACCAAACCAAATCCTTTCCACCCTTGACTGGCTGAACGTGCTCATCGATAAAAAGGTGATTTGAATAAATCTTGAATGCAGTGACTGATTATTGTTATATTCATGGAATATAACATTCTTCATTAAAACATTTCTTCATTAAAAGAAAACAAGCAATGCTGAAAAGGGTGTAAGAGTAGTACCTAATGCCCTGGAATCTCAATTGGTGTGCTCCCAAGCCTGGTTTCTTGGAGAGCTGTTGCACGGAGAGGGGAGGAAGGGGGCAGAGAAGGAGAACGCACAACACCGTCAGCAACGGGATGCTGAAAAGCAAGGAGACAAGAGGCGACATATTCGAAGTGTCCCATTCCCTATCAAATTAGTTTCTGGGACCCACGGAAACCTGGAGCAGAGGGGAATGACACGGGGAAACGCTGCCTGTGAAACGGGAAGGTTGGCTGTCCCCGAGCTGGAGGCTGGGCGGTGAAGACCGTCCAACCACACCAAGGAAAGTCTCCTCCGTACCGAGTGGCCGCTAAATTCAGTCCACCCCAGGCTCAGGCAACTTGAAGAACTCCTGACAACTGAGAAACATACAGGGCTTACAAAATGCCAACCCAGATGAGCGCTTATGGATCTTCCAGCCTTCGAGTACATCACAGAACCAAGAATGCAGTCCCTCCTCAGGATGTAAATGACCTGTGAACCTTATTGTAATCCACTACTGCCAAACAAAACCGTTTACTTACATCTACTTATTTTGCAAGCAAACCCACTTGCTTACATTTAAAATCTGTTTTAAAATGTTTTTTACCTGATCTTGTCCTCAGGAAACTAATGGACAATAACACATTATTGCCCAATTAGAAGTACTTCAGAACCTTGCTTGCATTCGTTGTCTTCCTATCTTCAATCTCCCTTCTGCATCTTGCTAGGTAGTATTAGAGCATCATGTATGCAGAAGAGATTATCTGAATAAGCACACATCTCTAATCTGAAGATGAAAAACAATGTCCTGAGAGCCTTTTAAGTGGTTTCCTAGAAAATGAGGGTGAGATTATTTTGTTCTTCTGTTTTCATTTTTCTTGGGGGGCTTTAATCATTTTTTTAATAAAGACAGTTGAGGTAAGTGAAATATCAGTTCAGAAGTCACTGAGGAAACAACATTTAGACCACAGTAATAGAACAGGCAAATGTGAGCGTCATAATCTTTTAGCATCTTTTGCATTGTATTAGCAAAACACAGTGTCATCAATCTCCCAGTGTTGTTTTTCACCTGACTACCACCTTTTGCCTTGCACACCCTGAGGAGTGTAATTACAGTCACATAACATATGTACACTGAGTTTGAAAAGAAGGGAATAAAAATGATTTTCATACAGATGGCTTTGGTAAAATAGGCAAAGTCACGTGGGTTTGGGTTTTTTCCCTGCAACCTTCTGAAAGTTTTATGCATTTTTTGGTTTAATTTAAAATTTAGGGGACCATTAGAGTTTGACAGCATGAAGAGCCTACATATAACAGATATGCCTCCTGAATATGAACCTACATATATTTGCATAACTCTAGAATTAATACAGTGACTTTAAACAGAGAAACTACTATCTATATGTATTTTCTTGGTAAAAATGTCTTTCAAAACCAAATATGACTGGGAGAAGGACTGCTATATATACATATAAATCCACACTTTGAAGCACCTATCAACTAAATTCTTAACTCGAGAAACACAGATTTATACTTTTCCTCTTTTTTTTCAGCTATGAAAGATAAGAGGTTGAGTGCGTGGCAAGAAGTGAAAACTCAACAATAAATAAATATTCTGGAATGCTGAAGAAATCTGAACTAGACATCCATTATTTCCAAAAACCGAGCACAAACAGACTCCTTAGACCTTAATCTTATCCTAATTTAAGATAAGGGAAGCTCGCAGAACATCATTTTGGCTGTAATTATTATCTCCTGAAAAGCAGTTCCGCATTCTCTAGGGCATGTGCAACTGAGGAAGATTAGAGTTCAGTAAGAGGCTCCATTTATTTCCGCCTACCAATTTAAGTATGGATAACATATTACAGTCGTGGAAGGAAAAAAAAAAATAAATAAATAACCAGGACACATTAACACAGTCGCATCCCTCTCCCTCTCTCTGCTGAACAGGTTCTATCTGCACTGATTGCAACTCAATCACTCATTAGAAACCGAGGCCATAAGCTTATTTTATTGGTGCTCTCAAGGCGACTTTAAACCATAGCAGAACGGCTTTAGCCGCGAGATACACAAAACGCTCCCGTTCCAGCTTGCAAACAGAAAAAGAAGAGAGCCAGAAACACAGCGCTGCTAGGGACACAAAACCAACAAAAAGGCGCTGAATCTGTATTAGTTTGTTATGCAAATGTCTTGCCCTGGACGATAAAAGCAGGCGCAGGCCTGCTCGGGGATGACCACGTTCCAGCGGAGGCTGAGAGCACCTGGAAATGGGGAGGCAGGATTTAACCGTAGAGGTGCACTCAGAATCAATTTGCAGCAGCGAGTAAAGCTTCTAATGTGTGTGATTCAAAACAAGGTAGGCACTGCCTGCCCCAGGGAGTCTCAGCCGCTATTTTCCCATCCTGAAGCTCTTGTAACGGATTTCCGCAGAACAGGAGAGGGAATGCCTGTTTTTCAATATTTAAGTGTATTGCAACGATCAGGAAGGTTGCATTATATCTAGAACTAAGGTGTTTCTGAGAATTTAAATAGCTGTTTTAAACATACTACTGTCTGTCTTCTTTCTTGTACCATGAGACCTGTTCAAGAAATCAATAAATTTTATCTGTGGAATATACATAAGTCTTCTTAAGTCATCATCCACTTTTAAGTAATGTGTGGAAGGGTTTTAGGCAATTAGAGATGGCTGAGTAACTGAGCATATTTATACATTTTTAACTCCTGCCTTTTCATCTTTAGCTTGGATGAAGCAGTAAGACCTAAAAATCAAACACTGGATGAGTTTAGATGATTGGGTATTTAATTTAAGATAGCCATCTTAGCATTTGAAAACCTTACAAATGAAGTGTCCATGTTTTAAAAATTGGCCATATCCAGTAGCTGCTAAGTCTGATCCGTAATCTGTTCTTGGTTATGCAAAGAAACCACTTATTGAAATTCAAGTACACGCTTAAGGCCAGTTAATGGCTATTTTTCCCTCATTAATACAACAAACATAGCTGATACGAAAGGTAGCTGTTCTCTTGCTCTAATAAAACTGCAAGATGACAGAAATAACTTTTCGTGCTCTCTCTAGTTCTTAATCTGTCAGTGACGGGAAACTGCGTATCAAGTAGGAATACGAAGGTGGTTTTATCAACATATATGGTGTTAGTGAGACCATTAATGGGACAATCTATCCTCTTCTAGTGTCTGCATTTCAAAAAAAGATGTTGAAAAATTAAAAAAGGTCCCAAGAAGCTCTACGGGAATGACTAGAGGCTGCAGAACAGCTACAGAGGGAGAGACACATGAAGTTCAACCTGCTTAGTTTATTTGAAAGAAGGTTAAGAATTGACTTGCTCATAACTTGAATTACTTGTGCGCATTCCAAATTCCTGAGAGCAATGCATTCCTTAGTTGGCTAGGCAAAGACTCAAAAGATCCAACAACAGCCGGCAGTTTTAAGGTAGATACGTTTGGACTAGAAGTAACTGCACCTTCCCAAGTACTGGTAATTAGTTATTAGGAAAACTTCCCAGGTGGCACAGCTGACTCCCCACCTCATGAGTTTGTATAGCCGGAGTGCCCCTGTTCATAAGGGAGGTCCTTCAGGCCAAGTGGAGCCTGCAATTTTGATGGGGAAGTTTTGGGGCAGGAGGCTGGAAAAGGAGGGCTTCGCCGCTCTGGGTGGCAGGAGGCAGAGGGAGACGGGAGCCTTTGTAAAACTTTAATATTAGAACGGTGCACTGAAATAACTGCCCTGTGTCTCAGGAATCTTGTAACACGACAGATCAGGGACCCCAGCTGCACGCGTCGCCCTCGAGACTCATACATGCACGGATTTTGTTAGGGTACACCGCTAACCTGTTACGTGTGCGCAGAGGAGGAGGAAGAACAGCAGAATTCACACACCTTCCTAAAATTCCAGTAGAATTGGTGTTATTCAGTCTCAAATGAATTTGAAACAATGGAAACAGTCTATGTTTATGGATCTGCTTTCCAGTATTATAAATCAGAACATTTTGTGGTGTTTTAACCCCACAGCAGTAGTAGTTCGGACAAGCTCAGTTGCTCTCGCTTCTGCCCGGGGCTCTACACCTTCCGTAAGGGAGCAGCAAGGTTTTCTTCCTAGCGTTCCGTTGCAGCCCACGAGGAAGAGCATAAGATGAGGCAGATTTTGGCTGAGCTTTACATTACTGTTTGAGTTGTTTTTTATAATGATGCCATTACAAACTCAAGAGGTCTCCATCACCTGCAGCACACCCCAGAAATCCTGGATGTGCTTTTCCTCTGTGTTTGTAACGAAATAAAGGCACATTCATACAGGGCATCCCTTCGCGTTTTGTAAAGCACCAAAACGGCGACTGCCAATGGAAGTCATGAAGTCAGAAATGTAATACTACTCCAAATTCCATATAAAACCACTTTTCTTTCTCCACATTGATATTAACCTGTTCTTCTTTCAAAGGCAACCTGTTTTCCCAGCAGTTTCAGAGTGGCCGTTTATAAATTGGTCAGGAGCACAGTAACTCCACAGGTCCGGGATGCCAGCAGCCTGAAACGAGCCGTACTGTCAGCAAGACTCCCAGCTCCCTGTCCTTCGTGGCGCTTATACAGATACCACAGGCTCTTTACAAAGACACACAAATTGAAACCAACTCTGAGGGGTTACTGAGTGGAGTTCAGGCACATTGCTTTCAAATTTCCTTGTAAATAAAAATACATGTGAAAAAGAAGGACTCGAAGTGCTTCCATGTATCCCTTGAACATGGTTCATAGCCCCCAACATACTGTTCTGGTTTTATAAATTAGAAATCTTGTCATCTTATCATAGAGACCAAGAAAATTGTGGCAAACTTTATCTGCTAAGTGAACCTTAATAACCTCAACTTTAACTTCAAGAAAATTACACTTGGAAACATTTCATAGTCTTGCAGGTTGCAGGAGACATAAAATTCTTTCTTTTCTCCCACCTCTCCAGGAGTTATTAACCCTCCCCACAGAGCCTGAGAGACCTCCAGCAAATTGTCCCTTCCCACAAATCACAGGCGATAGCAGTGACGAGGTCTCCATTGGCTTCGGCAACATATTTTCAGTAAAAGCTTACATCACGGGGTCAAATTAAAACCTTTAACAGTTAATTGAAAGAATTCAAAGGAAAAAAAAATCACAGCCTTTGAAATAAAAATCTTATATTGCTGTGATGGTTTCTCATGGAACAATTCACAAATGATTTTTCATGATCAAATGGATGGGACTATTTAATTACAGCACTGTACTAAATACTCTGGTCCCTCTGAAAGCAGCAACAGTAGTTATTTAGTTTCACAGTGAGGACTGCCCTCCAGATGCATTTGCTGATACGGATTTGCCGTGGACGCTGCAGCTGGACTTCGGGTGCAGTGCTGGCAGTTTCACAGCACAGACAACTCTGAGGCGAGCCGGGGATTTACTGGTGCTTAACGGTTCCAGCGCTACCGACTTTTAACCACGAGCCTAGGAATACTGCATGACTATGGATGCTTCTAGAGCTATACAAATATGACAAATTACAAGTATATGCTGGGGCTCATCTTTGCAAGAGAAGTTTGAAGCAACCTATCATGCCTTGAAACGGTAAACATAAAGAATAAAATACATTATTCAAACAAAAGCATGCAAAGATTTTTTTATTAGTATATAGCAAATTCAGGAGTGTGATCCCATAAGGTTTTTTACAACTGACCTGGCAATACTGCAGCCCTATACCTGTGCAAACCTATACTTGTGGGCCAAAAAAAAAAAAAAAAAGAAATTCTACGAGGGAATGGCATTGAAAAGATAACACCAGAAAACAGACACAAAAACTCTGATGATTATGCAATTGAGTTTTGACCATTAGTCCAAAAACTCCTTACTGCTTTAGATGATCAGAGCTCGAGTATCTTTAACATACATGACGAAACTTGTCTGAGCACTCCAGTCAGAGATGTCAATGCTCAGAGGCTGCGGGGCAGAGATTTCTTTTTTCCCCAAGTTTTCTCAGATCTCAGGGACACAGCATTCTGAACCTGTTTCCTTTCAGCAGTTTTATTCAATATCTGCTCTATCCTTTGCTATTGAGGAATTCCAGACTTTTCAGTCTTTTTAATTATCATTAATAATATTGAGCTTTGACTTTGGGCACAAAGCACAGGTTACAGTTCTCACAGGAGCACCAGAATACCTTCTGCGAAGCCAAGTGGCGTGCCTTCATTTTTAGGTTCAGAGCAGACTTTTTCTCAGTCCAGGCAAAATTAAAATTTCACCCACAGATCCTCCTGGTCCATAACTATCTCATCTGGTGACCTCAAGTCACACACAGTCTCTGTATGCACATTAGTGAGATTTTGACAGTGTGAACAGAGTATTAAGCAAGTTGTCAAAAATACCATTCTACTTGATCAAGTTCGCAAAGGCATGTGGAAAATCCTTCTGCAAGAGGAGCCATACCCACCTGAAAGCCTAGACGTGATTTCTGAAAACACTCATCAGGGGGGTCTTCAGGAAACATCCTCTCACAATGCTTATTCGAAACTCTCTAGGAAAATACTTTACGCTTAACATGATGTAACTGCGGGGAAAACCAAAATTGGTTGAACCTGCCGCTTCAGGCTGACACAACTTCAACGTTGTTTGCCGCCACACCAGTTTCATCCAAACCCTGCTCACACAAACGAGCGTTAATTACCCCAGGCCGGACCGGAGGATGCTGCAGGCATCCCAGCCCGCCGGGCACCCGCGCGGGAAAGGCTTCCTCGCAGGGGGGTTGCACCAACCACGTCCCGCACGGGACACCTCACCTGGCTGGCGGAGACCACCGGCGGCCACCGCGCCGCCGCGGGTCAGGATGCGTGCACGGCCCTTTGCAGGGCAGATCATACGCGTGCCATCTAGCCTCCGGTGAATGCTCCCGCTCAACCGCCTGATCACGCAACGCACCACACAACGCAAGTGATCTGCGCGTTAATCCACTGCACGGGATTATAAAATCACATTAAAGACAACGCTTCCGCTAGAAACCTTCTTAAGGAGTATTTCGCCCTGACCGCCGTGGCTGCAGGGCTGAGGCAGGCATCCTGATGCCAGGGTCTCCGAAACGTCACCTGCAAATGACAGATCCGCTGCCAACTAAAACCATCAACGAAACGCACAAATACAGGACCTGTAAATACATTAAACTGGTGTCACCTTTGAGAAAAGAAATGAAAGTCAAAGAACTAATTCAGGCGGCCAGACCAGACTAGTAGCAAGAAGCATATAATAAAGGGCTTTCTCTGTTTAAGCAAGGGGAATTTCTAACTTTGCAGACACATTATTAAAGCAAAATAGTGGTCACTTCAGGAAACTCGTATTTTGTTACAAGAAGAAGAGGAAAAAGAACTTCCAGAAGTTCCTTTTCTAAAGAAATTTTCACAGCCATATAACGAGCGCACTCAGCAGTCAGTTCCTGCGTCATTACAATTTGTCGTGTCAGGCAGCCGTGGTTATTTGGTCTTTCACTGGGACTAAGGGTGCTGGGCCATGTATCTTCTGCTTTGAAGTACCAAGGTAACACGTTTTTTTCCTCAGAAACAAATGACTATAAATGTACAGTACAAAGACCTTCTAGGTGCGTATAAATGCTTTGGAAGCAGCCTTCGATCCACACAAAGCTGCTGTACGGGATGTGGATTGAGAGGGTCCATTATTAAAGGAGGGATCAAAACAGGCTGCAATCATGCCCAGTTAATCCTCTTAAAACAGTGAGGTATTTCTTCACCACAGTAATTATTTGCACGGGGTGAAAATAACAACCATATAGAACAAATTAAAACTTTACCTTCAGATGCTACCTCAATTGTCATGCAGATTTCATCATTTTCATTCAGCCAAAAAAGACCCTTAATACCAGCCCCTCTTCCAATAATCAAAATAAAAGTGTGACATCATTAATAAATTAATTACAAGTTTATTTGATTTATTTTGCCATATGCAGTTTCTTCGTACAACTCTGACCAGCCTCATATGCTCAAAGCAGATGCGGTCTGAAATCCCTCTGATTAAAAGGGTGAGCAATACATCAAGTGTACTTGGAATTTCTGTAGGCTATACCTGAGCGCGTGAGGGAAGACATCAAATGACCAATGCAGTGTACAAACTGCTTGTCGAGGCTTTTTTAAATACAACTATCACGCGTTTAAATGTCATGCTGGGCTTTAGTTAACTAAGGTGGCAGGTTCTTAAAACGTAGAATTTATTATGTTGAAATTTGCCAAATGTAAGACTGAAAAGGGAAAAATATGTCGACTTTTATTTATTTCCTGTATAAATATAGGCAATTTAGTCCTTCCCCCAAATACAGGCAGATTAGATGAGTTAGACAGTAGTCAATTCATTTTGCATAGGAATGGCTCATTAAAAAAAAAGAGCTCCACATTTGTATTAGGCTCCGATTGGACAGTGCACAAAATGAATTTACAGTGTCACTCAGAGATGTAGCAGGACTAATGAGGGAGGGATAGAGTATGGCGGTGTGGGTAAATCTACACTATATTCATTCCCTCGGCTAGTATAGCTCATGAAATGGAGGTGTCCCTCATTATGTATGTGTCTCAGGAGCTTTCTTTAATATTTTAATAAATAACAACATCAGCCCAACAAGAAATTAATGAATAGTATCATTAATAATGAGCTAGAGTCTTGTAGTGATAGGACAGATATTAAATTGAACCACAGTGGTGCTATCTCTAGAGACTTGGGAATTTTCCAGCGGCAAACAAGGCCACTGAATGAAGCAGCCATCGCTCTGTGCCAACAGCTTTTACAACAGGTTGGGAGTAATAAAAGAGGATTTTCTGCACGATAAAGTTAAGCCTTAGAAAATCTGCTGGTGTAGATCGGTGTGAAAAGTACTGCCAAACGTGATCCTTAATTAAACTTTAATTAAGATAAAGCTCTTTCCTTTAAAAAGGGGGGGGGGGGGGGGAGGGAGCAGCAGCAAAAAGAGTGTCAGCTATTTTCCTACCAGTTTTTGATCTAAAATAATTCTATATTAAATCACAGAAAACTGTGTTCAAATAAGTTAAATCCACAAAACCCAGAAAATTCAGAATCGCGGATGAAACACCATCCTTAGCCCACCCGTGTGCCTATATGTATATATCTATAGGAGCCTGTGATATACGCCATCAGTCGCAATTCGGAGCCCTGGGAACAATGGTGCTGGCTGAGCAACGTCCCCATTTCCTTCCTGTGATGGGTCGCGGTTGGACCCGCAGCATCCTTTCCATGCATTTTTCTAAAGGTTTAGGATTTCTGTGGTTTACAGTAAAGGCAGAAAATAACATAAGCCGTAGGTATGAGAAACATTCTTACAAAACAAAACATTTTAACTTCAAAACCTAGAACAAAACCTCTTGGGCACGTCTGCAGTCCACATTCACCATGGCAAATGAAACTCTTCGTACAAATGGGGAATATTAATAAGTATCATCACATCAATTTGTAGGCGGTTTCCCAACACGGTAAATCCCCAACACTCCCAAAAAACTACTTCATATGAGTTCACGGCATGTCTCTCACTAAAAAGTTTATGGCCAGACTGTCAGCTGCACCAGGATGGAAGGGGAGCACATGGGAGGTCTTCCACCCCGAATTGCTGTGGAGGGCCTGTTTCGTATTCAAAAAGCCATTCTGGCACCCAGCGAATTTTGGTCCCACGTATGGTCCACCTACAGTCGCCATTCTTCCTTGGGAGCTTAAAGCAGCTTCTTTCCAAGCATCTAAAGCCACTTCCATGGCTGTGCACTTGATTTCTTTTTAAAATAATTAAGATGACCTCACCAAAAAACAACTGCTCACCATGTTTTTCAAAGTCCTACTTAATCACATCTCCTGTTCATATTTTGAACTTTTCAACCCAGTCCAACTCACTGGTCTTTCCTCAATACCGACCCGGGGCAGCGTTCACCTACCTTTACGCATCCAATTCATACTCTCTGAATTAGACCTGGGAGACACTTACTTTGCTCCTTTGACTATATAAAGATGGTTTGCTGACTTGAGATGTTCTAGATCAAAGCGAACTGCCTAACCTAATATAGACAGCATAAATACCGCCGCGGAGAGGACTTCCAATAGCTTTATGTGGGGCTGCCAGTCGTGTCTGGGTAAGAACCCAGTAGGTATTGGGGGACACTCAGCTTGTTTCCAAACTGTGCCAGGTACCACCATTTACCGGAGCAGAACTCCAGCCTGTATCAGCTGCAAGTGTTCTCGTCTGCAGCAGAGCCAGGTTTTTACAACAGCGGTCCCTGAGAAAACTGTAAATGTTCACGAATCAATGAGATCAAAGTACGTTAGAGAATGAGAGGCAGGGAGAGTCTTCAGCATCAGTCACAAAACTGAGAAGCTGAGAGCCAGTAACTAATAACGTTGGGGAGAAATGTCCTCAGACTCTCTTTTAACTAGTGCAGGAACAGGCAATAGTTTCTTTACAGTCCAAAATTACTTTAAATAGAAAAGAAAACAAACAAACACAGAAATAACTTTTTTTTTTAATTATGGTTTTTTCCTTTTTTTCCCCCCATCATTCTTACAAAGAACTGCTTTCCTGGTTTTTACCGAATTTGTTAAGAGCCTCTTTTTATTCCCCAGAAATACTAGTGAGTAGACATGATCCTCCCTGCATCGCAATTAAATCCAACGGGAGCAGGATGGTGCTTTAAAGTTTTAATTACTCGGTTTGTCATAAGCCCCAGGAGCAGACGGGAGCGCCGACAAAGGCCGGGAGCCGTACAGTCCCCGACACAAAGCCCCACCACCGGCCGCGGGGCCGTCACCCCTCCGGCCCCGGCTCCTCCACCGCGCCTCTGAGCGTACCGCAAACCCCAGCACGGCTCCCTCTGGGCGGGAACCGGGCTCTGTCTCTATTTTTGGCCCCGTATAAGCGAGCACACGGTCGATCAATTAGACGCCTCTCGGCTTGCCTCCAGAGGCTGGGAATTTTTTTAAGGTTTTAAGCGTATCAATGGCAGTTTCACTGAAAGTCAGTGGTAATTAGCACTTTTTTTTTTTTTTTTTTTAAGTGCCAAGCTCAATTCTTAGAGAATTTTGTTCTACTTTAAAAAAAAAAAAAAAAAAAAAAAATAATCGAGGCAAGATAATTAAATGTTTCTCTTAAATGATGATTGCAATGACTTAACAATATTGAGATAGATAGGAAATATTTCTAATGGGGAGAAAAAAGGGGACTATAGGGAAGAAATACACATTTCATCCCTCCAGAGCAGGACAACAATTTTATGGGACACTGGCAAAATCAATTTTATAGGCACCGACTTTTGCATGTTTATTTAATTATTTGTATCTGGTACATATTCATTTATATCTTCCCTCCCCACTGGGCATGCTTTAAAATTAATTTGCTTGGTAATACAATAGTGTGCTACAGCATTTTGGAAAATGCAGGTTCTAGGTATTGTGGGAAATTCATGAATCATTGCCAATATAATTTTTAAAACAACAGTATAAGCTCTCTATAGCAACAAATATACTTAGGGGTCTTAGTTAAATTCAGAAAGCCCAATAAAAGCAATAGGGGTATTGAACTAGAGAGCAGATTGACTCTGTATGTATGTTCTCATATATTCCTTTAATCTATTTAGAGCATCAGAGGTTGTATCAGGTTGCAAAGATCAAATTTTAGCAACAATGGCTTCCTCTGTTTCTGTGCAGCCTTGAATTTCATTTTGAAGGAGCTTGATCTGAACCATGACTGTCGACATCACGCAAGATGTAATCACCACAACTTCAAACTGGAGAAAGGGACCTGGTTTTGGGGGGACCGCCCAATCCAGCTCGGAGAAAACTAAGGCTCCTCCCAAGCCACTGGTCTATTTTCTTCATCATTACTTTCATAATTCATATTAAACATCTCTCCTAAAAGTCTCAAAATACTGAATGCAGTTACACATTCATGCACACACACAAATTCATGCGGCTTTGCCTCAAACCTAGCTGAGATAGGTAAAATCATATCACTCATACAGAATGTATCCACAGGTAAACCAAATAATTTGTGTAAAGTAAAAAGCAGAGGCAGAGATAAGAGCAATTTTTTTGTTGTGTCCCCCCTGTTCCCCGTCCCCCCTGCCTTTTTGTTTTTATACATGGCTCCTTTTGAGAGTATTTCTTTCATTTCAGTGTCTGTAGAGAAAGTGTCTTTAAGGGTCTGTCCATTCAGGGGCACTTAACCTTTGTAGACTGTCCGCTTTGATAAAACTTTTTATTTAAGCTTCAGAAAGTGAATCAAGTATGGATGACACAGTGCTAATTCTTTTCTAATTCAAATTTTAAACTAGCATGTTTGACTTAAATCAGAGATTGAACAGGCACGTTGGAGTGAGCCATATCTGATAAATTCAAAGAGAATAGACAAAGCAAGGTTTAGAACATCTATTATTCTCCCAATTAAACAATATTCTGTTATCTAGTGACTCTTAATAAACTTAGTGATAAATTAATAATTGGGGAGCAACGGAACAGCCAGCTGATCTTTCCATCTGTCATCCAGGAGTTTAAACTCCAGAGAGCTGCTCCTCGATGCTCCACAAGCAGCAGTGGCATTATCTTGGTTTGGATTTTGAAAAGAAGGGGCACAGTACTATGGGTATTAATATTATTATTAGGGGAGATAATACGTATTATCTCCAGTTTTGAAGCTCAGCCCCTCGTTATCCTTCCCAACCAGGTTCTGAGGTTTGTACTGACTTTACTGGGAATTTTATCTCATCCATCTCAACTCTATCCGTCTTCAGGTGCTGCCTCGATCACACCGGACCTAATCAAGGCTAACGAATGAGAGCCTGCGCCCTGCCTGCAGGACCCCTGAGCCCCAGCCACGACCCACGTCCTCCCCACGGCATCAGGGCTCACACAGTGCGGTTCTCACACGCTCTCTCCCACGCAGGGCAGAGAGCCGAGAGGCATCTCTCCAGCGCCACGGGATCTTCGGATGCAGCCAAAGGTGCACCTCTGTCCACTCCCACAAAATCATTAATCACATGAATTAGCGTCGCTGGAGAACTAGCTATTTTTTATTTACCACATGAAAGAGACAGTAAGAGTAACTGTACATTTTGACATGTTCGTGCCATAAATTATCCTATGTCCATATTTTACCGGGATGCTATTACCCTGGAAGATAATGGTTCATTTTTAGGCTGTTAGAGCAGAGATCATAAGGTTCCACCCTCAGCAGCTACATCTCGTAACTGCCTTTCACTCTCTGAAAGCACAGGCAATTTTTCCATAATAAAAACTGGATTAGCATGTATCAAGAAGAGGTTCCACCAGCTGTCACTTTGAAATCAGGCTACTCTATCCGATGTTCGAGATGATAATGGATAAACCCATAAATGACAAGCAGTTTTCCTGTATTTATCTAGTAAGTGGCTAATACAGGCTAGCATCTTCTCTAATAAAACAATATAACAGAAGGAAGAAAGAGGTTTAGGCTCTATTTGAATTAAACATGAAATGAGCAATAGTGACACATTAAAATATAGCATGGCAAATTGTTTGGGGTTTTTTCTTCCACCTGTTGCTGCTTTCTGAAATTATATTTCATTGCAATGCACTATTCCCACAAGTAGTTAAAAACTATCTTTAATAGGATCCAATTTAAAGTTTTCTGAGATTCAGCTAATTCTCATTTCATTATAGCCAGAATGTCTGTCTGTCTCTCTCTCTCTCTCTCTGTATATATGCTAAACAGAAAAACAGGTGTCTATAAACGAATGGGTTCTGCAAGTACGTTTAAAATAATAGCATTGTGCTACATGAATTAGCAATGGTAGCAACAGTTTCAAAGAATAAGCAAAAGAATTCTTATCTGCAGAATATTAATAAACTACTTGCTGACTTTTTCATTATTAGGGAAGACGCAATATGAAAATTACAGTTAAAAATATATCAAGATTTAGACTTTCAGTGGAAAAAAATTAGCAGTTTATTAAGCAGTTCACGAGCTTGTTCATACTAGCATTAGCAGTAATGCAAAAATTGGGGTTAACTTGGCTATATTAGTAAAGTAGAAAAAAAAGAACATCAACAAAAGGCTGATCGCTGGCTAATAATGAAAAGACAAAAGAGCTGTCTTGATGAAATACCATGTTTTCATCTTGCTTTGAAACCACATTTTACACTTTCACTATCTAATTCCACAAAAAAGCGTAGGTGAGTAATAAAAGTATTTAATTCCATCTGCTACCCGAAAAGCAGCTGAACAGTGAGCAAAGGAGCCCCTTCAAGCACCCAGCATCTCTACCGGGGCTGGCAAATTCCTGGCAAAGCAGCATCTACCGACAGGCAGCGCTGGAAGGGACGACTGCAAGAAGTCAAAGACGGTGGAGGAGGGGAAGGGTCCCTTCTCCCCAGCACCAGCTTCCGAATCGAGAATCGTCTTCCTCGGTTCCCCACTAATGTCCAGCAGTGGGTTTTTTATTATTCTCTGGAGCCCTTTACTGGTTTTACCTACTCTTCCTCCCAAGCCTCTTCTTTAGATGCCTGCACAATACTGATAAAACAGCATCACATGAAAAGAAGTTCTTCGTTACGACAAGAGAGGAATCTTTTAAGAGGTTTTTCTTTCCAACGCGTATGTGAAATTTTTCAAAAGCTGCAGACTGATTTTAGGGAGAATTGTGACATGCTACTTGCAGCACACGTTACTGTGCCGAACCACAGGAGTTCGGTGGGGAAATCAGCTGTGGCAATATTTGAATATCTGTAAAGGACAGGGAGAGGAGGGATGCAGAAAGTGAGGAAGACAAAAGAGCAGAACTAGGACCCAAGCCAGGAGATACTGCATCTCCTGCGCATCCCTTTCTGGGAGCAATCAGCAATTCAATTAGATCATCAGCTCCTCAAGCAAGGGAAGCTCCGCACACATCCCATTAGCTCAGAATACCGCTTCCTATGTGGGCTGGTAAATTAACGCAATACAAACACAGTCGCCTTTTGTCCTCTGCTATGTATATGGCATGCCGTTCCTTCCTCGGTTTTCACTGCCAATCAGTTTATATTTTGATGCATGAGACTTAATTACCTTTATTATTACTTTACTTTGCGTAGCTACAAAATTTATTAGAGGCCATAAAATTATCTGAGCCCTTTCCTAAATCCCGCCACAGCCTCTGACTTGATAACCCTCTGTGGCGGGCACGGAGAGAGGCATCGCCTTTAATTCTTTCTAAATTGACTGCACTTGAAATTAAAGCGCTTCCTTGTTAAGAAGCAAGGTAAAACGAGGCTCTTTCTTTGTGACTGCTTTGGCCATATTTTTCAGCACCGGCGAAAGAAGAAGAGTGCATTAGTCCAGCGCTCGGATACTGCACGCTAGTATAGTCCCAGCTCAGGCACCTCGCTAGATCGACCCCCTGGCGCCAGCCCCACGGCCCCGCCGCCGCTCACACCGCTCAGAAATAGCGTCTGGAGTGGAGGTTGGAGTGGATTTGGAAAGAAGTGGGGGTTTTCCATTTGCAGAGGGAAACGGTCTGTTTTGCATTTTCTTTGGTTTCATAAAAGGAGGAGGCGTGAAGGAAACCCGTCGCTGGCACGGCACCAAGTGTCTGCAGCGAGCGAAAAGCAGCTTTCACCAGCGAAAGGGAGAAGAGGAGAAAACAATACTTGTTGGTCACAGGAGAGGGGGAGCTGAAGGTCAGAGGGTAAATTCCACTTGCAACATGCAACATATTTTCGTGGGCTGAATCAATACCCTGACGATCAGCAAGACTGCAGCTTGCGAGAGGGGCGTTTGACTGCGGAATAAGCAACCTCATGTAGGTGTGGAAGAGAAACCAGTTGGAAATGTAAGGAACAATTAGCTGATGAGTAATGAGAAATGCACCACATTGCCTCACTTTCAGCTGGTTCTTAGTTTTTGTTGTCCTGCTCCGAGAAAAGCAGCTTCTCAGTGTTTTTTCTTTGTTTGGCCAGGCACGTGGGAAGGAGAGCAGGGTGTGATGAAGTGGAGGCTAGTAAAAGGGTTTGTTTATTGCATTTTTTGTGATATTGTTTTGCTTGTTGTTTAGGAGAAGTTTTGTGGTTGTTTTTTTTTTTAAATCACAGATGAGTCAGAAAGGAGGAATTGTTAGCAAGAAACCACAGGCGCTACAATTCTTGGTACTTCCAAGATGTCTCCCATGCAAAAGCTACAAAACCTCTCCCTCGCACTAACTGATAAACATCATCTATTTTATAAACACTGATGCACACGAAGATTAAGAGACTTCCCAAATGCTTGGCAGTGGCAAAACTAACAGTATGCTATAGACATCAAGCGCTTCTCTACACAAATGTGATAACATTTGCTTCCTAAAAAAATTAAATCTGATATTTATTTTTTTTAAAAAAAAAAAAAGAAATACACAACAAACCCACAACTTTTCCTGCCCTCAATTTAACTTTTCTCTACAAACACACTTCAAGAAAAATAACACTTGGTATGTACTTAACAGCACTGTAAATCATGAACCAAACCCATCTGCAAGTATCCATCAGCTGATGCACTTGAAGACCTCCCATCCAGCAGTTCCACTCTGTATGGAATTCATATTGTTGTATTTCCTCAGAAAACCATAGAAAAGGAAGAAACAGGTGGACCAAGGTAAACAGCAATTATGAAACAACAGTTACACAAAACAATGTAGTAATGCGGAAGTTAACTTACATTTTTAATAGACACGGCTATCTAATAACACATTTTAAAACATCTGACCTTGTGAACTAGCACAAGAACAATTCTTTGTTGTTGTTATTCTGTTGCTTATTTAAGGCAAGATCACAACCATCTCTTCTATATGTGGTCAAATATGAGGACCGAAGTGTGTCTTCTAAAAATCAATTTTAGCTGAGCTATTTTGTTAGTAAATGTCATGTTCCCAGTACAGAACAAATTGCATCAAGTGATAGGTGATTTGCATTAACAGGAAATAACCCACAGAGAACGTGTGTGTTTGTAGGTGGATGCAGGGGGGGTGGAGAAGCCTCACTAGTCTAGTTTTGCCTTGAAACTTTTGAAGAAGCGAACCCCCAGTGTTTCCCTAGCCCAGCCATACCTCTGCTGTCAGAGGAGGACTTCTGCCTTCCTGCGGTGGGCAGCCCGCTTTCAGACTCTCAGACAGCATTTGACAAAGTTCCACATCAGAGATTAAGGTCTTTGTACAGAGATTGAGGTCTAAAGAAAGAAAGGAAGCGGAATAGACATAAATGTAACATAAAATGGATTGACATCGGCTAAAGGGCAGATGGGGGAGGGAGGCATAGTCATAAATAAAAACTTTTCTTTAGGGGAGAAGTAACTAGAAAGATGTTATTGGATCGGCATGAAGAGTCTCAGAGTGTGTCACATAAGCAGAAAGAGATATGAAAAGTAAATATAAATTGATAGTAACTCTATTGAAATCTACAGTTGTTAAATCACTGTGAGGCTGATGGAAGGTCAGCTGGATCTCCTTTTCTGCAAATTAACTAAACAGGAAATATTCATCAATACAGTATGTCACATGAAAAAATGATGCAGCTGCTCTTAGAAGGTTCTTTGTTAGACTGGCTTGAACGTTCACACAAAACAAGAGGTGAAACATACCTGGTCCAACAGAACATTAGCTTGTAAGCCTGACTAGGCTTGTAAGCCTTGAGAGACGTGAGTCTCGCCAAGCTTCCAAGCTACAGGAGAAGCTTGTGCAGGGCAAGAGTCAGCAGAGGTCCCTGGCAGCCTGATGGATCTGCCTCCACAGCTCAGCCCCAGAGACATGCTGGTGGAGAAGGCACTAACGCTGGGCTTCATCTCACCGAGCTCTAGCTAGCAGCTGTAAACAGGCATTTATGTTCCTCCTATAGGAAGACTGCCTTACGTTTCTCTCAAGATATTTTAGGGGTATAGCATTATCTGTGGAAGTAGACTTGATGCCTAGTTTAGACCAAGAAGATCCTGTTAGGAGTATTTAAGGTCAGATGAGATGAGTCTCATTGATTGCCTGCCTCAAATAGGGAGGTGATGCCAATCTGCGTGCACTGAGGCCTCTGTGATAACGATGCTTTAGCCACAGGCTTTCCCCCGGGAAAGTGCCCTGCTTCCCAGGAAGGCGGCGGAACAGCCCAACCTTCCTGGAAACCCCTCGTCCCCTACAGATGCATTTCAGGCTCCTGGTATTGCTGGAACCCTTTCCATGTGTGTTATTCCCTTTGAGCTTCACAGAAAATCGAAGGCGATATTTGTATTTCTGGGTCTTCTCACTGATTTTCAAAACACATACCTCTGATGGGCTGGTGCAATGTCTCGTTAAAGGTTGAAGGTTCCTGGCCAACAACAAACACCTGGGTGCTGATGACCTAATTGGTGAAAGAGGGATAACGGGAGCGATGCCAGCAGATTTAATCCCCCCCCCCCCCCCTCAGTAAGGTTAAAAATAAATAAACGTTTTACGAGCCTAAAAAAGACAGAATAAAGTTAATTCCATTATGAAGGTGAGCACGATGTAGTAACCTGCTGTAAATGTAAAAACTTCTATATGGAAGTAACACACAAGTTTGAACTTCTCTGGAAGTGCTTTATTTATTTCGCACCATTTTATGGGATATCGTGCTGAAATTCTAACTAAACACATGATTACAGATTAATTTAACTCCATGCAGCATATTAAATCTAATTAGGATTTTTAAATGGTTGTGCAAGAACAACAAGATCTATGCAGTGGATTACGTGTGTGCACGTTGGTTTCAGGGGTTTCTTCCCCTAAAAGGTGCTTCTGCAGAATGCACTGCATTAAATGTATTTGCTTTATTTTGCAATCTAAAATATTTCTCAAGTGTCAGATATGCATGGGTTTTTTTCAAGTAAGCAGCACTTTTAAACATGACCAGTCCGTTAAATATACTGTAGATCATTATAATGAAGACGTGTATCTCCCACCGCTGCAAAAAGAGCAACAAAGATTTCAATCCTGAAACAGGGGAGTTTCTTACCTTTATGAATATTTCCATTATACTCATGATATCAAAAATAAGCTACTTTGCAGATTCTGACTTTTAGAAAATTATTCCCTTGAAAGATTATTTATATTTTCCTCTTCTTGTTCTAGCAATTAATGAATTGGGGCTTTGGAGGAGGGTCTGTGCTTTCATGCAAGTTAAGCTAGTATAAATTATAAGCTTTTATTAATATCCCAAACAGATACATTACAGCACACACAGGCATACTTATATATACATATAAATGATTGTGTCTGCATATATATAAATGTACACATGTTGTGAGAGGTGATCTATCTTCTTTGTTAATCTTCTTTAAAATTATTAGATAAATATATAATTAGATAAAGCTACAATTATTTTGCTAACATACAGACATGAGTTGTATCAATTATGCACAAATATACCATCTGTAAATGCTGAAAGAGAAGTATTTCCATCTAATTTGGCAAATGTTTGACAAAGCCTGAAAAAATAATTACTTCCTTAAAACATTTTTTAAATAAAAAACCTTTACTTATATCAAGTGTTAGCAAACATCCACTCAGTCTGAATATTTAGAAGGATGCTACGAATGGATAAAAATAAGGAGAAAGAGAACCATCAGTGGAAAATATCTTCTCCTTTCACAAAACCCAGTGGTAATTGCACGAGTTTTGCCTATAGCAGAGAAGGAATGTGAATTACGTGTCATCAGAACTGTAGCTGTTCAGACCCAGACACCCCACTAATACTGCGTTTAACAGATCATATTAAAGCTTGGCAAGCCCACCAGGCTTTTAACGTTATCAGGTCAAGCATGCCCCCACTTCTGTCCATGAAACCTATAATAAAAATAATACTTTGCACTTCTGTAGAGCCTTTCATCTGCACATCTCAAGGTGCTTTACAGATACTCAATAATTAAGCCTTGAACTATTCCCCGAGTTGGGCGATGAAAATGGATAACTGCACCACGCACAGCAGCATTACCAGTTTCGGACAGAAGCCAAGAGTTATGTCATCCTCAGCTGAAAATAGGGGAGGTTTGGACGGACTGGATGCTGTTACCCAGACGGGGAATATTACCCCCACTTTTTCAGAAAGCTCGGAGAGTTGGTCTCGGGCATACGTTCACCTCTCTTATTTCCTGCTGCATCCTGGTGTATGTGGGGTAGTTTGGGTGGAGTCAAGCGCCGTTATCAAAAATAACCAACAAACCAACCCCAAAACCCAGTTGTCTGTGGGTGCCCAGACACGAGCACAGCTAAATGTGGTGAGAAATCAACAGGAGCAGCAGCAGGTTAGGAAAATAAACGCCTCCAGTACCTGAAGACCTGTACAGCCTGCAGCACCCACCTGGCAGTTTCCAGTTTTTGGGAACTGAGAGCCTCTCGGCTCGAGCACTTGGTCGTTTTAGTACTTCCCCAGCCGGGATGGGCTCTGTGCTTCCCAAGCTCCAATTTGGAGCAAGCGAAGGGTGAAGCGGAGTCCTTCAGGGAGAGCACCCGGTGAGCTGCAGGGTGCTCACACACGGCAGAGGTGGTGCAGGGGGGGGGTCCCAGCCGGCTCTCCCCCCACCCCCAGAACTGCCACCTCCCCAGCGCCCAGCGGAGCACCGCAAGGGACGCTGCAAAACACATATTGCATTCGTGGCGGCGGGTTTCATTTTTTGAAACTCGTATTGCACAGTTTGGAGGTTTGGTGAAATGGCAGATCAACACACCTGTCCCAGGCAGCATGCAAAGTGGAGAGCATAGTACCTCCGCATTGTTTCTGGTTTAGCTTTAAAAAGAAAAAGGGTGGGTGAATTGTTATCTGACAAGGCAACTTCCAAAATACCTGTTGATGTAGAACCATGTTTCAGTGCCCCAACATATAAGATGGACATAAAGCAATTGCAGGAATTTCTGTATACTTCTGCTAACTTTTACAGCTGGATTTGGAGGGGCGTAAGTTACCATCACTCTCCTGAAATCAAGACAGCTTTAAGAACTAAGGGACTTAATGTTCTTTATTTATGCTCAATCAGTATTCTCCAAATATCATTATTTCAAATTAGGAACCACGTGTGAGCGAACAAGCTGGGCTGCCTGAAACAGAGGCAAAGCGCAGCACGAATTCTCAGGTTAGGCACAGAGCATACTTTCACCCCTGTTCTAGCATCTGGCATAAAGTATCTAAGAGACCCTCTGGGCCCTCACATTCATTCAAAAACATCCCTTTGATTTTTAATCTAACTGAGAGTGCATTTGATAGCAGCCCTGCTACCTCCCTGTTTCCTCAGGAGTCTCAAAATTTAAACAAAAAGTAAGACTTCTCACTTCATGAATTTTTGAAAAAGACCCTTGCATATGTCAACAGGCCCACACTGACATCAACAAAAGTGGATGGCAGTCACTGCTGTTTTAATACAGTAATGCTCTCCAAAGTATTTGCTTAATCTTTTACTGATGTTTAAAGGTATGTGGCTTACATTAAAAGCCTATTTTACACTTTTCCGGGAAGACTCAGAGCTGGGTATTTTTGAACAGTTCCGTGGTTGTTGTCCTTATGCATTTGGATCAGCACCAAAAGGAAGACCGGGGAAAATGTTGCTGCTGAATGGGGCAGGACATCTGGTAACAAAGGACATGGAAAAGGCTGAGGCAGTCGATTCCCTCTTCACCTCAGTCTTGTAAGAATCAGTGATACTTGTCTTCAGCAACCTAAAATCCCCAAGACCAGTGGGAAAGTTCAGCACAAGACTTACCCTTGGTGGAGAAGCACCAGGTTAGGGAACATTTGCACAAACTGACCAGACAGGAGTCCGTGGCCCCTGATGGGGTGCACCCACGAGTGCTGAAGGAGCTGGCCAAAGTCATCACAAGACCACTCTTGATAATCTTTGCAAGATCTTGGTGATCTGGGGACGCTTCTGAAACTGGAAGAAAGCAAATGTCACTCCTGTCTTCAAGGAGGAGAATGTGGAGAACCACAGGCTGGTTGGCTTCACCTCGATCTCTGGGAAGGTGATTGAATAAATAATCCTGAAAACCATTTCCAGACATGTGAAGGAATAGTCACCATGGATTTATGTATAAGAAATCTTGCCTGACAGACTTCTACAATGACATGACTGGCTCAGTGAACAAGGGGAGAGGAATGGATAGTACTTATCTAGGCTCCTACAATATTATCATTGACAAAGTGGTGGAGTAATGACTACGTAAGTGACAGTGATGTGGACGAAGAAGTGGCTGAACAGCTGGGCTCAGATGGTTGCGCTCAGCAGCACGAAGTCCAGCTGGAGGCCAGTCACCAGCAAGGTGTCCCCAGGGGCAGTACTGGAACCAGCATTGTTTAACATCTCCAACAACAATGTCGATAACGCAGATGCACGCTCAGCAGATCTGCAGATGACACAAAGCTGAGAGGAGTGGCTGACGCTCCGGAGGGTCGTGCTGCCATCCAGAGGGACCTGGACAAGATGGAGAAATGGGCTGATGGGAACCTCATGAAGTTCAACAAAGGGAAATGCAAAGTCCCACCCCTCGGGAGCAACGTCCCCAGGCATGCTGGGGGGCCGCCCAGCTGGAAAGCAGCTTTGCAGAGAAGGATCTGGGGGTCCTGGTGGACATCAAGTTGAACATGAGCCAGCAATGTGCCCTTGCCACAGAGAAGGCCACCAGCGTCCTGGCATTAGGAGCAATGCTGCCAGCAGCTCAAGGGAGGCAATCCTTCCTCTCTGCTCAGCACTGGTGAGGCCACCCTTGGAATACTGTGTCCAGTTCTTGGCTCCCCAGTACAACAGAGCCATGGATGTACTGGAGACGCTCCAGCAAAGGGCCACAAAGATGCTGAAGGGACTGGAGCATCTCTCCTACGAGGGAAGGCTGAGAGAGCTGGGACTGTTCAGCCTGGAGAAGAGAAGGCTGAGGGGGGTCTTATCAATGTGTGCAAATACTTGATGGGAGGGAATAAAGAAGATGGAGCCGGGCTGCAAAGGCCAAGACAGAATGAGAAGCAATAGACACAAACTGAAATACAGGAAATTCCCTTTAAACCTAAGAAAAACTTTTTACTGTGAGGGTGGTCAAATGCCAGCAGGGGTTTCCTTGAGAGGCTGTGGAGCCTCCATCCTTGGAGTCAAAGAGAGAAAAATCTCAAGCTTACAACTGGCGTCTGGGAGTCATGTCAGAGAATTTGGTCTATACCTACCTGAATACCAAGTTTACTGGTGTTCATGTTAGATGCTGCACTGAAAAGTTTCCCCTGGAGGAGAAGCTTCTTACTCGGTAAACAGAGCTATCCACTCCCTTATCACAGCCTCTCCTGCAGGAGGGTCTATCCAACCCTGGTAATAATATTTTAGACTAATAATCTAGATAGGATTCAAAGCAATCCAAGATGTACAAAACCACTAGTTCTTTTCAGTTGTTTCAACTAGTATTATTTTCAGTTTTATATTTCTATATATGCTTTCTTTGTATCAATCTAGTAGTGCTTGAATTTAGAATTAAATACATCATCATTTATCAGCGATAACAGGGTGTGAGTGCTCCTCTGAGGCTGTACCTCCCTGACTTCATCTGCAGGCTGGCGACACTCATCAGACAGAATCAGCATTATCCCTGGTGCACTGATTACTGGACAGTTGGATGTTGTCACTGTAGCAAAATGCCTCAGAAGAGATCTGTAAATATATTTATCTCAGAACATGTTTACTTTAAACAATGAAGTTGTAACATAGAGAACTACATCTAAAATAGTATGTTTGCCTAATAAGAGGCATTTTTCTCTTGTAAAACCCTCTATTAAAGCCACTTTGCTTTGTTAACTTTCATAGCATGTATCCTCACTATAGCCTTCAACACCTGAAAAATTAGTGGAAGAATTTGACTGATTATAGAGGCTGTTCTCCTTGTTCCACTGCTTGTTCTAAAAGGGATACTCAGCAGAACGTGCATTTTTTTTTTTTCATTTTGTGCTGTCTGCATGAGTAATTACCTCCCTGATTTCTGAGATGCAATTGAGTAGCTTCCACATTAGAAAAATCCAAAGATTGATAGAGCCATCTCTCCTAAAGGATTAGTTTGCTGCTGTAATTCCACTGAGTAGGTCATTCAAATAGCAAAATGCTACAAAGTCTAATTTCTCTTGTTTGTAAAAGCCAGGTATTGATACCTATTTAAAAGAATCTGAAAAGGGCTGGTTAGCCTTTTGAGGGGAAATGTGTTTTCACATTCCTGCTGCAGCTTCAGCAGGGCAGGGGGAGGAAGAAGATGCTCGCATTCCTAGAACGGATCAACTCAGGGGCTGGTGATGTGCGACGCAAGAGAGAAGACCAAAGAAAAGACGACAACTGTGCAAAGATTTTGAGAAATGGTGCACCGTTTTAGAAATTCACGAGCAAGTTTCTCCCACGACTTCAAGGACAGCTTAGTTGTCTTGGTGACTTTGGGATGCCACGGGCGCGGAGGCGGGTCCCTGGAGCGCCAGGTCCCCTGTGGAGGAGAGCATTGCCCCACGGATGGGCACGGCAACGGCCAGAGGAAGAGAGATTTTAAATGCTTTCACATAGAGGGGCTCAGCCCCTGCTCCATCCAGGACCGACAGTTTGTGTGAAGTCACGCCAGGGGAAGAGGGGCCATGTGCGTTTCGAGGCCACGGCTGGCAATCTGGTATCACAAGGTGACATATATTCAAAGCACTTAATGGAAGAACATTAGCCTAGTTCTATACTTTCTGAATTATTTTACTTAATACCTAACATTTATATATCGGGTTCTTTAATTTATTGGAGATACTCTGGGAAAATTTTGGTAGCATTCAGTATTACAATGCCTTTTCATAAAAATCCATTTTCCAAATATTTGAATAATGATAGAAGACCTTTTGAGAGAGTATGAAGGCAGGGATTCATCTAAACATCACAAGTAAAGCCGTAAGTGGTGTGCAGCTATGATTCTGATAAATAATTGTGCCAACATCATTTTACTCAGGAAAAATTACTGACCTCCTCTTTCACTCTACTAAACAAAAAATAAACATATTAAAAAAAAACCCAAACCCTAAAATTCTAAGTAATTTTTTTTTTTTTATTAAAATACTAAAACCATAGTAATCTCTTAAATTCAGAAAGATATATTTTATGATAATCCTAGGGAAAAAAACTACCACAAAATATAAATGATAAATAACATTCTTCTGCTTTTCAAGTAAATAAAGGTTTTACTTCCATTGAACTACTATAGCAGCCAAGTAGTACTTGGGCTCATACACAGCCTATTTCTCTGTCATGATCCATATCCCTTTTGGTATAAACTGAGCCCTACTGATGTCAAGAGAGGCTCAACAATTTATATCAGCTAAGGATCTGGCAGTTAATTTAAAAGGCAAGAATAAATCTTAGGTCTGCTCTGAAGTCAGTTTAACTGAAATGCAAAAAGATCCTTGCAAGTTAGGTGCACATTTAATTAATTGAAATTCAACCTCCCTAGACAAACCACAGATGCTCTACTTATTTAGCACAGTGTCTCCTAACCAGCTGCACTAATCTATTCAGTAATACTACCCTGTAGCTAAACATCTGGAGAAACCTAGGAAAGAGAATAATGAATACTTCTAAAATTCTACTAGGCAGACACCTGAAATTGACTACAGAAAAAAAAAAAGGGGGGGGTGGGGGTGGGGGGGGGGAGAGCAAGGATTTAAACCTCAGACACCCTAGAGAGAGGAATATACTCTAACCAATAGAGATGATGTTGGCCAGTATCTGCACTGCCTCTGGACCGACAGGTATCAGGGCAGTAATTCAGATTCTACATTTTCCATTTTTACTCTTTTTCACTTGGAAACTGCCAGTTAAAATATTAGCAAAAAGTTACATAAGCTCAGATGGAGATATATCATCACAATTGCACAGACTGAGCATCAATATTTTTAAATTATTTCCGGCCACCTCTCTTCTGGAAAATATACCTAAAGGTAATGACATTTCTCACAATGATGTCTTCTTCTGGTTTGCTCCTCTCCCATAAAGAAACCGCTGTAGCGACTCTTCATCGAGGCTTTCAGTCCATGAAAGGTTGTCAGAGCCCTCTGCATCCTATCAAGCTCATGTTCCCCACACTCACAACACAGCACATTTGGGGTGGACCTGTGCCGCTCTGGACACCCATGTTTTCACACCAGGACTGTGGCATGGAATTCAGACATTTTGCAAAAAATCAAGATCTTCTATGAAAATGGCACATATGGGGAAGAGAAATGGCTGCAAGAAAAATGGAAATAACCCAGTTTAATGTCTCTTTTTTCTCAGTACAAACAACTTGTAACTATAATTCATTTTAACATCAGTCATCTAATCAGGTAAGCCATAAGAATAGCAAGGGACTAAATCTACTAAATTTCACCTGTGTACCTAATATTTATACTCAATGAACGGCACAGAACTGTTACCAGAAGTTGAGCTCATGTTTCACAGGCTCAGAGCTGAAGATAAGGCGGCAGGTACGAGAGGAAGAATCTTTCTGGCAAGCTGCTTGCTTTCTAAACAGAAATACGAGTATTTGAAGGGGGTTCTTTGAGAATTTCTTTTTTCCTCTGAACAAAGGAAAAAGTCTTTTAAAAATTACTTATTTGGTAAAATTTTTAAGGTGTCTTTGTCAACATACTTGCTCATGTGATGTTGTTTAAAGTGACAGTTTATGACTGGGAAGTAAGCCACACTACACACTGCTCTTTCTGGGAAATGTTCCTCATTGAGCCGACAGTCCCAAGTACTGTTTACGTGATGTCACCAGTAAGTAAACCAGAAAAATTGTTAGTTTCATTTTTGCATTTCCACTAGGGCAAAGTATGGGATTTCCTAAAACACTGACCTATTAAACGACATGTTTGAAGCTGGGGAGTAGGCACATAGTATTTACTCCAGAAAGACAGTGAGAATTTTGCCTCATTCGCCGTTGCAGGATTGGATCCCAAATGGCACGGCTTGCCCAGGTCTCAGTTCAGCACCTATGGTATGTTAGGTGACCTGGTGGGTCCCTTCCTATGCTAAATGAAATTCATATTGCGTGTGTTCCACATGTCACTAAAAAAGCTTAGTAATTTTATAAGAGGATAAATAGCCAAGAGACAGACCACAGTAAATTAAATAACCACCTCCCCTCAATGCTAATTCAGGAACTTGCTACCTCGGCATCTGATATCATGACACCGATGATACTTGAGAGATTGGCAAGTGGTAGGAAGGCATCATTTTAAAAAAGAAAAAAAGAGATGAAATCAGAAAACCTCTCTATCAATCTGCCAAGCTGTCAGAGATGCTTGTTCTGAAACAATTCCTCTCATTTCCAATAAATTATGTCAGAACTGGATAAAAAGCATAGACAGCGAGTCTGGAGACAGCCGCCTCCTCTCCTGAGCTTTGTTCAAACAATTTGGGGTAAACCTAACGTCAGTTCCAGATGACAGTAAGTCTGGACACTGTTAATTCACGAAGCCTGATGCAAACGAACAGCTCCCGAGGAGGAAGAGCATCAGGACGACAGGTCCCGAGCCACAGTCCCTTCTTTCTGCCCCAGGAAAAGTCTTCAGCTCTTGCCTGGGGGAAGAAAGGTTCTTCATTTTAAACCGATAGTACCTGATGAAAAGGCAGTGTTTGTCAAAATGGAAATTAAACTCAAAATGTAAATTCAGGTCAATTATGTGTACCAATAAATACATTGCAGTACATCCCATGGAGGCCATTAAAATATAAAACCAAAGGATTATTAGGAAATTAAAGAAATTAAGGAAAAATCTATCATCTAACCTTAAAAATTTCAGTAAAAGCAGCTTGATACACTCAATATTAACCACACAAACCATGCTTAGGAAAATATCAAAGGCCATTTGGTGATGTTGGCAGGGAGTAAAGGTAGCACGCTAACTAGCTGAGGACTGCTGAAATTCAGACAGACAATACAAAAGACCCTAGATATTAAAAAGCATCAGAAAGGTGTAACAAGACGTATGTGGGGCTGATGTTGGTCAAACTCTAAGCACCCTACCAGAGCAGGCTGTTACTTTACCCGGACGTCACGGGCACACAGAACCAAAAGAACAGCTAGCTCACCTGGGGCGAGATGCCACGAAGGTGGCTCGCTGGGTTGCTCCAGACCATACGGACAGGGACAACACATTAGCCACAATCTTTCAAACATTTTTCTGGGTATTCATCAGGCAAAAAAAAACCAACCTGGTGTCAGTCCTGCCCAAACAATCTCAGGCAACCCCAGGAAAAAACATTATGAGCTGATCTTCACTGTCTGCTGCATTGGACTGGAGCTCAAAGAACTTAGTGTTGACCCAATCCCTGAATTAAAAAGCAGCCAGCATGTACTGAAACCTATTACAGTGGAGGATGCCAGGATGAAACATATAGGCAGGAGGAGGCCACACTGAGGGGTAGCTTAAGAAGCGCACATTATTATTTACTCTATCATAAAACAACTACAAAGAAAGAAATTGTGATGCAGTGAGAATTTACACAGGAAAATAAAGTTATTTTCTCCCAGGTCAGGGAAAGAAAGCTCTAGAATAGCTAAACATTGTTGGCAGCAGGTAATTAAGCAGATGTTTACATAGGTATAACTGAACCACTCTTTAGTCCCCATCAGTAACAACACAGGAGTTCTAGAAAACACCAGTTTTCTCTCACATATCCAGACAGCATCACCCATACCTAAACCATTCCTGGCAATGTCACTCCTGAACACCTCCAGTAATGAATCCTGTGCACTCCGAGTGCTGAACTTATTTCCATCCTCGCCTCATCTTACTGTCTGGAAATTCTAATACCTAATGCAGCTCTCCCTTGCTACGATATAATCGTACCATTTCCCATCCTACCCAAGTGAATGTGGAGAGCAGATCACCCTATCCCTTCCAGCAGCAGTCTTTCTATGTATTTGAAGACTGTTGTGCTTTCCTCTAGTATCCTGTAGAATAAGCAATGCCTCATCTCTCAACATTTCTCCATAAGTCACGTTTGCTGCATTTCTCATGATACATTTTGCTTTTCTTTCCAGCACTTCCTAACTCTTGCAGCAGGCTGCCCAAAACTGGGTACGCTACCACAGCTGAGGTCTTACCCTTCGTGAGCAAATGATACTCTGCGTCTTTAAAGCTATTTTTGTGTTTATATAGTCCTGTGTGAAGTTGGTCTTTTTCAGAATAACACAACACTGTTGACTCTGGTTCAGTCTGAAAACCAGTGCAGCAGGGTTTGTCATTCATAAACACTACAGACTACCATAATCCACATTATCCATAGAAAAACCTATGAAATACAAATCAATGGCTACAGTTCTAGAGCACACACCGAAACAGTATAGCATCCACACCACCTGCAAAACATCACAAATCATCACTAACTAGGATGATCTTTTCAGTGCATTAGCAAGATCTATGGTCTGTTCCTCCCTCCGACAGACGTCCCTAAGAAAACTTCCTGCTCCTTCTCCTATCCGGCCATTTTCTTGCCTCTTTAGCTGATGGTAGTTTTGGACAGGAAGACTTTCTAACATATTAGTGAGTGCCTAGCACAATAAATAATTATATTGTAATATAACAAATTAATACTCTCTCTTCACTTTATTGTTTCATTTTAAAAAGATGCTCCCTCAGTATCCCTTCAGTCTCCTTTCTTTCGATTCTTCTTCTATGGATTCTCATCTTCTTGCAAGTTTCATGCCTCTAAAATTCAGTATATTACATTTGTTTCCTACATTCAAATGTACAGCAAAATTCACGAGCGTGTTCCTCCTGCCCCACCTCCAGACAGCTTCCTCCGGCCACTTCGAGCAGGGAAGACTTCCCGGTACTCCTGTTACTTAACAGATGTTTTTGTGGCATTCCAATTAGTTCCATTGTTTATCTTAAGGAAGAAAAAAACTACCACTTGAATGCTGTTAAAATCAGTGAAACATTTGTGCTAGTTTAATAATTGCTACATGGAGTATTTATATTAGAAGCATTTAAGATGTTTAGACAGAGTCGTTCACAGACACACATTGCGATAGAGTCCCTGTGGTGTCAACTGTAGATAAAAAACACCCACAGCACACATAGCATGAGAATAACCTGTGTAAGTAAATATAAAACCTGCTTGGCATTATCTGGAATACATAAAAGAATATAATTGGCTAGATATCTGTTTCTGAATCTGCAACTCATTCTCTGTAACATGGGTTAAGCAGCGGTTGTTTAAAGGTGACGGGAAAGCATAATTGAAAATTGAGCTAATCAGAGATTTCTGTGCTGAATTACCTCTGTAGCAAGCTGCAAGGGTGGGAGGAAGAGGGAAGACAAAGCAAAGAGGATTGCTCGCTTGCTCTCAACACTGCAGTGTTCCCTTCCCCTTCTCTGAGAGTCTCCCAAAAGACAAGAGAGAAATATCAAGTAAACATCTATTGTAACTTGTCAGCCAGAATAGATCTTTGAGATGATTAAAATAAAATTTAAAACTGTCACATATTTGTTTTATGCAACTACATTTCCAAATACCAACTATCACTGTCCTTAGTTATTTTTCCTAAGATGATAGGATACTAAAAACTATTCCCAACTTTTGTACAGTTAACATTCTCTTCATCCCAGCTTTCAAATGATTTTACACTTTGTTTCAGGATGAGGACTGGAAAGAGAAGTGGCTAAACTCTGCCAGACACCCTGTTTTCATTGCATTCATGGCCCCACTACACACTAAACACATCAGAAGCATCACTAGATCTCCTGAGATCCCTGGGACGCACACGCAAACCCAAGAGGTTCCAGGTAAGAATTGGCATTGCTACGTCCTTCCTAACTGTCTAATCCTTACAGAGCGTGTAGGCGCTTTCAGGGCCCTGCCTGCTCATGTTCTCCTTGACCTCAGTACCTTACACTCCTTTTTCAATCATTCACCAAAACACCTGGCTGGGGACAAGCAGTTCAGGGCACACAGACCCGTGAGAGGCTTACAGAGGATGAGGAGGATTGTATGTACGATTGCTGAATGGCTGGGGAAGCCAGGCACAGCTGAACCGTCGGGATAGCTGGATACCAGCTGAGTTTCCAACAGGGAGCATGAAATAGGAATTACGGCCGGTTGGATTAGCTGATTGTCCGGAGAAAACCTGGACCTAATGCTGGCACCAACTCACTTGAAGTCCCTGCTGCTCTCTGCCCCTTCACTCCGACAAAGAAGGGAGCAGAAGCCACGGGATGCTGTTTACCAGGAACCATAGCAACTTCCAAGACCATTAGCTGCAATCGCAGACGGCTCCACTACCTGACTGAAGGGTTGGATGTGTGATATTTAGTCTGACCTATAAAAATATCTCTGGAGCAACCTGCGTGCATAAGTGTCACATCAAATGTTTGTCATACAAGGTATGTGACACTAGGCACCTGATGGAGCATCACTGCAACTGAGGGGGGATCTGCCCCTTTAAAAGGCTTATCATATTCAGCGCAGATACTACAAAAATCAGCTGGTGATAGCGGCTGGGCACAGACTGTGACAAACAGATCCCCCTCGCTTCCTGACTTACAGGACCCTATATTCTCAGTTACCAAGTCATTTTATTAAAGATGCCTGCCATTACAAGTGCTGACCCAGAGTTCTCCTCAAATGCCACCAAAGATGGCAAAACGTCACCCTACGGAAACCTGAGCATGAGGACAGAGCTCCGTGGAGAATGAACCGTGTTTCCAGGTGTGGATGGCTCCTAAAGCACAGTAACGGGCAGCGATCACTCGGGTGGCTGAAGCAAGTCTGGCGAGGTACCACTGCCCTCGCTCCCCGCGCCGGGCACAGCGAGATGCCGCTCCTCCAAGTGGTCGGTCCCGTGCTACAAACACACGGTAAAACTGAGAGATGTTCTCAGAAACTTAGCGACAAAGTTAAACCTTAAATATCTGAGCCTGCGTTTAGCCAGAACAACTGAGACCACCCTACTTATCTCTTCGTAGACGTTGCTCCTAACAAATAACGCATCTCATCTGTGCAAAGTCACCTTCAGATTGGTATTTACTTCTTGCCCATTGGTTTAAGTTCACCGTTCCTCTCCTCAGATCACGAGGGCCCAGATCACTGGACAGACTAGTTGTGGTCTTCTGTGTGTCTGCAGAGCGCATTACTGTAACACGTAACGAGAGTTATAATAACTAGGAGATGCTCCACACACATGCCGTTTTGTAATTATTACATAACTATACATATTATCATTCTAGCTGAAAAATCCCTGTGTCATTTACACACACTGCCATTTCATAGAAACAGCTCCAGGGTACAGTAAACTGCTCCCTCCCAAATTTAAAAAGTTGTTGTGCTTCCTTTTTCATAAGACACAGTAACAATTTCAAGTTCTACATTTTAACGAATATTCATAATATATCACGAGTTACGTACCCCGAGTTACAGAGGCTACTGCAAAATCAAAACGCAGTGTTTGTAATACTGCTTCCTCCTCTGATGGTCTGTTTGCCTGCTTTCCTCATTTTTTGCAAACTGCTACCTAAAAGGAGGTATTGCATCTACTGGTATAGGACTCATTGGAAGGCTGCTGTTTTCACGGCTGCGACAGTGATTTAGGAGCACTGGTCCTCTTGTGTTCAAGCTTTTATGTTCTTTAGGTGCTTTCAAATATCTCATTTGCAGAGCTGCCTGGCTGCATGCACACAGCCTGCAAAGTCACCCAGGAACTGCAAATTTTTTTTTTTTAATGAAGTGGTAAGTTTCTAGATGAAGCAAAATTGCAAAAACTGTCTTAGCAAGATAGACTGGGCTAGATCCCCTCTCTGAGAAATGGTCTGGCCATTTCTGAGCTCAACATACAGCAGTCTTTAAAAAGTACCTCCTCCTGATGTAGTTGAGAGAAATGCCACATTACTTGTCCATGGTGTCTAGGTGAATTATGTGGAGCATCCTCAAGGCTCCATTTGGAGAACAAGCCATTGGGAATGTAGCCACACTTAAACTTTTTGCTTTGCCTTTGTTGTGGTTTGTTTTTTTAAAATTATTGTTGTGGGTTGTAAATAATTACAGGAACTGTATTTGAGGGTATTCTGTCTGTTATTAGGAAATGATGCCTCACAAAGTATATGGAGTCTAAAATATGATACATATAAAAATTTCAACAAATTGTTTGCCCTAAGTAAAAAAAAAAGACACTTTGAAAACTAAAGAAAAAAAATCAAAGGTTTCATCTAAATTTAAGACATTTCACTCTGCTCTCACGAAACATCCTGCCTGTATCAGACATCTGACCTCTATAGAATCTGACCTTTTTTTGTAGTATGTAGATTTTAAAATTAATTCGTATTCATTCTTCATGTGGGTTTGTGGGGTTCTTTCTTCTCAAAAGGAGGATGTTTATTGTCACAACAATGTTACAGGGCATTAATTAATGTAGTACTTTTAGAACTGGTGCTTAGGGACTTGAACAGAAAGTATTACAGTGTATAAAATTATGCCTTTGGCACTCCTTGATACTGGAACAAGTTGGAGAATGTATATTCATTAATTTGAGGCTTCCTTAGGAATTACCAAGAGCTACAGAAAGAATGAACTGAAGCTATTACTCCTAGAAATATGGCTTTAAGCAAGTGTTTACTTGATTTTCACCAACATTTTTGAAGGCCAAGCAATACATGAATATGATGCTCTTGCATAAAAATAGCTGTATCAGAAGAAATTACAATACTTTTGGGGAGTCATTATGGCCCACCAAAACCAATGGACACAATAGATTAAATTATCTCCTCAAAACAAACAAACAAAAAGGATTCCTAACGCAGTACTGGAGAAGAGAAGAAAAACATAACATATATGTTTGTTGTGTTTGTCAGAAATCCGTATTTGTTCAGACAACCAGCACTTTTTAGAACTACATCGTTCTCTAACCCTAAATCTTAAATACCTGTTTGAGAGACCAGAATAGCTCACAGCCAAAGAAGCTTTAAATTCTTAAAATTCATAAATTATTTTTAAAAGAGAACCTAAATCTAAATTTTTAAAAGAGAACCTAAATCTAAAAATATTTAAAGCACAGAATGACTTAAGACAGGCGATTCAGTGTTAAGATAGCATTTCCACCCAAATTCACTTTTGAACTATATGATCAGCTCTGGTGACATCAACAAAGTTTACTCCACTTACTTGTAGGCTAAATATACTGTATGTTTTGATAATATCAGGAATGCTTTAAGTTTCCTCATATTTAATGGGTTTTCATATCTGCCTGCTACCCACAGCAAATTATTATTTTAAATCATAAAGGACCTGTGTAACTGGACCCTAAGAAAAGTATTGCAGAATTTATTTTCCTTCTGATCGTGTTCCTGTAACGGAAAAGACTTAAAAATATCAGTCTTTACGTGCTGGTTGGTCCACCTCTATCTGGAAAACAAAGGATTTCATGAAACCTTCCTTGCTTGCCTCACAGCATCACGGAGAGCCTCCTCGTAGGGCAATGTCCTCCTCGCCACTCCCGTTCTCCACCGTACCGCACCTGAAACTGGGTGCACGCAGCCGTGTTCTCGGGACCCGAAACGGCTTTGCTAAGGGAATGGCTGAAGGAGGTATTGACCTGCTAGCTGCTTCCTGAGAGGGCAAACTTAAAAGAGCTCGGACCGAGTCAGCTGCTCAGATGGTGGGATTATATGCTTGACAAAGTTGCATCATCTAAATGGCTCAGGAGAGCTGTTCTGGAGCTTAGCACACTGCGGGCTGCAGAAAAACAACAAACAGTTAGAAGAGCAGCATCTGCACGTGCTGGTCTCGCTTGGCATTCACAGCTATCAAACACCACAAAAGGGTAAGTACGAAGCGAAGGTTTCTAACACACTGAAAACGGGCAGCGGGTACACCGATAGTCTTCCCAACAGGAATAACTTCTACAGTACAATTTGTTCAAAAAAATTACACAAACAGGCAAAAAGTGCCTTTTTCTGTCCCTTTTTTCAAATTAACACTGAGATAAATGTACAAAAGGAGAGCTTTCCTTTGTGAGCATTATCTTCTTCCAAAGAAGGGCGATGTCACTTAAAAATAAATGGAGGCACAACTATTTCCTTTTGAGTTTTGATACCACTTTGCTACAAGTTGAACAAAAGGGAACGCTGGCCACAACGTCCAAATGGTCAGACTGCTGCATGGGGGACTTCTGGAAGAGCCTGGGGACAACTCCACCCCTCTAGTCCACCTCTCCCTTGTATCTTAAGTTATATGATTCTTCCCCTTTCCTCTCCGCGATGAAAATTATTAATAGTAAACTTCATTTTACAATAGCTGGTCTTCACCCAGGTGCAGTGGTTGGTGGACATCGCCTACAAACAGCGGTGGCCAGGGAGGGCTGTGCCGATGAGACAGCTTGCCGTGCCCACACCGGGCTGGACGTTCGTGACACCAGAACTGGAGACAAACCTGACAGACGTTTTCATGGTGCATCTTGAAAATGCCACGCAAAAGTGTCAAAAGAAACCTAGTCACAGGGTGCCCGTGGGATACCAGGGACCCTGCCAAGGTGTGGGGATGCAGCTTGCGCTGATGGATGCAGTTCCCAGGCAGTCAGGCAGCCAGGTCAGCCAGCTAAATAACCTAGGTATTATCAAATTTCTTTTTCACAGGTATTCAGGTATTAAAATGACAAACTGTAGGGATGACTGCTAGCCTAGAGATACCGCCGTTCCATTATTTAATATCTATTTTTTTAAGTGCCTGAGATTTTCTCTGTAAAAAAATAATGAACTTTACAAAATGTCACTTTTACTAACAGAAATTATGGCTTGAATACCTGAATATGAATATTAAATAAAAAAAAAATGTTCATTTAAATAATGCTAAGGTTGTGACACAAACTGACAAAAGCAGGGAAATGCAGAGTCACAGCTGACACTGTCCTTAATTCACACGACTTTTGGGAAGGGCGGGAGGGCAAGAGTGTAACTCCAGTCGTGGTCTCAAGTTTGAAGACTTTGATTTCTGTAATTTTGTATCCATGCCTTAATACATTTTAAAGATTTTTTTAATCTGCTTATTTAATAGAAGAAAACATTTTTTGCAGAAATTATCAACTGCATTTAAAGCCATTGCTATGCTCACTTCACGGGGTGTTGTAGACCTTCATCACACTGGCAGAGCAGAGGAGCTAATGGTGTTATCCAAAGGGAAATATGTTGGACAGAGGAACTGCCCCACATTTTCCCTACAAGAACCAAAGACCATATCTCTCTTGGCATGATCAAAGTAGAATAACTATGGAGCAATGGTGTAAAAGGCTTACACCAGCACAATCTGGTTTTGTGTATGTAGGAGTAGTACCAGTACCTGTGTCCGTGTACCCATGCTGGCACCAGGCAAGTGCCAGAGCCCCGTGTGGCACAGTGTCATCACCAAAGGGACAGTGTGCGACCGCGCGGCTCTGCCAGCCATCCCTACCCTGAGCAGTCCAACCAGGTCTCCGCGGCTGAAGAGAGCAACCTTGGCTTTGTAAGAAGAACAACAGAGGGTCACCATGGGTAAGAAATCTAGTCTTTCCCGTCAGCGGTGAGTATTTAAAAAGTTTGGGGTTTGCTTTTCATCTTGGTGGAGAAGGCGGGGGGGGGGCTAAGAAAAAGAGGATTTTTAATCACTTGAAAACAGACACCTCAAATTCTACAAACACAGGGTTGGAGCACAGTCAAGATAACGTTATCTATGCACTCTGGCCACATTGCACAAAACAAGTGGATGGACAAGGGCATGGCACATCACCATGTAAATTATCTCTCTCAATAAATCGAAAACCTTAGAGCATCTCCTTTTACGCCCACAAATGACGAGGGGCAATCAAAACGACAGTCAAGCTGAACTGTGAGAGTCCATCCCTATTTGCAAGCCCCAAGAAAGAGCCAGTTAAAACAAGCTGTGCAAACTTCCTCCATTTTTTTCTAGAAAAAATGGAAAATCTTATTGCTAACTTACTGAAACTATGCACACTCAGAACTAATATGTTTATGCAGAGCTGGCCTGCAACATTGCTACTATACACCCCAGGGCTCCAGTAGCTTAAGCATGCCTGCGTTATGCAGACACAGCTGTAAAGTGTAGACATACCTGATGCATCCCAACTTCTTCCCAAAATCATCAGTCAAAAAAATATTAATTTTCTATGCCCGATTTCAAATACTATCAATGTAGTCATTTATACACTCTAAACAATGAATGAGCATCATAGCATAATGCAGATTGGAAGGGACCTCAGAAGGTCACCTGGTCCAACTCCTGCCGAAAGCCAGGTCAGCGACAGGGTCAGGCTAGGCTTGAAAACTTCCAAAGATGGAGACCTCTCTGGCAACCTGTTCTACTCCTTCTCTGTACTCAAACTGCAGGGAGTTTTCCTTACATCCAGCCTGGACCTCTCCTATTTCAGCTTATGCCCACTGCCTCTCATCCTCCCACCATGCACGGCTATGAAAAGGCTGGCTCCGTCCCATCGATAACCTCCCCGTAATTACAGGCAGGATTGCTGTCTCGATGCCCCAAAGGTGTGTCTTCTCCAGGCTAACCATGCCACGGTCCCCCAGCCTGTCTTCACAGGGCAAGTGCTCCAGCAGCGGACCTCCTCAGTGGCCCTCCACAAATAAATGTATCAGTACGTTAGAGTGAACAAAAAGCATATATACTTGCCGTTATAACTCATTTTTTGTCATGCATGTAAGAATTTCGTTATCTTTTGCATCTTATTAGTGGAAAGGTTAGAACACCTGATAAAATCTTAGTTTACTGCAAAACGGTGTCCATTAAAGGAATGCCTGCTGGCCAGGGATCTGCAGCAGAGCAGGCTTATTGTTCCATCCAGGGAGAGAGGGGTAAACTTGAACATCATGAAGCGTTCACCTTGTAAAGGAATTCATTATTCCAGTTTCATTCTAGAAATTAAATAATACTAATAACATGAATGCTCATGTGGGACAGGATATATGACTTTGACATCACTGTGCCTTTTGAATGTTATAAAGAAATTAAAAATAAAATCTCTCACTAAGAAACAAAATACAATCAAAATACTGTGTGCAAGCTGAGTCCTTGGAGCAGCAGGGCTTAAAAAGTTCATCGCACCAGGAAGACAACAACAGAAGATCAATTCAAAGAAAAGGCAGTATTATTTGCAAGTTAGTATCCACTACCACCTAATCACTTCTTAAAAATGAAAACAAACAATACCTTCAATCCTTTATCAATTCCACATATTCATGGGCCCCAAAGCTGAAAACACTCATTCCTGCTTGCTCCTGCTTATTCCCACCCCACCTGAGTTGCACTGAAAAGCTTCAAGCACAGCCAGCTTTTCTGCATGCAAGCATTTGCTGCAGTTATTTTTGCAGGAATGACATATAATTAGAAGCGAGATTGCTTTTGCTACTATGCATAGAGGGTGACAAAAAGAACGTGGGATTGTCTTGTTATTAAAATACGTCATTCTAACTGCCCAGGGTTTGAAAACCCTTGATAAAGTCACACTGCAGTATGCTCCAGCTTCCTCTGTGTTCATCAAATACAGCTGTCAGTTGCTGATAGTGATGTCATCAAACAAAGATAAATCTGGTGGTTGCCCACATTAATAAATGTTAGAGTTGTGTTTAGGTGTCTTTTGTAACCCATCACAAATGCACACCCAGCACAAACTGAGGAAACTGGCTGGAACTGTGCATTAAACTCCTCTCTCCTGCACCACCACCTCCTGCAGCAGCACTTCAGAACGACCACACCGTCCGCGTAGTTCTCACAAGGCCTATGGATAATAATAATGAAACACAAAAATAAAGTCACATACATGGCAATGTCTTGTTTCATATTTGGCCGCTTCTTCTAGTGCTAAAATTTGGATATGTTTGCCAGATCTGCTAAAAAACAGTAAACACAGTGGATTTAATTGAATTTACCAGATATCTTTGCCCCAGAATTCACAGGATAACAAAACTACAACCTGTAAAACTTTTGTAGTTCTGTTGCCCGTTGATACACAGCTGTAATTCACAGTCTGAGAACAACGTGAGTGAAAGAAGCTCTGTAACTCTGAAATTACTAGTAATTAGAAAATTACTTAAAGCTTTAACTTACAAAGTTTTTTGACAATAAACTCCTGAGACCTCGAAATGTTTAAATAGAAATGGCTACAAAGAGGAAACACTCTCAAAACAAGTTGGAATTATGTTAAAAGCAGACAGGGAATCTGGCCTACATTTGTATTTTCCATGCAAAAGTCGAAGACATGGTCAGGACCAGAAAGAACACCAAGGAAACATGTTTGGATAATAAAACACTCAGGTGTTTATTAGAGAGGGAAAGCCTACCTGTATGTGGAAGATGCTCAGCACATCTTGGTGCAGTGACAAATCAATGCATGTGGTGATTACCTTTGCAGGTCACTTTCTAATGCAACTATCAATCACATTTCGTCCCATTCTTTCAAAATTAAGCAGAAAGAAAAAGAGATTTTAGTTTCCTTTTCTTAGCTTATTTTTAACAGAGGCACTACAGAATTATGATGGTGTCCTTTTGGTAAACCAAAATGTCAGACACATATTATTCTTTTAAACATCTCCTGGCCTTTCTCTGAAAGGTTAAGGTGGTTTAAATAAATTTAGTCAAAGTAAATGACAGCTGAGGAAGAGTATTAGAAAACTATACTTATCAACAACCTCTTTTCCTTAAATTTAAACAAGTCATTTACCAAACTGCAGTTTAAGAAGATCATGACAATATATGCTTTTCCTCAGAAAGATGAAAACAATTTTAAATGGTGAAGAAATGTTGGGTGGGAGAAATTACACACAAGTTAATGAATGTTAATGCATGGTCTTAACTCCCCTCAAAGTTACAAACCATGTTTTTTTAAAATAATCACGCAGTAGTCTGGTCTTTCACATGAAACCTTAAATGGGAGTTGTCCTTTTTCTGCTTTTACATCACCTTAATGATAGCAACTTAAATGGAACAGGCAGGAAAAGTGTGAATCCGGACATCATTTGCAATAGAGTCAGACAAACAATGTTAATGTTATATGATTGGTCTGCAATCATTGTTATTAGTCATGAGAATACTGTTTAAAGCAGAAGGGCTTATATATATTTATATACTATGAGATGCAACTTCAAAAGCAATTCTAACACACATGAACGCTGCAGACTGCACCTGTATGAAATACTCTTCTAAGTGGCAAAAAAAACTCCAAAACCTACCAGCAAATCAAATGGCTCTGTAAGATAACTTAGCAAGAGATTATTTATGAATTAGCATTGATAATTTTGATCTTGAGCTCATCACCCAAATAAAATAACGAACAAGATACGGTATTTGAGGCTTTCAGGAAGGGAAGGGCGGACTCCGAAGATCTCCCCCTCCCTGGACTTACCCAAGCGTGCTGCAGGTGCCACCTTCCTTTACACGGACACGGGCAAGGCAGCGCGGCAAAGCCGTCACCCAGAAACGCTGACCTGGATGCAACGTCCCCGCGGGACCATGAGACGAGGCACAGACTTTGTTTTGTGCCTGCAGACACCGGCAAGGGTGACCCTGCTCCGGCGGCGGGTCCCCGCCAGCCTTTCTTTCGCAGATGCCGACCCTCCCAGCAGAACCCCCGGCTGCTTTCCTCCGGCCCCTTTGCCTCGTCGTGCCGGGTGAAGTCCCCCCGAGGCATCACATCCTCGCTTTCCTCGCTCCCCTTCTGCCTGCACCCGCTGCCGGACCGCACCTTCCCTCTGGCTGGGAAGGAGTAAAACACCAGCGACCTCTTCATGGTCACAATTGTGTTTTCCTGCTTCTGGGTGAAGTTCTTTAAAGAAAAAAACAAACAGTAACATGGTCCCAAAGGTAATCAAGGCCAATTGCTAAGGGCAGTATCAACAGACTAGGAAACCTTCCGGAATAGGAAAAGGTACTACAATTCAGATTTATTGTGCCATATACGCTCACTTAATAGCCAGCGCAGAGGACCATAAAGTTGCTATATTTACACTTGGTATCTCACCAGGTACTGTTTGGTACCGGCTCACAGGCGATGAACAGGATAACTAAACCATCATTTCCACAGAAACAACAGAAACCGGAATGACACAGTTCTCGCTGTCCCATTTGAAAGGACTCACTTCCCTTGCTGATAACAGAGCAGTAGCCAGTCTCCGCTGAGGAAGGAGAAAAATACTGAGTGAACGGTACAGCTAACAGACTATTAGTCAGAGGAGACATGGGGGCTTCCGAGGGAAGTAGGAGAAAGTAGCGTGATTAGAAATAGGACTAAACAATTACAAAACCAACATGTCTCAAGTTATCCTTTCCTACTTCATCTTCCTAAATAACACACTGAGGTTATTTTTTGCACATCAATATAGCATTTTTCCCATTCACATCTACTGAGAAACCAGTATCGGTGAGTAGGTATGGCTGCATCGCTGAAATCGAGACAACGTCTGTGCTGATAACGTTGTTTGCTACACGTTGGCCACCTCCATCTTCACCCCAACAGCCAACACAGTTCACTTCAGAGACTCACTTCAGCAAGTTTCCACTTTCCTGTAATGTATTACAATCTCCACTGTACAGTACCTTAGCTATTTCCCATGCGGATAAAGTGAAAAAGGGGTCATTTATTTGGCCTCAGTTTAAGCACATTTTCAGAACTGCATTGAACAAGCACCAGAACCTCTGGCAAACAGCAAGAGGAAGAGGTTGCTACCTTACACCGTCCTTTTCTATCCTATTTACTCCACAGATCAACTCAGACAGGATCAATGGGAAGAACTCCTGCATGCAGACGAAAAATACGCCTTTTTAGTACGTACCTCCAGCCTCCCTGGTAAAACAGTCAACGACGACTAGTTAGCGGGGAGGTTATGGCTAGCGTCAGTACATCACTGTGCAGTGCATGTGCCTTTGAGCCCCCACGGTTCCTGCAGATTGTTCCAGCACCTTCTGCCAAGCTGGCCGTGCCAGGACTCACCGGCACCGCACCCCCCCGCCGCGGCAGAGCCGGGCATGGCGGCAGTCCACGGGATGCTGCTCGCACCGCCGGCGCCCCTACCAGCTCAGCTCACCACCCTGGGTCTGCTACACGCACAGAATAAACTTGCGTGTATCAATACATAACAAAACAAACACTTGCTATGCAAAGACTTGATGTTGTTTTACTTACCACACAGTTATAAACCCCTGGTTAAGCACTTCCCTTCAAATTTGTCAGGAAAACAACATTATCCAACTTTTTGCAATTACACAAAAGGAGAGCTACGATGAAAGTATTGTTTTCAGTACTCAGTTGCAGAAATCTCATTTTTACTTTTTTATAAGAAATCCAGCATTATCTGTTCACTGGCCCAGCACGAAGGTCTTACAAATTTCTCCCAAGTTTCCATAGAAATGCATTGATTAGAGCATAATTTCAGTTAATATTGTCTTCTTTCAGCATGCTATGCTTGCTTACACTAACTGTGCACCTTCCCCTTGCAGTCGTTTTCATCTTTTGTTCGGCTCAGTAGGTTTCCTAACTGGTGGATTTTATTGAGTTAAATCAAGCTGTCACTTCATCTGCCTGAAGGATGACTCAAATACAACACATAATAATAAAAGAAAAGTAGGATAAAATAATCTTGTCAAGCCAGAAAAACTGATTGCTTGAAGTTGTAGCCTTCAATCAATACACTAATTCCACAATTTATACCTCTTTCAATTGGAGAGGAAAGAAACCCTGATATGGTATTTCTTGGCTCACTGACCAACTTTGACCTTCTATCTATGTGAATGTAGGATTAGCAAGCGCTTCTGCTTAGTGAAATCACCTATGAAAACAGGAAAGCAAATAAGTGACATTTGAGGTTCAAACTAACTTTATTAATTTCAGAAATGCAAGGGGTGCTTATTGCTTAAGCAGTATGGCTTCAACGCCAGAGACTGCGGTGCAGCCGGTGGTTTGCGTATTTGGTTGTTATCAAAGGAGACGAAGCAAAGGCTTGGGATCGTGGCACCGGAGCCTTCAGCCTGAGGTCACCCCAAACCCGTGCATGCTGCTAAGGCACTTGTCAGCGATACCAACAAAAACATTTTACCTCTCGGGAAAATGAAGCTGCTACCATTTGTATATCATTTCACGCTGCCTTAGATTAAAAAGCTTGCGCTCTAACCGAGCTTTGCCGCTTGCAGAGTCTGCTGACTGGAGTCAAGTGGACGAAGACAGTTTATTCAGGCAGCTTTAGAAACCAATTTCTTAAGGTATAATGAACCATTTTGTCATTTGTTAGTTTTTTTAACGGTCCATCATTGCAAAAACCGCTTTTATTTGTAAATTGTAATTAATCTGCATAGCTTTATAAAAGAACAATAAAACCATTCATTTAAAAATTCTGGATGCTCTTTGGCTGTCAGGTTTCTGCTTTGCTTTCATAATTCCTCCCCTGCAGGCACAAACCAGGAAATAAAAATTCTTTGTTTAGCAAGCCTTTTATATTTCACCCTGCCACCTGCTTAACTCAAGTTGTGGCATGCTATCAAACAGGCCCTGGAATGTGAATTGTCTTTCTGCCCTGTGCCTTAAAAAGAGAAAGAAAAGCCTGTGTAGACTGCTATATTAGCTCTGATGTTAGAAGTGCCAGTCCATACTGCTTGAAACAATAAATGTAATTAAGATAGTGTAACAGGGTATACTTTTCCTTTGACTGGGAAAAGCTAGTGTTTAATAAACAACCATTTCTCCCTCTTTCCAGGGATATTCCTTATGCTTATTTTCAGTGATTTCAGCGATACTTGCCAACCTGAGAAATAAAAGCCGAAGACAGAACCATGCCTAGCCTAGCATGAGGTTATCTCTCTGCAGACAGCCTGGACCAAGGCTCTGGAGAGAGCCAGCAGCTCTCGAATCTGCATCACAAGTGGCAACCCATCTCAGGGCAATAAATGGCAAAGCTACCAAGTTTCAGGAGATGCTTGTTACCTCTTTTGTCCTTCCTTCGTTTCACTAACGCAGGTCAGAAACAGCATAGTGTTTTTCCTAAACAGATTCAAACATCTCAAATATTTCACAGAAGTGATGAAGGAAGAACTGTTGTCTGTGCTTTATCAGGGGAAGCGGCCACCCAGAGAAGTTGTTGGTACACAATGGTCTAGCCAGAAGGTCCAGCACGGGCTTTAGAGCTCACACTGCATGCCCCAGCACAGCATCAGAAGACCCTGATGATCCAGAAAGTGTATTGCTTAAAGGAATGCCACATACTTACAAGGGGGTCATTACTGACAGCAGAGAGAAGCTGAAGGACTTGTTCGCCTTTTGACAGATGTACATATACAAGGGCTTGACCCTCAAAGTCTGTATCTCCTGTCTGAACAGAGAACTAAACCTTGATGGCTCAGTTACAGATTTATGCTGTTCAACCCAAAATGGCTTAGATAAAAGCTGAACTTTGTAGCAGTTCTGTTCAACGAAGGTTATCTTCAGCAGTGCTTGAGTTTTCACCCTCATGCTCTTCAATGCCATACTACCACCTCTGAAGTCAACTCCCACCGCATTTCTCATTTCTTGACCATCAGCGCTTGGACTGAGACACATCTGGACTTGCAACTCAAGTGTTGTACAAGTGAGTTAGCAAAAGGGTTTTTGCAAGAGAAGTGGTCAGGGGATGTGCAGGTTTATCAGACACTGTGTTCTGGTCCAGGTCTTCCAAGGAATACTTGTGTCCTGAGGCCAGGAGCAAGACACGGGCCTTTCCAACAGGCCGGTCATTAGGGGCAGGTAAGAAGCTGCAGACGTACCCGAGTCACAGCTGACTTAGGGGGCTGTCTGAAGAACTGGAAGTATCACTAAGCAGCTGGAAACTGAATCCACTGGGTAAAAACAATCAGCAATGAGCAACGAACACGGTCACTTTAATACTTGCAATATTACTGATTGTTCTTGGATTTACGCAGCCTCTAGCCACATATGCAAGGAGCACAATTAAGCTTTCAAGTTCCTTTTAGCAAGACACAACTTTGATTAACCTTTACTTTACTCAGAGTTTACTTAGAGTATAACACGCTGCTGGAGACATTTCCTCTTTTTTCAAGGGAGTGGATGGTATTTCCCCAGGCATCAGCCCAAGCAACACGAAACACCTCCATGGAATATTAAGCAACTACTAGAAAGTACCCTTAGTGTAACTGCATTTCTTAACAGCCTCACCCCCATCCCAGATAGCAGTTAGTATCCGTCCCCTTTATGGCTCCACGTCAACACTGCGGTCGGACAGACTGTAGCTGTTCCTCTGCTTTCTCATTACCTCTGGCGAATTACAGCATCTCTTTTTAATGGGGGAACAGAGTTAATGATGCAGTGTTAATGAAAAGAAATAAAGCGCACAAGTGTTAGGTGGTCATCTTACACTCTGAACATCCTGACTCAGAAATGCTAAATTATTCAGACCTGGCACTACTTTAACATTGTTTTTCACATGCAGTTTTCACAGCAAAGAGAGAAAGCACCAAAGGAAAATAAATAAAAACACAAAAAGAGAAAAAGGTTACTGGGTACCAAAACGTTCACTTATTGATTGTAAGCAATAAATAGAAAACAAATGTAAAAAAAATATTCCAGGTGAGATCTTAGCCTCCCCGGATATTTTTCACAGCAGTAATTTGGATCAACTTTATCATAGGTATAAATACCTGTCAGAAATAAGGGTCTACATCAAAATACCAGCCGCCTTCCCACCTCCTTACTTTTTAAGGGAAGGGGTATAAAAGAAGATATTTGCAGAAGAGGAGGCAAAGCCCCTGAGCCCACTGATCATATTGTCCTTGGATTTCTGCTGCTATGAGGGATGAAGATGCATCTCATGCTGATCCTTTGAAGCTCATGGAGATGAAGGTTAAGAGGCATTTGAAGTTGTTAGTTTGTTTGTGGCCAGGGAAGAAGACGCTTGGTGCCCTCAATTCTCAAGGCTGAAGGATGTCACCATGACTAACCTATTGACATTAAGTCCAATACGCAAGAACAAAGATTACAGCCAGGGTCAGCCAGTGCCAGTCCAATTTCACTCAGAGTTTTATTGCTGACACCATTGTTTATCTCATTGTTCCTGAACACTTTCTTATAAAAGAAATACTTATATTTAGTCTTATTTTCAGTCATTGATTAAATTTCTGTCAGCTGAGCTGGTTTGAAATTACTGTGTACTTGAGAAAGTAGGAAAAAAATCTATCAGAAATTTTAAAAAATTGCTCATGGAATAAGCTCACAAGGGTGTTGGGCTCTGAGGTTGAATAAACAACTAGTAGAGTGTGTGCACAAAACAAAGATACTTGCCACAGCCCCAGCTGTGATGGGTGTCCAGGATTTGCGATAGTCTAGTAAGAAGAAATAGGCAGTTGAGTATTCCAGCAACCGATACCCAGAAATCTTTTTATTTGAATTCTCAGCTTCTGCTGACCAAAAATAAAAAGCAAACATTGCCAGTTTATTACATATTAATGATTTAAATCATGGGAGTAATACCATTTTGAAAGACTATTTGGATCATGGCTCTACTGTGGTCCAGTCATTGTCCTAATCGCCTTTGAAACATACTGCAGGTATCAACTCCTAATCAACTCCTGTCTTATTAATACAGCTAATAAAAACCTCAAACAGTTTTGCAGCTTTCAGGAAACAAAAAGACGGTGAGCAACAGTAACCACAAAAAAACTAGGAATGAGATGATGAGTAAACCACAAAAATGGGCACCCAAGTAGTACTATTCCTGAACCCATACTCAAATAATTTCACAATTAAGCATCAAATACCATCTTAATCCAGCCCTCCGAGTCCTGTTAACAGGACCTCTCTCTTACGTATTTTTATTTCAGTAGCGACAGCAAGAGGGTTGAGCTCTCCCATGCTGGGTACTGTATAAGCTATACAACAACGAGCGCTGACCCCCCAAAAAACTGGCAGCCTAACCAGCCCCCAGTGATGGAACATGGGAGGGGAGAAGCAGGAAGGCGCCCGGGGGCTGCTCCAAGGGTTCCACGAGCATGGGGACACGGGAGCCTCCTCGCCACAGGGACAACCAGAGACACACCTGAACGGGCCACCAATGGCCCTAAAACCCAGGGCGAGACACCCACTCGGTGACTACGAGTGTTCTTAATTATACCTGTTAATACTGGGGATAATTTTGGATCCCGCATTCTTGACCAACCTCAGGGAGCCAACCCAGCTCCAAGGTCCGTTCGTCACCCATGGACTCACCGCAGGGATGCACGGGAACCACGGCTCCTCGCCACTGCCGGGATCTTGGTGGTGATGCAGGGACCTTGAAGCCACACGTCACCTCCTAGGTTTGATTACCTGAGCTTCAGCTGATTGTTTCATTCTATCAGTTAAATGGTATGTTGTTTTCTCTTTTGGTGCTGGTACTTGTAATTTAAAGAGAGAGAGAGTGACAGAGACAGAGAATATATACAGCAGGGCAAATATTTGTTGTATAAGATAAACATACAATTATCTAAAATGTAATCTTAATATGACTTATTAAAATAGATTACATTTTAATGTGCACTGCAATTTGCACATTATACAGCACACTCTATATATGCAGCTTCTACTGTGTGACTACCCTGACAACCTGCACAACTGAAGATATATAGAGAGGCGAAAAAAATACCGCTATCTTTCTCTAAATGGATGTATTTGGTGTTGATAGTCAGATACAGTTTTCACCTTTATCCCAGCTTGTTTCTGACCCACTGAGTTAGTGTTAATCACCCCTGTGGGCACCAATAATTTCCCCATATGTGGAATTTGATAAGTTAGAGCACCCACTTCATTTCAAGAAGATTCCAGCTGACTATCCAGTTATCGCTATGGACAGCTTCAAGCACTTCCATGCCGGTCCTTGTATTCTGAGCTTTATCAAGTGCTTTGCACTTTTTGTCTTTTATCTCTTAATTGAGACCTGACTGCAAGAAATGCCTATCTCTTAAAGTGTGTTGCATTAAGTATTAACTTGAACTGCTTTGGCTACTTGAGGTACAGAAAACCTTAAGAAGCTAGGAAAAAGGTGAAAAATCTCCCCAAATCTCTGTTTAGAAAAACTGTGTAAATGCTACAGTGTAATAAAAAAAAATCTTTTTCCTCCTCTGCCTTTCCCCACAAGTAAAAAAAAAAAAAAAGTGTGTATTACAAACAGAAGTAAACTTCATCTACGCGTTTCCTTAACTGGAAATTTGTTAAAATGCAAAGGTTCTGGAGAAGGAAAGCATTACGGAATGATGCATGAATAAGAAATTATTTAGCAATTAAAGGTGATAAAGAATTGTTCTTTTTTTCTCACTGTAATGATCTGTTTAGTCCATTCAGCTGTAAACAGCAGTAGCTGAATCCTCCTCATGGAGGAATCGGGCGTGCGTGTAATTGCCAGAGACACCCTTTGAAGAGAAGTATCTTTATTTTTTGAACCATCCTTTCCTGGAGCAATTATGACCGAAGAGCATGGGTCTCGTGGTGCTAAGACACAGCGTGGAAGATGCGGGTTCCGTCTCACTGCTCCGTTACGCACTTACTCCTTCCACACAGACGTGCTTTGCATTTGGCAAAAGCCGTAAGAGCAGAAATATTTCAGTCTCTGTGGATGCGCATCTATAATAAAAGCCCAGAACCTGATTTGGGCTCATGTTTTTCACTACTTTCCTTGGAAATAATATCCTTGAAAGTTGGACTCAAACCCTCTGAAGCTGGACATCTAAATTCAGAAAATTTTTGAAAAAATTGTCACCAATCTCCTTGTGAACCCATTTTTTCCTCTGTAAAATGGGGTAAAAAGATTTCAATGCCAACTTAAAATCTTTGGACTAACACTGGTGCCAAACCTTCCTGCCCACGCAAGCAGCTATGTTCCACTACTTTGCTCTTCACGAACGATCGCTTTCTTTTGTGGAGCAAAACAAACCAAAGCATTAACTACTTTTTGTGGTTCAAACACGATTTCTAAGGAGGACCAAGCAATATTTTTTCTGCCAATTAATTTGCAGCACATAAAAGTAGTAGAAAAGCAGCACTTGTTCTTCCCAGGAGTCCATTAACTCAGAAGGAGCTCTGCCTTCATGACTATAGGTGTCACTTGCAGGCCAGCAGTGTGGCAATATGCAATGCTCCTTTGCATTGGTATATGTACCAATTTTGTTTCTCTGAATATTAAATATATATATATATCAAAATTCCAAAGGTTATTTACCCATAAAAAGAGTACAGGAAAATTCAGATCTTGTTCTAACCTAAGTTTATTACCACTTCTGCAGCAGCAGGTATATTCCTTTACTGACATAGGAGAATGCCAATCTGCTGCACCCAAAAAAAGCCACAGGCAAGGCAGACAAGATCAGAACTCTGTGCGTGACAGATTAGGAAAAGGAAATATTGATAAACCAGAAAGAATTTTTTCTTTCAAAGATAAAGGCACCAGTAGCCAAGGTCACATTATGGTGAGTGAGCAGTATTCTCACCTTCCCACCTAGAGGATACCACTAAAATAAGAAAAGTAGAGCAAAAGCCTTAAAACTGAAGAGAAACTCATTATACACAACAGCTATTCAAAAAGGGTTGGGGGATGTTACGTGCAGCATTTGAGAGGCAGAAGGTCTTCTCAAGGAGCACAAAACTCTAGTGGGAAATAAAGACACTCATGAGGATATTTTGGCTGGTTTAGGTGTAAAAGCAGAACAAAAGCACCAAAGGAGTACAGGGTAGAAAAGGGATGTAAAAGGAATTTTTTCTACATGGATGACACCAGATAAGTGAAAGCAAATATCTCACGCCACAGAAATAAAAGTTAGCATAAGTGTTATTAAAGAAGACAGGATTCAGCTGCAAGAAGTCTCACACTCAGAACCTTTGCTATGGCATGATATATTTAATAGCATTCCCAAAATATCAGAAGGGGTCCCAGACTGGTGCAGACCCCTCATGTACAAGTGTTTCCTACTAATATTCTCTGAGCATTTTCCCACTTAAATCAGATTTCTAAAACAAAGAAGAAAAAAAACAGCTGTGAAGAACCTGTAATCTTTTATGGGTTTCTTATGAGTTCATAACATTTTAGCTTTCTGTTAGTTTTTGGGAGACTCTGTAAACTTGATACATGAGGTGAGTCGGCTGCCACAGACTTGTAAAAATCCCTCCAGTGAATCACTGCATCGCAGCAGGGACCGAAGGGCAATATTTTAAGAGTCAAGCTGATAGCCAAGACATGTAGAAAATGCAAAGCCTGGTGACAGATAAATTCCCTCCCAGCACATGACTGCAAAGAACAGAAGTGAGCGTACGTTAAATTTCAGGAAGATCATCTCAGCATTGTGCAGCTCCCCAAGCTCAGCTTTCCCAAGCAGTGCACTGCAGGCTGGGATCGGATCATGATCTCTGCTGAGAAATGTCTCTGCATTTTGCACATAAGCACACACACACGGGGCACTGTATTCCCCTAAAACTCGCGAACCGTTTGACTACAGAGACGCTTGTGTTATTGTCAGTTTCAAGAGTTAAATATTCCAGGAGGAATTTGTTACTGCACAGTGATACATAATGCCTGAAAACCCCCTGCACCAATATTGCTCTCAAATTGGCAGCAAGTGAACAAGGGACATGAAGGATGCTTCAGCACAGTAACCTATCCTTCCTTCTCTCTTGGGAGCCACTTGGCCAGCTTTCATCCTCATAATTATAATAAATTTGACATTTCATAGATAATATTGATTTCTGTATTTTAGCATTTCACCATAGGTGACAGTCTAGCGTCAAGAATGAAATTTCTATTGATCTCCAGCGCATTAATCTCTCATGTGTATGTGATCATTTTTATAAGACCTTTTACTGCACATAAATCAATATTTCATATTTCCAGCTATGCCAGAGGAGATGTCATATTTGTAAACTGTGAGTTGACACCTGCAATTCCTTCCTGTTCAGCTTCAACTGTTCAGTAACAGTCGATTCAGGGTTGGGAAAGGATCAAGCTCCAGAAACAAGCTAGATGAAAAAGAGGAATGTAGAATACAGTAATTAGCTTAATGAACAAAGCAGCAGAGTAAGTGAAATAAAGCTATGTTTCTTCTGCTTACACTTGCCTCATGAATACAAACATCTTTAGGGAGGTTTGCTAACCGACTGATAACGCATTTTAATATGTTTAGAGGACATTATAGCATAAATGTATTAAGAAAATAGAAGCCCTTAGAAAATGAAGCAAACTCTTAAATTAACTGCCTTGCTTGAGACACCCTTATAACCATCTTAAATTACACCTTTTACATGCAGTATTATGAACTATTTTAACTTTGACATGGTACAAGAACTATTTAGTTACCATTCAAACAACTATAAGCAACTCCGTAATTTAGCAAACAATAATTAGAGTAATAAAATTCTCTCTTTAAATTGAAATATTAACTCACCACAAATAATGAATGGAACCAGGAAAAAAAAAAAAAAAAAGAGTAAATTACGATGAGAACTGTAGCTTCTCTTTGTAGAGGTTTAAATGAATCGGTTTAATATCATGCGAAAAAAACATCTTTAAATAATATAGAATCCACATCTAAATAAATAAAACTCTCTAGCTGCTTTGGGATTTGTTAAATTAGTTAAATGAGCAATTACAGCATGACGTCCAGCGATCACACTCAGGCAGCAAACCCCTTTACAGCATTCTGCACTTTTAATAATTCGCTGTATTAACAGTGACCTCCTATAGTTTGGATAGTTTAATAGTTTGGGATAGAAGTGGATAATCTGTGATTTAACGAATGGAGTCACTTAAAATTACATCCGTAATACACATTCAGACATACATCCTGATAAAAGCACTGTGTAAGTTAAGTACTGGATACGTATATATAATCACAACTGTAAGCTTTTACACCTAATCTGAAATAACCACTCACTCAATCATTTTGAAATTATGTGATATTACCAGTCAAAAGGTATGCAATTAGGATTCAGCCCAGCGCTGTGCGGCATTAACATCTGCTCCCGACAACGCCGCGGCTCAGCTAATGGAAGTGCATTGACAACAACCACACTGGCTCTGTGCAACAAATATTTTCAGAGCCGCGCTCAGATGAGGGGCCTGTTTTAGAAAGCACAGCAGTCCTCCTGCCCAGCTAAAGGCTGATTTTGAAATTCCCATTTTACACCAATTTCCTATAAGCACTATTGACATACTATTATTTCAAATTATATGTCTTTTCACTGCAAGGAAATGCTACCCTTGCTTCTTTTTAAAGGCCAATCCTTTTTGTTCATCTCTAAAACATGTTCGTGCCCATAAAGTATGTCACCATATGACTGTTTTAACATGATGACAGACACATTATGAAAGTATGACTGACCACCACATGAGTGACTAGATCTCAAAAGTTATGTCAGGTGTTGACTGAAGGGGCAGGATTAAAAAAGCATCTCGACAGAACAGGCGGGTGTCACGGGAAAGAAGTCAGTGGGTGATAGGTGTCTTTACAAACAGTTTAGTCTTCCCAGTGTCAGAGGAGCAAGTCTGGAGAGAGCCTTCTCTGCTGTCAAATTTATTTTGTTTGGCAGTGAATTAATATTGTGTGTTTGAAGCCCTCTGCGAGGCAGCAGAATAGCAATGCTGCTTCACATGCTGGAGTTGGGCAGGCACGGTGTCTGTGCTGCCTGGTCTAACCCCGGTGTGTTTACGGTTGGCTGCAGTTTGCTATAAGGATTTTCTTTAGGAACAACGCTGAAATGGTAAGCAGAGTTCACCAGGAACCATTTCACAAGGTAGTGTTCACAATCAAGAGTCAGCCTCACCATCCAGCAACCGATGCCTCCATTTTGTCTGGAGGTGGTAAAGCAGTCGCAGCGGGTACACCAGCTTCCCACACAACAGCATCTGTACATCTCAAATCAGCAGGGAATCTGCAGATACAGACAACCCATTTGCACGACCTGCCCTCATCACAGAAACAGTCACCAGAAGTACCACTCACATGGCACCTCGTCTGTGCCATGGAAGCATCTCCATGAAGATGCACAAGAGACCACTTCCTTTAAGCACGGGCAAAAAGCTTTCACAAGACTTAAAGAAAACAAGGGAGCCAAGAATTTCTAAGCATAGTCGAGTATTTCAAAACAAAAGATTATGAGCTATTACAAACCCACATTTCAGACAAGCGGGAGCCCCTCCATATCCCATGGATGGGCCCTGTGGGTCAACAACTGGTTGCACAGCTGGTGTTGGCAGCAGGGTTTTGGTTGTTATGACCATGGGACCCTCTTTGAGGACTGAGGGCTGCTAGGAAGAGATGGGATGCACCTGAGCAGGAGGGGAAAAAGCATCTTTGACAACAGGCTGGTCAACCCAGTAAGGAATGATTTAAACTAGGAATGACAAGGAAGGGAGGGAGGTGACAACACCTAGGCAAGTGAGGAAGTGGTGGGCCAGGTTGGCACGCAAAGTGTGCATGGTGATGTGGACCAGACAGACCCTGTAATCACCAGCACTGGGTAGAAGGGTGCCCACTTCAAGTCAATGCAGATTAAAGGGGAAACACTAAGAGGACAGCGTTACAGGGAAAGCTCCCATGCCTTACCTCGGAAATCACCAGCACCGGGTGACCCTGATGAGCCACCAGAGAGTATTCACTCCATGTTCTACACAACTGGGTTTGGCACCTTCACTTTATGTCTTTCCATCAACCACCTGACAGCACAGATCGTGTCATAAACATTTGATTTGCTTAAAAACAAAATAATCTGATGTTGCATACTTTGCAGTCAGTGGATTCAGACACAGCACAGTATCAATGGTAATTGTCTCCTATGCTCAAAGCCAACAAACTTATGGAATATATGGACATATTGACCATCATGGAAACAGAACTATACTGAATTTAATAAAAGAAAGCATGTGCATTTCTAATGCCAAAAAAGTCCTGCAAATGACAAATCTGGAAAATTTCTATACCCACTCATCTCATAGAGCATTAATTTAATGTATCGCAACATCAGGTTCAAACTTAAAGAAGCTTAAGCAGTAGCCTCTAGATGTAAAATAGATCCAATATAAAGAAACATCTTAGATTTCTCCACACTGCTGCTCCAATCCAGAAGTATAATGAAATAAAGTGAACTCTAGAGGTAGGAAAGCATACACTTGAATGCATTTTCCTGGGTCTGCTCTTTAATACTTTAAGACTAACTCAGTACATATTCAAACTTTCACTGCTGGGGTAGTAATATTTATTCATTCTGTTATTCTTACTAGTGCTGTCACAGCCCAAGTAAAACATTCCAAGAAAAACAGTATTTTTTAACTGAAAAATACATATTTCTGAACAGAACTTGCGTCATCTTGGATGCAATAAAGTGGGATGACAGTATCTCCTCTCAGAGAACAGTAAGACAGTTTCACATGAGCTCCTTACAGAACATACACTCCAAATGAAATTATACATATGGTGTCAACACAGGCTATTATTAACACATTAGGTGAGAAAAAACGTTTTGCATTATTAAATTAGTGAGAATATAACTCGCATGGTGGTTGGACTTTGCCTCATAATTTATGAATAGTAAATACTCAAATATTCCCACGGTTGAATTAACTGTATCCATCAGCACAAGGCAGCACAAGAGCAAAGCAACAGTTTCAGCCCCTCATAATCAATACAATCAGAGTGACCAGATTTTGAACAAGGGCCAGACTTCAAAGCAAAGTTTAGACTCGAAACAAAGGCAATGGTATGTTATGATAGTCCAAGGATCCCGCACTGGTCATTGGCTCTACCAAACTTAGAAGCTCTACTCTGGCACGAAACCAAACACACCTCCACTTTAAGCAAGGGCCAGATCCTGATCCCACTGCCACCAGGGAGCACAGCAGTCACAGACCTGGGTCAGTACCTTGACTGATTCCAGCAGATCTGACATGGAATAACCTGTTGTTTTAAACATGAAGTGACTGAAACCTATGAGTTCTTCTTTCGAGACGCTGCAATTAAACGTTCGAGATATTGGAATTGCAAAGGACTATTTTTACAGCAGGGGAAGCTCATCGGGAATCTATTTCAGAAAAGAACAAGTCTGAGGTGCTCTATCAGATGCTGTCAAAAGTCCTCTAGAAAGTGAATGCAAAAGGTGAAGTTCTAAAAAACAGTCCAGCCAGAAGACTTCCTTCAGGAATAAAATACTGAAAAGAAAGGTATAATTAGTAAGACTTATGGGCAGAGAAAAATCATTTGACCAATACCAATACTTTTGATTTCCATCTTTTTGATGAGTTAACTTCACCCAAGTTAGTGGTGAAGCCAAATTGTTCAAAAAGCAAAGATAAGAAATGGTGAGCAGGAAGGCAGCAGAGCCCACACCATCTGAGCTGCACGTGATGCTGAAGAGTCACCATTTCCCAAACTCCAAACTTTGCAGATCATTTCAGAGCTGTCTTTGCATGGATGAAAAAGTACCTATATGGGACCATCTGCAAAGCATGGGAGCATGTGTGGTCCTCAGGGCTCTAGTGAAAGTCACAGAAAGCTCTGAATAGGTAAAAAAATTAAAATTAATAAATTAAGGAATAAAGCTACTCACAAATGTGACTATACCTACAAGTGATCACCATGAAAAATCATTCCATAGATATTAGACTGAAACTTAAAATAACTTTTCCCTCAACACTGTCCACAGCCTCTTTAGGTTCACTTCCTAGGGGATTTCAGCCTTTAAACTTTATTGGCTAGCATAATCTTAAAAAGTCAATCTTTAGGGTGCCTATTCACTGGAAATAAAAGTTTAGTGATATATTTCATCTAAAGTCTGCAATTTTTACTGCAAAAAAATAATGCATTTGGAACTTGTAAACATACCTGAGAGCTTTTCAGAAGGCAGTATCAGTTCTGTCACTGGGGAAACTGAGTCACGTAGAAGACTTTTCTCAAAAGGTCACCATTGACTTAGTAGGAGTAAAGGGAGTAAAATCCTGATTCCCCAACTCAGAGGAGCCCCTTCCTCTTTTGGCTGCTGGCTCTGATTCTGTTCCCAGCCCAGAACACCAAGGCATGCACAGCAGCAGGAAGGAGTAAATCAGGGATTCACACCCCTCACACAAGTTAACTAAGGAAATTCTATAAAAGGGTGTTTCTTTTATACTTCCCACAGTTTACAGTCTATGTACAACACTAACATTCAGAAACAAAATCATACAATTCCACCAATGAAATTATCCACCAATGAAACTCAGAATAATTAAGCAAAACAGGAAGAAAGCATGTTCTATTTACAAACTATTTAAAAGGGGGGAATTTGTTCAGCACGTTCAATGTATTTGTTCAACTCGAATGTCAACAGCAGTCTTACAAATTAAACTGCAGATGAACATCTGAAAAAGAGAAAACAATCACTAAATACTATAAGAGGAAAGTTCACCTGACAAAGGAATAGGAAAATTCCCCTTCAGACTGAACCCTTTTCAGTGTATTTCCTGGGACAATTTATCACAATAACTCCTGAAAGCATGACACTCCAGTAAGACCAGAATTAGAGGTGAAGGGTCCATTCAGCTACTTCATTTGGTTATGAATTAACCTGCCATTAACATGAAAACTGTGAAATTTTGCATAATTCCAACATGCAACCAGTTTTAAGAAGAGTTTCACGAAAGGAAGTGTGGTGACCACCAGGCACCAGATCTGATGACAAAATAGCCATGAACTGAATCCAACAGATCAAAATCAGCCTACGTCCAGACTCTACTACTCTTGCAGACTGTCAGATTTATCTCTCCATGCAGAAAGCATTCTGGACCCCGCTAATCACAATTATCATTACTGATTGTACCGCTTTTTTATAGTCAGTGCTCACAACCTGACTATGGATGCAATGGGTGAGACTGCTTGTGAGGTAAGGTACAGGGATAACAGGATTTGGCCAGCAGTGATTTAACGTTGCAGCATTATGGAACAGCCTATTTTGCTAATCAAACAGATCAGCAAAAACCGTCCACAGAGTATATTGGCTTAGTACATGACTGAGCCGAAACCAAAGCAGAGTAACCTTTTTCGCAGAACAGAAATGAATGTCTCTACTCAGAGAGCAATAAGTATGCATCCTGAGCACGCGCTTGTCCTTCTGCCCGCCGTGACTTACACACGCAGCGAACGGGTACCAGGAGCTGTAAGCTCCACATCTATGAACAGCGACCGGTCGGAATCTCCTAACCTTCAGTTACAACTGCTACAGCCCAGAGAAATTAATCTTGCACCTTCTATTAGACCTGAGTGAATCTGGGTTTTAGGAGCTGACCAATTTAAAAAGGGGGGAGGATGAAGAACTGAAATTGAACATTTTTTTCAGAAAATGGAAAAAAGTCCTTTCCTTTTAGATCAAGCTGAAATGTTTTCACTAATGTAAAATATTCACATAACTTAGTTCCTTTATTAACCTCTTCTCAGTTTATTTTGGTAAGTGTTAAATGGGAAAAAAGTAGTTTTGAAATTAAAAGTGAAAAGTTCCATTTGGAGAACTCTGAAAGAAAACGTCAAATTTGAAAATTTTGTCTTTTTTTCAAAATGTCTACTTTTTCAGTCAAACCAACACTACAGACTCTGCCTGACCTCAGAATTTATTCCAGATATGTCACAACTGTACTTTCAGTCACCTACCTATTTTGTCAGAAAAAAAATTAAAATCTCAGCTGTACCTCAGATCTCGTTTACTCTCACAGTACTCTCAGAACTATATTGTTTAAATACAGTAAAGTAACAACTATTTTAATTTACAGAACTGTGACCAACTCAAGATCACTAAAATAAATGAGTACGTATTGTAACAAGAAGTACAGCTATGCTGAAGTGGCTATCCATATCAGAGATCCTTAAAAAACTGATTCTCCATGCTAGCAGTAAAATTTTACAGAAATCTAGTGGTGACAACAGTAACCATCACACCACCTACACCTGATGCAGAAGCCAACATGTGAAAGAAGGTTATTATTAAAAAAAAAAAAAAAAAAGCACCTTAGTCTTGCATTTTGTCCCTTAATCGTATTTGTTTTCTAGGGAGACAAAGCGTTCAGCTCACAAGATAAAAGGTAAAACAGGATTAATTTTTGAAAGTCTAATTTTTTCTACTCTTTTTGGACAATCCCAATATTCAATAAAGTAATTGATTTTCCAAAATAAGATTACCTATCTGTTTTGGAAGGATGGAAAATCAAACACATATTCAACAAGGTAAGAAGCTCTGATGACCTGGTGGTACAGATGTGCTGAAGACCACCAAAGGACACACTTAGCAGGAGGTATGTGATTTAACAGCCCTCCAAGAGTTACACTGGCCTGAGTTATAGTGATACATTTTTCAGTTTTACCTGAACAAAAAAAAAAAAAAAAAAAAAAAAAGGAAAGTGTTTCATAAACAGAGTAAAAAGTAAACCAAGGAATACGGAGGAGAAGAAAATAAATTAATGAAGCCATTGATTTATAAGATAAACACAATGAAAAATAAAGACAAAACCAATCTTTTGGTAAGACTAATTGTGGTTGTACCGTATGTACAACCACATGCTTTCAACCAACAGAATATTCGTAGTTAACATCTTATTAAATGGTGCCCTTCAATACAGCATGCAACCATACCTGAGATTTCAAGGGGAAGGTGAGCAATCAAAGCAGAGCCCCGTTCGTTCCCACTACAAGGAAGCAGCTGCATCTGTTGATACTCGCTCAGTTCAGTCCTTCACTGGTCTGTTGCACCACGAGAGGTGTCGCACGCACACGTTTATCCAAAGGACTCAGAGTGACATCAGCCATGGGTCGTCTTCACAAAACAGCTCTTTAAAAATAGAAGAATTAATAATTTTGCTCTCAAGGGAGGGACTGCGTATGTAGGAATGCACTGGGATGTTGAGACTGAAACTCTGGCAAATGAGCATCCACTTTGTGTACCAGTCTACAAGCGTCATCGCAAGCCTGCAGACAGAGGACTTGTACAACACGTATGGCATCCTTCTCTGAAAATGGAGCTACTACACATTTACAGATTTGGTTAGGTAAATATAATGAAAGTCTGTTGGTACCTGGTATATCAATTCATCATTTGGGGATTTTAAAGCCATCTGAAATACCTTTGGAGATGAAAACTCACAGCTGATGCAGCTTTGAGCAGGAGGTTGGTGTCGATGACCTCCTAAGGTCCCTTCCAACCTGAGTTATCCTATAACCTTATGAACACGAACCCTCTTTGCTCATAAAGAAAAGCAACCTGATGCTGTTGGAGAAATATTCCACAAAAAGGCTTAAACAGAATTGTGCATAAGTTGTATGAGCAGACCTTCCTGCTGAAACCAGGTCCCCTGAAGTCACCGAAGGTGCCCCTAGAACCTAGCCAGGGGAGAAAGACTTTGGAGGATTAGAACTCTGGGTTTAAAAACCACTTTTGATGTGACCTAATGGCTTTTGCTGTTTTGAAAAGAATATGAAAGAATGACAGCAATATTGAATTTTTAAAATCATGCTCTGTCCACCTGCAGAGCTTTTCTCACATACTTTAATAAGGACTTTTACCATGTCATTATACATTTTAATTACACTGTTAAATGTCACAATCACACATGCTAATGACATCATTATAGCTATTTACACCAATTATGTCATTTGATGCAATTACAGTAATTCTGCCAATACACACAAATCAATAAAAAGGTTTTGTTTGCATTTTTAAATGAGCAATCACAAAAGAATAACTCCACTTTCTACAAAAAGCAGGGCAAGGACTTAAATAGTGAAACTGAAAAAGTGACATTTGAGGCCTGATTCTTTCTCCCACCACTATGAATAGACAATAATAACTTCCACACCCAGAAGATGACACATTCCCACGTTCAGAATAAGAGATTTCATGGGAATGTCCTAGACAAGACTGCGATGTGCTGGGAGGACTTCTCCATCCTTCTGGAGAGCTCCGGGGGACCGGCAGCTCCCACCTACGGAGGGATGCTCTGCAACTGCTTGCCCACGTCATTCGGAACAGGAGCGTGTGCTGGAAGAGCAAGTGTTACTGACACTTACGCATCCATCTACAAAACGACCTCTGTTAATAGGCTCTTCAGTCTAAGAAAGTTTGACCTTCATAAGGACCTCTGGGTTTTGATCAAATAATTCCTTAACTGTGTCTTCGCTCAGATAGGCAGGTGAACTTCTATAGTCTTTCCATATAAATTATGGGAACTAAAAATCACAGGGGCTTTTTCACTCCTTTAATCTTTCAGAGCACTCGGAAATTCATTAACATCCATCTCATCACCGCACAAGTGGACATGGTACTGTAGTGCCTCACTGTGATGATCAAGCCTTTCTCAGAGACAGCGATTCCTAGGATACCTCCCTCCATGCCCTCAGTCCTGAAACTTTTTTTTTATTCCTACATGTGTAGCCTGAATACACATTGGTGAGTAAAAACTACCATGTTTCTCTATTTCAGAGATCTTCCCTATTCAATACTTATTAATCCTTTACTCTTGGTATCACCTGCAGACCTTGCCAGTAATAATTTTACACGTTCTTCCAGCTCATCAACAGAAGTATTAAATTGCAGAATTCCACAGCACCCACATTTGATTTTTAAATTTATGGATCTTTTCTTCAAACTCCAACAACAACTGAAGTTTCACAGCAGGGCGGGGGGGAGTGATGTCTTTTCCAGATCACAACACTGCTCACCTGATGGCTAATACTATATCATACACAGAACTGAGCATAATGGAATGTATGTTTTGATTCCTTCCAAAATTCACTTTCTGGAGCTGAGGTCACTCAGCAACCAGCTCTCATTCCCAGCTACTACATCAGTCACACCTACCACCTTCAGCACAGGGGGGAAATGACGACAGAAACAGAACCAAGGAACGCACCATATCTAAAGCCACCTGTGACCTGTAGGCAACAGATTCAGATGATACGATTCCTGCAGACACCATGAGATCACCATCACGCTTGCATGCATCTCTAAATGATACCTCATCATATCATGAATTCTAACAACTGAAATTACACATTTTGCCTTCAGTGGCACTAGTCAGCATGCTTAAAACTAATCTCATGTGAGTAACAGAAGCCTGTCACCATGCATACATTGCAATATCCAAACAGTCACTTCAGCTCACATCCTGCGCCTCTGTGTTGGACCACTGCAGAAAGACCTGTTGTCTCTTTTGAATCCACTTAAAAATAGCCAAGCTCAAGCACACCAGGCTCACAAAATTCATACCCCATCTCCTATATGCAAAGACTTTATTGGGAGCCCTGGAAGAGCCTGGACACTCACACCTGGGCAGCAGGTACGGAATTTCATTTGCAATTTAGCCACACATGCATGTTCAGATACCTTATCTTCCCTATCAACTTCATGAGCAAGGGAAAAGTACATTCAAAATGCACCGGGCTTGCACAGTGTGTTGTTTTTGTAACAGTTGAGTCTAATCAGTTTTCTCCAAGCTACTGAAAGGAATTCTGTGATGGCTATTTCATAGTAAATGATCAACTTTGCAGCTCATTTATTTTGTGATAAAGTTCTTCCAAAAAGCTCATATGATTCGGGGGGGGGGGCAGGGAGGAGGGGAAGGAGGAAGGTAAATGTAAGTAAATCACTTCTAACTGGAAGCAAAGGACTTAGATTTAGCCCTAAAATGAAAAACTCAAGAATACCATAACCAGATTATACTATAATTCCTTTCTCAAAATAAGTTTGTCTTTGCTGCCACATAAACTAAATATTATATGCAAAATGTACATAGAATAGTTTTATTTAGCAAGCTGCTTTGGTTTTACTTATGCAGCAGAATTAAGTTCTCTCATTTTTAAGCTATACATACTAGTCAGGACTATGATTTAGCATGTAAAAAAAGCAGAAACTTTGTGGAAGCCATTTTTCACATAGTAGTTAGACATCACAGACAAAGAACAGATACTTTCAGGAGCAGAGTCCTGCTACCTCCTCAACTAAATAATCACCCTTTGATTAAAAACAGGCTACTGCACAAACTATGAGCTTACAGCAAACAGTTGCAATAATGTTTACTAGGTTTTAAAACTTCCATTCATTACAAAGACTCATACATTTAAAAAAAAAAAAAGAAAGAAAGAAAAGGAAAGCCAGTAAAATTTGAATATATCTGTTAAAAGCAGGGAGGAGGGATTCAGATATGAAGCTACTGTTTGTCATTTCTAACAGGGTTTGAAAATGATTGGCGTTGTTCAGTCATACACCACTTTATCTGCCCAAGCGCAGGAGCTACTTCATCAATTAAGATACTGATAGCTCTAGGAAAATAAATGGCAGCATCCAGCGAAAATGAACAAAACAAGACAAAAAGGCATGCCCCTGCACATCAGACAAACTTATGACAGGCTGCTGTAAAGGCACACATAAGGGTTTTTTATAAAAAGACACGGAGTCTGCATATGTATACACAAGAGTCATATATCAGCAACGGACGCTGCTGCTGCTCTTTATGGTCAGTTCACCAGTGCAGAACACATGCAAGGTGTTTGCAAGACCCTGTCTTGCAATACAGATACAGAGGTTAACTACCTTGGGCTTTATGTATATGGACATTTTGCACTGGGGGAGAGGGAAGGGCAATCAGCTGAAGCTCTTCAGGGGCAGGTGCCTTTGTTGGAGTTGTATGAACAGCTTGTCCACTGAGATCAGCCATTTCAGTACAGTTGGTTGGCTCAATATGCACATTTTCAGGGCACAAGGGTATGACATCAGTCAAACAAGATACAAAAACCCCTCACACATACAAAGTTTATACAGCTATAATAAGATAAATAACTAGCTACTCAATTTTGAAGACAATTTTATGACCAGTTCAGCAAGGTTACATGACACTGTGCAGAAGACCTAGTTCTGAAGCTCATCCTAATCTTGAACCCCCTAACTGAGGTGCTACAAAGACTTTTTCTCCAAGTTTTGTGTTTCTGCAAACCTGCTGAGAGTTCACCTGTTCCATCAACCAGGTCACCAATTAAGACTTTAAAGAGTCCTGGCCCCAGCATTGACCCTGGGGTACGCTACTAGCCATTGGCCTCCAACTGGACTTTGTGGCACTGCTCAAGATGAAGATGAGAAACAAATTAGTTTTCAATTTTGATGAGATGATAGACAATTCAGTAGTCCCAAATAAACTGTTCCTAGATTTGGACCCTCAGCATACTGCACTCATGCATGACCTCCTCTGCTCTTGAGGAGGGTGGCTTACATCGCAAATCCAAAACAAGCGAGCTCTACCCCCCACAAGCTCGGAGCAACTCACACAGGCAAGGCTTCAGGGCTTTTTGTGCTGTTTGTACAGACCCTTCTCATGGCAAAGATAATACAATGTCTTCATGCACAGAAAACATACACAGCTGATCAAAAGCTACAGAGAAAGACCATTTTCATCTATGTCTGCACAAGCAAGTACTGGTTCTAACCTGTCTTAGACAAAAGCTATTGACACCATTGACACTGGCGCTGACAGGTCTTTGGTGATTCTTCACCACAGTGAGGATACTTTAATCATATATGAGTTTCCTAAATAATGGTGTGCAGTATCAGTAATGTAGCATGCCTATAATAAAGCTAACCTGGGCACTGAAAGCATGTACTGTAGCCATGGTACTCAGCTCAGGCCAAAGCAACAGTGATAAAATTCTTTCTACATCTGCTTACAGACTCCAAAATACACTTTAACCTATGTGTAAATGAAGACCACGAATTACAGCTCTTTCCCACAAAAAGAGGGTTCTTTTTTTCTGAAGTACTGCTGGCAGCCTACAGAAGTACTTTCGTTAAGCTTTTTGTCCAAGGCTGCTCTTTCCTGTCTTCCTACTACTGAAAAAAAAAGTATTAAGAGATTTCAATTTTTCTTAGTATTTAACATGATCAGTTTCTGTGTCTGGATGGTTTGAAATATGTTCTCCTGTGGACAGATAAGTCTTGGGCAAATGACTGACCTTTTGAAATAATATTTATAATTTTAGAAATGTAAAACTTAACATTCTTTAGTAATCCAATATTAAAATACATTTAAGTTGATCTATTAAATGCTGTGATTCAAACTTTAAAAAAAATGTGCAATAGAAAAACATTAACAACATGTGTGGTTTAGAAAAATTCATTTATATAGCAGTTTGCAATGTCATGATGTATTTTAAATAAAAGAGCTACAGACAAAGGTATTGATTTTAGAGACTTAACTAAATAAACAGTATGTAAATTCTGTCTTTTTCTATAAAATTAGATCAGAACGCACATATTACACTGTCTTTTTCTAAGGGAATGACAGCTATTGAATTTGGCAGACATTGGAATTTGGTTAAAGAGTTAAAGACCTTTGATCTTTGGTTTACAATTAAATGATACCACTGTAAAAGGACAGTAGCGTAGTGGGCCAGACAGTATTTATGAGGCACAGCTGCAAGCGGGAGGTGTTATTGCTTAGGGCTCCCCATAAAACGACTCTGGGTCTTGTTACGCGTTACTAATGTAATGTCATCTCGGAGGATGATAAGGAAGATAGGAGTGACCCCGGCCAGGCACCAGGAAACACTTTGGGTGCCTTCCTCAGTTTTTGGAGAGTCCCCCAGCAATGCTGCCTTTTTCAGCCTGCACCAGGGCACCACAAGCAGTGATGTGATCTCTGGAAGGGCCTTGCTTTGGGATCAGTTTGGGGAGGGGCCTATAAATAGGAAAGTAAACTTTGGGCTAAATTAGTCTCCAAGCCAAACTGCTCAATGAATCTTTTTTACAACCCCTGCGTGGAGCAGCCCGCTGGCACCCAGGCGAGTCCTCTTCCCTCCCAGCCAGCTGTGGTGCATCTCCCAGTTTACAGTTTAAAGAACAGCAACACTGACCATCATTGTATAAAAAAAGAAGAAGATTTCTTGATAACCTTTCTAACAAAGGGAAGAACATTCCCCAAGTTCCTTATTAATTTATGTTCCTCTAAAATTATTACTTAGAGTAACCACTGGAGCTCTAATAAATGTATAATGAAAGCAAAAACATAGCACGCCACAGTGCTTAATCTGAGATTACACACTTAGAATAACAAAATATGCAATTCCAGCCTAGTTCAGGTCTTTCTATCCCAGCCCACCCTCTCCGAGGGCTGGGGTTTTTTTCCCCTTCTTTGTTATGTCATTCTGCAGACAGATCCCAAGCTGTTCCCTGTCACCCACCGGAGCAAACGGCTCAACAGAAAGCACAGTTGGACAGCCCTTAATTAGTGCTACTTGGGATAGTCAGGATGAGAGCCTGTGTCAGCATCTCACTTAGATCCCAATTCGGTGGGGTTCTGAGCGCCCACGGATGCCGCGGGATCAGCCGGCGGCGCGGGCTAGCCAGGATGCGCTCAGCACCGATCCCAATCCGACCCCTCGGCAGCGAGAAGGGAGCACCGAGAACCAGATGACAATTTGAAATGCAGGACACTGGGTCTTTTTCGCTCCCACCTACAGTAATACAATGCACACTGCATGACTGGTAATGTTAGGAGAAATGTAGGAAATAATGTTCTTTATGTTAAATGGCCTCAAATTATTCTATTACATTTTACAAAGTATTTATTTCTTTAAGCTAGAACTATGCAGGTTAGCTGTTCTACCAAAATAGTACTACAGATGTAAGTATAAACAGATAAATATCAAAATCACTTTTTGGATTGCTAAAAACACAGAATGGAACACAAAATAATATTATTCAGTTATGTGAATACGAAATCCTTATTTCTTATTCAAAAAAAAAAAAAAAAAAAAAGAGGAACCATGCTAAAGCATTGGATCCCTGGTATGTATTAAGAACATCCTGTAGCATTCTATAGTAAAAAAACAATTAAATAAAAAGCAGCAAAATTGTATTCCTCTTACATTGACTTGCAACTGGAAGTTTGCCAGCAGGTGTTTTCAAGGAATTACGAGAAGGCATCCTGAATTTCGCATTTTAATTTTTATTATTTTAACAATTTCACTTTCAGTTTAAATTAGGTGGAAATGTCAGCTTGTTGCCTGAATCAAGTCATATCAGGCACTGTCATCCAAAACGCTATATCACTCACATATTCCTACCCAAACAAATTGCGCTTTCATTTTATTATGATCAACATTACACCCAAACTGGAGCTGATGGCATTTTCTATTGCAAATTTATCATTGTTTATGAAAGATTCATAAACCAAGTTGGGCATCTGCTAATGTCTTCATAATCTGTGAGTAAACTTGAACAGTTCAGATAATTTCCAGCTCAGAATTTCTTCCAAATTATTTGCTTTGAAGGTTCAATACTCGTGGTGTGTTCAGACATGACTAGTCACCTGCATTATTTCTGCTCCCAAATTGGAGGAATCCAATTTTGAAAGCAAAACAGCTAATGATGCCTGAAGCAGCGCAGAATACGCGCACCCTTTCAATTGTATGAAATTATGTAAAATGTTGAGATCCCTGAGCACTTCACAAATACCTTGCAGATCTCCACGTTCAAACAATTAAAGCCATGATCGGGAGAGAACAAAACAAAAACAAATGGGGGCTTCATTTGTGTGTCATCCTTCTCCCTAATGCTCTACCAGCTCCGCTCAGAGTTCAGGCAGTAAACAGGATGATTGATTGTCTTCGATGTACAAGTAGCAAAAACTGGAGATTCAGCTCGTTCTCTTGCTCCATTTTTCTTTTACTGCTACACCATTAGAGCTGGATGCCATCAATTTAAGCAGGTACAGGATCATACCCTAAAAATAACTCGCCTGATCTCTCCATTTCTTGTTAGAGGAGACAGAGTCAGGGGCTTTGGCTACCGTGTAAGGTGCTTGTTACCATTTTCTATTGTACTATCAATTGTCAAAACACTCCGCTGTTCACCAACCATCAATGTTACAGGGCGCTACATATATCTAGGTGGCATAAACCTTCGCCCACCCCATAGGAATCGCCATTGTTTTCATGCAACGCACATTTTCAGCAGCCGTGTTCCTTCCCAGTGCGGTGCAGAAGCATGGTGGCTTTCAAGGCTGGTGGCAGCGCAGCCTGCTTTATAAGGATGAATGAAGATGAAAAGGAAGACAAATAGAAGTGAATGAGGCACTGCTTTATGTGATTCATGATAGCTTGCAGTAAGCCTGTTAGCCTCCGCCTGGCTCCCTTCTCAGAGAATAATGGATAGTTACAGTGTGTATAGTGACATTGTCAAACCATCAGGAATTGCTGATTATAGTGCTAAATATTGATCTCTGCTTCACATGTGTCAAAATTCTTTCTTCCCTTAATTAGAACTTCCCTAAGCACCATACAAGAACAAACCGAATATATCAGATCTCCGTGAAAGGGAGTGTGATACCAGAATATAATTGTGACCTCTTGTCTTCTTCTTCTCTCTGGAGTTTTGAGATGACTTCAGCTGTCTATCCTGCCCTTCCCAGCACATGTGATAATCATACTCATTTTTCCCAATCTAACCATAGGAAGATTTTTCCAAGGCTGTGCTTTTCATCATTTCAACCCACCGGGGCTGCAGTCAGATGGCAGGGAAACTTAAAGTGCCAGAAGGTGCCTTTTTCTATTTGTTTGTTTCATGGTACACTGCACCAGGCAATGACCTGTGGCAAGAGTGTCACGCAAAACGGAGACAGGTTCACCCAATCAAAGGGAGCTTTAAAATTAACACAGATCCCTTCATTTCTTCATGCGGGATCGGGGAAGGGCAATTTAATGGATGTCATAGTCTTCTGATTATCACCCTGCAATCACTAGCTATAAAAAATTAACTTTTGTTATACTGATTACTCCGCATTATTTATATTAAAAGCACATTTCCTCATCAACGGACTCATGACAATTAGTACTAATTTTGTATTACTGTTCAATCATCTTTCCTACTCTTTACAGTATTTATAATATAAAATAATGAAAGCCCGTGATGTATGGTTTCAATTTACTCCACAAACTGAACACTTAAGTCATTTATCTTAGTTTATCTGTAATATACTGGGGCTTGGGTTTTTTTGTATTATTTTTTTTTTAAACATGACACAATGGTACATTTACCTTTAGTTTGATGCGCTTGATAAAAATCAATACTTCATTAAAAGATCCCCCAAAAATTGTTCAGACCAATTTGAGCAAAGGAAAGGAAGTGGGAAAGAAGGAAGATGCTTATATTTAAACCACTAACATTTGTATAATCACATATACGCTGCGCTATCCACTGCCAGCTTATAAAACAACAGGGATAAAGATGTGCAATTTGTGGAAATCATGAAGAAGGCAAAGGGAGGAGCATGGCCCTGTTCTCTCTCTGCTCCCTGGGAAGTAAAAGAAGTAACAGTGAACTATAGAAGGTTACTCCCCAGAATGAAACTGCTGGGGAAGTGCTGCAACAAGTGGTTCGCTTTGACCGTTCTCACCCTCACCTCCAGCGCAGGGTACAACAGCCGAAAAATTACCAATAAATTTTCAGCTTGCTCTATTTTAACCTTCTTAATTAAACCACCCATTACTATCAAGTCACTGCCCTGTTTTTAATTTGGGACTATCCTCCTCAGCGGAGAGACAACAGCCAGCTTACACCACCACCACAGAGCTGGAGGTCCGGAATGAGGAACCACCAGAGCAGCCCCCCCGGAGGAGATGGACGTTTGGGGGACCGGCCAGGGAACACCGCACTTCCCTGAGACACTGCGAGAGCATCGCACCTCCCCTGGGCTGCATGGGCAATGCTGGTATTTCTTAAAGCGCAGAAATGCTTTGGGGTTTGTCATCATTGTTTGGTTACTTGATTTTACTCTGATTTTAGCGTGCTCAAAAAAAAAAAAGAGCACGTGTGCACTCGCTGTGCTACCAACCCCTTGCACCTACCGAACACACTGCATTTCCAAGTGCCGGACAAGCATTCCCTGTGCAATCCTGCAGCCCGGCCTGGGCGGTGGGCAACGGTTAGCATCCCCATCCCACAGCAAGGGAGACGGTCACAGAGACAGTCGTTTTGATAAGGCAGGTCATGCAGGAAATCATAGTCAGGTAGCATCAGATCTCCAATTTCCAAACTCCTCCTCTCTGCTCAGTCCAGCAGCCCGTGTTGATCAACAAGACAAGCCCTAGAAGTACACTGAGCACAGCAACATACTGCGACTTCATCCCACCAGGAGCCAGCCCTGCTTCACGCTCTACCTTATAAGCTCAAACAGCTACTACTAAAAAGACAACCGATGCTCACAGGTGCCTGTTGTGTCCTTAGAAAAGGAATACAGAAAGTATCTATTACTAACCAGCTGCTAAGTATCAAAGCACACTATTCTTTTATTCAACTTCACGCTTATGAATTTTTATTTTTGTGTGTCACCTTTTTGCAGTAAGGAGTGATGAGAATTTGGATCTGCTCTGTATCAGTCCCAGTCTTAATGAATAATGACACAATAACAGGCCAAGTCTCTGCCTTTCCTCTGGCAAACCGGCCGGTGTCTGATCCTCTTTTATACAAAGGGTATTTTACACTTCTATGGTCTCAAAATAGGAACACAGAAAAGCTTTATAAAGGCATGCTTATCATATAATTTACACTCATTTTGAGGGCCCATTATGCTTCTAAACCAACAGAAATATGTTTTAGCAGGCAAACAGGAGTTAGCGCTTTTGCTCACATAAAGACCGCTGACCTGGTTCCTAGAGCTGAGGTCCTCCATACATCGACTAAGAGGGAAATAGGTGTTGCTGCTGATGAGGCAGAACAACGCACAGTGCTTAAGCTTTTAAAAATATTGCACCTGCAGATCACCAGAAACCTGGAAGAAAACATATCATTCCTTTATCCACAGCACATATTTAGAGTAATTCAGGGGAGGCAAATATGATCTGATCAATAAAGGAGCTTCTTGTCTTCCACACTTATGTCCTTCTCATGAATCTTAACCAAGAGAAATAATAAGTGACAGAGAAGGTTTATAGTACTTTAAATAAGCGAGTGAGCCTCCTAAAGCTATGAGCAACATTCTCTGGATATCAAAAATAATAACTGGTTTTGCAGCAGTGCAGCATGGAAACACAAGGGTATAAGATATACTGTACTTTAAGCTCTGTTTGATGAATCTGAGCACAGTTCCTGGGGGATAGATTACTTTAAACCATGCTCTTTTACTTTCTAATCCTGACTTGATTTGATTTGTACTTTAATACAGCTGCCTGGCAATTCAACAGCAAATAGAGACTATTTATGTAATCATATTGTAAGTAGTGGGACAAGAAGAAACTCTCTAGAACCTTTTTGGAAAATAGTTTGTTGTACTTTTTTATTTATTGAACAGCAGGGCTTCGGGCTTTTCAGTGCTCATTATAATTGGTTTTCTGCTTGAACTTTCAAAAACTGTCATGTCAATACTCAAACAGAATTTTTTTGCTTACTATATGGCTGTGGGCTCTATTTTCTCATGTGCTACTTGACAAAGTTCTTGTAATATCTTAGAGGCAAGTCCTAGAGTTTTAGTTGCTATTTAAGAAACTGGAAGGCAGACTTATTTTATCTTCTCCATTGTTCTTGTTCACTTTCCCATAATTCTCTACTGCGATTTATTGGGATTTAGCAAACCGAAGAGGAAGTTGTCAGCCTGCTTCATGCTAAATATTAGCTCTGGAAGTCATGGTATACCAGTGGTGTGGTTTCTACTATTAAAAATGAATACGTGACTCACCACTGAATATGTAACTTCGAAGAACAAATACTCCTGTGCAAACAGGGGCAAAATGCAGTGAATCGTAAGAAAACCTATAGGGCATCAATTACAGACCCACTGGCTAATTTCAGGTATCTCCTTGCAGTCCCCATTTCCGTCATTAGAAGCGGAGTCCTGCCAACACACCGCCCCAGTTCTCCAGCCCCACGAATTGGGGTGAAGCCCCACAGAGGGGTTGGCTTGTTCCAGCCACCCAGGGCTGGAGCCGCTCTGCTCCTCAGCGCCCAGCCCTGTTCCCAAAACCCTTCCAGAAACATCAATATTTATATTCCTGAAGAACTCTGCCTTGCCTATTCATTTGTAAACAGTCTGTAAAATTATTGTAATAATTTTCAATGATGCTACAAAAACTGGAGAATAAAAAAATTAGAAGAGGAGGTTACTGCCTTGTACTCCAAAAAAAATCCAGTTTGTAAGCAGTGGAAAAGGCTGTCATCTGCTGTGCTTCAGTATGTAGATACTCTAATGTTTGGTTACACATCATTAAAATGATGGTATGGAAAATAAAATTTTGACTATTTTAGTACTTTAAGAAAGAAAGAAGAACTTATCTATTTGCAGCTAGTTACTGGATTTTATTTCTTCTAAAAACTTGGTCAAGCTACTGTATACATGTGAAAATGAAAATAGAAATACAGCTTAAAAGCTCTTGTTCTTTTGATACTGACAGTGCTAGCTAAGCAGTAAGAAAAGAAGGTGAGATCCCTTTTCTTAAACCTAGGTAATGGCAAAGCTTCATTTTAGAATAAGTATTTTTAGTATTTAAGATAGCTAGAGAAATAGTTTTCATTCACATCATACACCTATACTGTAACACGGGCTGTACTAAAGATGTAGGAGTTTAAAGGATACAAGCTTAGCTTGAATGAAAAACAGCGAACAGAACCGTACAGATAAGTAGGACTATATATAATTGAAAATCTGCTTGCTTGAACAGCATTGTGACTAAATAAATAAATATCGTTATTAAAATACAGTGAGCAGAATTTTCCTGTTAACTTATACCAATATGCAAATGGAAAAACCAGAGTTTTGTTCTTTATAAATTCACATTAGATTACAAAGGAATGACCAACTATATGCTTAGAACGCTGTAAATTTTCTCAAGTATTTAACATTGCTAATAGAAGAAAGCAGGCTATGAAATATTTTAAGTACATATAGCTAATTCCATGGAAATTCAGTAAATGGGAGGAAAAAAGCCTCATATAACAGAAAATGCTATTTGAAACAATAATACAATATGCAGCACATATTAAAATCTATTATTTCTGTCAAATATTTAGTCAGCATGGATGTGTAAACATATGCAACTGTGTGGTTTTATGTTAACCAAAATCTGACACATACTGTTGGACTCTGGAAATACAAGAGGGAAATTCTATAGCATAATTTCAGTGACCAAAATTCATTAAAAAATAATATTTAAACTTAAAACAAACATACATGGAAATGCTGTTAATAATAGGCTGAATGATACCCTCAAAGCTTTAAAAAAAAAAAATACTGTGCATTTTATATTAAAAAGACATTCAATATAGAGTTTTCACTACAGAATTTATATTTGCTTTTTCATTTTCTTATTAAGTCATGTTCTTTCTATGCTTGACTTATGAAATACTAATACCGCAACCCATTTTTTAAAAAATCCCCTTCAGTTGATTAAAAAATATAACTGAAAATACAGTTTTTACTATTTTTTTTCAGCATTTCCAGAGACAATAGAGGGTCAATAGTTTGGCAGAATCAAGAGAGAACATGGTTTATCCAGTATGTGTGACAACTGCTTGCTGAAAAGGGAAAGCATATATGATATTGCAGTTTTGGTTCCTAAAACTGTATCAAGGCTACTCTTTTAGTCAACTTGGAAATTTATATACTATACACTAACCCTCCTTTAATATCCTCTCTCTCTTTCCTCTGGGCATTTATTGCTGTTCTTTCTAGTTCAGTAACCAGTGAGCAGAAGGTTCATTAAAACTAATTGAATTGGAAACTTGTCTGCCCTGGGAAATGTTAACTCTTTGTTGTTATCTCTAGGAAATTTCTTTTGTTATTTTCCTTTGAATTATATTATTAGGCTTTAACGTAGCAAACACCACCTTGAAAATATATTCATTTGGCAGCCTGTCTACATGGCAACTTTAGGAAGGCTCCTCTCCCCGCCGGTTTTACCACAGCAGAGCGCAATATTCTGCGTGGGTGAATGCGAGTGTGGTGCTCGGCACAGCCACCACGCTGCCCGTTTCACTCCTGGAGCTCGCGAGAAATAAAGCCCCGAGCAGGCACCTACCGCGGCTCCTTCCAAAATGGGGAAATAAAGCGCAGAACTACAGGTTTAGGAATCCTGGCTGCTATGATGGAGATTATCGTGGCACGACAAACCCCGAGTGGATGTGACATTAAATATGAGGGACTAAAATGTTGCAGGGGAACGGCAGGGTGATTAGCCGCCTGGCGTAGTGAATCTTATTTTAACTTCCTTCTTTTAATCATTTGTGAGTAATACTTACCAAACAGATAAGGAAATAGTCACAGGACAGTGTTTCGTCCAGCTCTTTGTAGCTTGAAAATATTGATGAAATAAAACACTTGATAATAGTCACAGTGGTAGATTTTTGACAGCTTTAAAAATCAATTGAAAATAACAGGCAACCCACTGTTGCTAATAAAAGTAAATATTTATGACTGATTTGACTGAGCTTCAATACCAGTCAATCACTTTCTAAAGGATCTTTGCAATTCATTAACCTCTTTTTACTGGTCTTGTCCCTGTTGGTATTAGCCATTAAAAGGGAATAAGGGAGGGGGGCTTGATTTTTCTATTCTCATCATTCATAGCTTATTTGTTCATTCCCTCCATTCCCATACGTTGCTGTTAAATTGATTGTCTGTTTAGTCATATGAATGATAAAGTAGCTCTGCCAGGAAGAATGAAAGCATCCATTAATTTCTGAGAAGGGTGGGTTTCTTTGATTCAGCCTCAATCTAAACCAAAACTACTTCCATAGTTTCCTACAACATCAGTAACTAAATTTAGACCATAACATATTGCTGATAAGTGGCATAATTCTCCTCACAAACTTTCCAATGTCAAAACTTCAGGGAAAATTATATTTATTAATACTTATTAAAGACTATTGTTATCAGTCAGCTATCCTTACCCTGTAACAAGACGCAGTGGGAAAAAGCACAGCTATCTTAAATTGATAATTTAAATATGATTTCTAAAAAACCATGTTTGCATGCTACAATGGAAGAAGAACATATGCAGTTGTTCCTTTAAATGAAGCTGATGATGGTAGGTCTGACTTACCAAACTATACAAATTCCATGTTTGTTTAGGTTTTTTGAAACTGATGAACTACAGCATTATTCTAAACATAACATTAAAACAGAAGAATGATACAGTACCTTGTTCTTTTAAAATACCCCAAAGAGATATCGGAGACTATGTATGTAGGCAGAATATTTTCCTTACACTGATACCCTCAGTGTTGTACCCAAAAGCACTTCTAATTGCACACAGCTGGCTTTGTTATTGAAGAACTAGCTGTAGAGACCAAGAGAATCTGTAGGATCTAAATTAAAGTCAACTTGGGGGTAACTTCTTTAAGTTGCCTCTAAGAAACACTTTCCTCTTCTTAATTCTTGTCTCATAATCAGGGTGTAATGATGAAGAAAGCCTGTCCCGCACCACAGTAATTCCTGACAGCTATCACTTTCAATGGTTGAAGATGCATGTGATGTAATTGTTTTCACCAAACCCACCAGTTTCCTCTGCTTTCTTTTTCAGAGCACCACACAGAGCACTTTTAAAACAGAATACTGTAAAAGAGAAGAATTGTCCAACCTGCGAGCCCACTGAAGCCAGGGGCTTGCTTTAGTGCCCTTGCCCAAAACCCACACTCTCACAGTTACCACACTTTCGAAGGTGCCTGATAAATGCCTGTATCCTGCCCCAGTCTGCATGGTGGGACCAGCACCTCCCTGCTGCCACCGACCCAAAGAGACCGTGTTCACTCAGAGTGGGGACCATCGACCATCCGCCTCTTTGAGCATCACAGCAACAAGGCTGTGTTTTCATGTGGTCCTGAGGCACAGCAGGATTAATAACGCATCTTTTGCTCTTAACAGCTCTGAGGCAAAGCACTATTGTCGAGAGTCTGGGCTGCTGCATAATAAACCCTGAAGAAGAGAAAATGCCAGCAGAGGTTGGGGCATCTGGAAGGTAGGGAATTTGGGTGTCCGTGAAAAAAGAGCAACACTGTCCTTGGAGAACACTCCTGCTCTGCAAAGCAACATTAGGTGAAGGGGTTTGTCTGCATTTACCTGCTTGCTGACCACACTCTAGTGTACCCATTGCAACGGCACAGGAGCAACCACAAGCACCATCCTTCAGGATGGCGAGGGGAAAACTTAATGTTACAAATAACTTCACGGCTTAAGCAGCTTTGGGAGTACCATGGGTAAGTCAAAGTCAGAAGCCAATCTCTCACTTCCACCTCTACTTCACGCCTTAGCTATAGGTCCCCTCTCAAACCTCATTCTGCTGCCTTTTCGGGGGCAAGAAAGGGACTTGCTGAAGGACCAGCTGACAGCAGGGTGAAAGCATCCCTAACGTACTGTGCTTAACGGCCCTGCATGAAACAACAGGCATCCAGACAGGGAACAGCAGGAGGAAGGAAGCCCAGGGCTTTGCATTGCTCTGGGCACGTCTAATCCCAGGTTTAGCACGCCAGCACACAACTCTTTCAGATAAGGTCCTTGCAGCAACCACTCGTCCTGTTGTCACCTTCAGACTGGGGTACTGGGATGGGCTGCAGCACGGGGCTGTGCCAGAAGGCCACCCACTCTCCATCCGGTGCAGAACGTGGCAGCGAGATTATTTAATGCCGTCAGCTGAAGACAATAGATCTTTATATCACTATGGTAGAGGCCATACTAATTCCTCATTCACCACCAGCACCAATTCAAGATGATGATTAGAGTAACAGATGAATTATTTGTGGTGAAAATTTTTTTGACAACCGTACCTCCCTTTTCTACTTATGAATTATCCCTATACAAACTTCTGTTGATACTAATTTATTACATTCATTTATAAGTTACTCTCATTTATTCAACGACTCATTTACAATATCAAGGATAACTAAAGATTGCCCATGGACTATTCTCAAGCCTGTTGGCTTAAGCATTTATTTTTCCATCTGATTAGTCATTTAAGTCACACAATATTGTTTCTAGTCATTGATAGCTACCCTACAAATTCAAAAAGGCTTCTATCCCCAGCTAAGGGAACTCAGTCCAGATGCAAATGCCTTAAAACTTTTGGCAGGGAATTTTCAATTAAAGAACCTTCAGTCTGGATTTTTTTCCCCTGACAATGCACCCCAGGTTGAGTTTCACAGACTGAGGCACGACTTCATTTCTGCCAGTTTTCACATAATGAATGGAGAGTTGGGAATGTACTTTCATCTGCTGGTCAAGGTATTCATTTGCTGCAGATTTCATTATTTAAGGTCACTCCCTCCTTTGCTCCAAGATTCAGCCTAAATTTTCCTAAGAAGGGCAAGGCTTATGAGCAGCAAAACAATGGCTACTGAATCTTAAAAGACAAGTTCTTTCCTTCTAGGATTCATCATCACCACTTGTTCAATGTGATGCTGCGTTACCATGTTATATGATGAATATACTGATTTAAGTTCAGAAAGGGTACCATGCCTGCTGCCTGCGCACCTGGCTTCTAGCAGTTTGCAAGTCGCAGCTGTAGCGACCTGAGCTGTTGAGAAAGCAGCTCCAAACCCATCTAACTCAGCTTCTCTGCAGAGTTTACAGGGTAAGACAGGATCTACCGAAGGTTAGGCAATGTAAATTCTATTTAGATGGCAACTCAGACAGTAAGATAAAAATCATAAAATCCATTTTATCATCCTTTTTCTTTGAAGATGAATGAAATCCTCTTTCCTCGTTTGCAGAGGGCAAGAAAGCCATATGAAACCCACAGACAGAGGTGCACACAACATGGGACAGAATGACATTAATACGTATTTCTCTTTTCACAATGCCTGTCCCGTTGACTTTGTCCAGCCTATTATTCCGATCCAGCACAGAAAAATGCAAGCATGACAGTAACCCCCAAGGAAGGGGTGCTCACCTTCGCCACGGGGCAATGGCTGCAAAGGTGCGGTGCTCCAGCTCTCGGCACGCAACAGCAGTGCGACTCCGAACCCCCAGTGCCCCAGGCTGCTGGGACAGGCTCCAGCCCATGGTGCTCCCCAGCCTTGCTCCGAGGAGAGTGCTAAACCCCTGCAATCAGACCTTAATTTTCCTGCAAAAGTTGCATTTGCAACTCTTCTCTGTGACAGCAACTGTTATGGAGCATTTTAAAAATACGCCTTATAACTTCAGTTCAGTTTCAAAATTAATGATCCATACGTTTAACCTATTTCAGGACATCTATATCTAAAGAAAATGCAAGGGAACCAGGCATTCAGACAATCTCACCCTTCAGTAAAAGTTCTGTGGACTGCAAGGGGCTCTTACTTAATTTCTTGTAGATAAATACAGAACATATTTACAGCTGCCAATGACAGATGTTCAGTGCAAATATTATTCCAGCAAATTTTTTAATCAGATGGTGTAATGCATGATAGTGTCATTTTTTTTAAAAAAAAGTATGAATACAGTGAAAAAATTACCATTTGAAAGGCAAAAGTATTTTTGCAGAATCCATAATGAACTAATTTTTCTCATCAGCAAAATGATGCTACAAGACACAGAAAACTTATTTCTTAGTTGTAAGAAATCGAATAATTAAAAATTATATACATGTTCACCTTTATGTTCAGGTGCAGAGGAGTCCCACACACTGTGACCTGTATTTGTTCAGCACCATGGAAACCATTTCACTCCATTATCCAAACATTATTTACATAAAACCGAGGGGGAAAAGGTAAGAGAAAATAAAAGTGACAGAGGCAGAAATAATGACAGCGATTGGATTCATGGTGGAGAAGTGGGCAAGGAACCAAGAGGGCTTTAATGAAATTTACATTCACTGAGGGGAGCAGTTTATGAGGAGCTGATTGCATCAAAACGGGATAAAAAGTAAAAGTCAAGCTTACGTGAAGTAAGACTTTCTCCTTCCTGCACTAGCACTTGTACAACTACTTTATCAGAGTGATAAATCTAACTTAAACAGAGCAGGGGAAACTTGGCAGGAGAAACACAATGGCACAACAGGTAAACGAGCAGAAACTTGGTGATCACACCATATTTGTAATAGGCAATCAAATGACAGTCTAAAAGCAAGATACACACCTCTCTTTGAAGGGGAGCAACACTTTCTGCTGAAGGCTGCAAACAGCTACTCAACAACTGTGTGCTGGTTAAAAAAAATATTTTAAGATTGCTGCTTTGAGACTGCTCCTTAGCATCACCTTGCCACTGCTGGCAGTGACTGCTTGAGCACTGAACATGCAACAGCCAAACATTTCGCTAAAATATGTTTCCTTTATAACCTGCTGAAGTTTTCCATATGTTATTCCCTCTCTAAAGGGAAAAAACATCCAGGACAATCAGTAAATCAAGAGAAATACTAAGAAAAGCTGAAATCAGCGCAGACACTTCCCTGTTTGTCCAGCTCATGAAGCTGCTGAAGCCAAGAATTCTGCAAACAGACGAAGGAAAAAAAAAAAGCAAACCGAGAACCTCCTCATCCAGTTTTTCTGCCTTGGGCTGAATAAGATACACCTCAACTGCCAGCCCCTCCCAGGCCAACAGCTCCAACCACGACATCAGCAACCCTGTCCACAGCCAGAACACTTGCACCAACCTGACTGCTAATGTAATGACTTCCAAAACAATTTACAGCTGGGTGTTGGAATACTGAATGTTTAATGTCACTTAATTAAAAGAATTTCATTTTAATGCCTTTTGCACATTTAGAGCCAATTAATGCAAGGTACTAAGGACTCTTAAATCACATTTCAGCCAAGACGAGCTAAGGATGATCAACCGTTCACAAGATGAAGCTTTTCCAATTTGACAAAGGATGGGAATTCTCAGCTGAGATCTTGAAGCATTCTTCCAAATGGCCTTCTTCAAGATGGGAAGTTGGAGAGAAGCAGAAGAATTGAAGGCTTCCTCTATCAACAGCACATGCAGAATGTGGCAGAGCAGCCACTGCTACCACAGAATACATGGAAGAAAACTTCAGTGCTCTGGTTATAGTCAGTTGTGGGCTGATCTCACCCGTAATTTCAACGGAACATACAATCCTTCTTCCTCTCTCGTGTCTTACCATTAGAGGTTTCGGAGCACTGTGATGTTGAATGTGCTACTAACCATATGTCCTATTCCCATCTTACTCATGGCTATGTAATAAGCAAGTAAAATGATTTTATGTGTACAAAGTATATATCAGTGTGTGGTTTTCAATGATTTGGGAGGAAAGGGACCACAGATACTTAAAATAATTTAGCTATTCAACAGTTCTAAATTTTTTATTTTAAGATGACACCTCTCCATACCATGCCTCCTCTTTCCTGAGTAGTACAACCAAAGTACTTAATAGCAAGGAAAAAAAATTGATCTGCATTGGAATTCCACCACTGGAAGATGGTAAAAAGAATTACAACCAAAAAAAGTGTTGTACAGTTAGCTTTCTGTGGAAAAACAAGTGCTCTCATGCATTACAGCAGGAAATATAAATAGCCACTAATATATTGTCTCCATATGTTAGACTGAACAACCATTCTGAAATACTGGTCCCAGTAATTACCGGCTGCTGTCAACAACACGGACCCAGTACAGACTTGTGTTTCTGTTTATTAGCCAACTCCAAATGGAAGGACCTGGCTGTATGAGAAGATCCTTTTCCCCACTAACCCCCATTTAAATTGACTGCATGACAAACTGATGCTCATGTTTTTTTAACTTGTTCTTGCCTTTCAGTACGTGAAAACAAAAGAGCATCTTAGGCAGCATAAGGTATGATTTGCTGCAGATGCAAACATTGAAGACCTCCTTATTTTCACTGTTTATAAGCCCTTTGCCATCCTGTTGACGTCACTGGATTCACTCCCGATTGACAAAGACGTGCAAGAACAAAGGATGTTTCACAGAAAAATAGGACGGCAGGGAGGACAAGTAGCAGAAGCAATGAAACCAAGACGTATGCCAAAAAAATGCCACCATGATGCAAAGCCATGTCTGTTGGTTTATAGATCTCTGGACACTAAACAAGGCAGAGTAAAGGAAAGAAGTCATCAGATGACTGCAAAAACTAGAAGTTAAAAATACACCACCAGCTACATGAACCCTGGAAATGAGACCAAATACATCACAAACTGGATACCACTGAATTTATGCAAGCATAACAAGTTTTTTGCAAGGTCGTAAAACTTGGTATTTTATCATGAAGAATCCCTTCTAATTCCAGAAGGATGCACAGAGCTTGAAGGACAGACTTACCCACTGTTGAAATACTCTTAAACCCAGTTTGTCTCCTTCGTTTAGGACTACTCAAGCTCTCATACAGATTCCTCTGGGTAAGTCTCGCTAGATGCAGTTTCACAGCTGATCTCTGATCCAGTTCAATATTTTCTTTGTGACTGATGCAGTATCATCTCCTTCCTTTTGAGCAATTCTAACTTTGATCTCTTTCCTCTACAGCTTTCTTTTCATGTGTCAGTTTATATGAGGAGCATGTACCCCAACAGGAAAATGCTTACCAATCTTCACAGGTATATATCTGAATGTATCCCATAATTGCAGACATCCTAAATTATGTTAACTAGCCTGAGCTAAAAAAATATGGGCTTTCCAAAACATACCACTGTATGTAATAATTAATAACCATCAACTAAAACATAGCATAACAGCTGGGGTTTTGTTGTTTTGTGGTTTGTTTTTTAAATTTTATTTTTTAAAAAAAATCTTTGATGTAATTAAAAAAAATTACACTTCTCACTCTTAAGTTGAGGAGGAGCAAGACTGGTGTTTTTAGTAAGGCAGACTCTACTGGTTTTGTTATTTGCTTTCCAGGAAGAAAAAAAGGCAAACTAAGTGTATGCAAAAAACTCTAAAAAGGAGATTGCATAGGAAAGATACCATAACATGCACTTTCACTCTACTCAAAAAGTTGTTGAGCAGAGACTAACTGCAGTGTCTTCACTGTGCAGGGATCAGTGCATCCGACCAGGCTCTTTCTCCGCAGCCATGGCTTTTTGTTTTATGAGATCTCAGTGAATACTTCCACATCTTCTCTGAAAGTTCCAATCAATACAAAAAATGAACCACAGTTTGTAAACACTGTGATCACATCAATTGCTATTGTATTTGTAATTACATTCATTTATCAAATGTGCTACTAGGATGATCATAATAATCTCAACATATCCATAAAAACTATCTAACTAACATTATCTCAAGGTGTGCACACATCCCCAAGTCATGAATCATCCATCCTGTGTTACAAATTTACCACCAGAAGTTACAGGCAAGTATTTGTGAAAAAGAAACTTGCCTCTGAAATATTTAGAGACCTTATTTTCACTAAATATTATCTTGCCATGCTCATTTAGCCTCCATAAAAGAAAAATCTCAGGCAAAGCCTTTAATACTCACCCACCTGCAATACTGATGGGTAAACAAGAAAAAAGAAATAGAAAAAAAGAAAGAAAGATTCAAAACTCTTAATTTCACCTTTGTAAGAGCATATTTTGTTCCTGAAACATTGACAACAGAGCGTACAGCTGACCAAGCAGAAAGTAGAGAACAAAGGTAATACAAAGAATATCACTATTTATTAAACGCACGTCACAAACACTGCATTTGTACCTGCTTATTTTGAGAAAGCGGGAGGTGACAGACATCAGACTCTTGAATATAACACAGAACAAGAAGAGTGGATAGAAACTCTTTTTCCATTCCCCAGCAATCCCCTAATCTGATGTAATCTACATTTCTCACTAAACCTTTGGACAGCTGCTGAATGCATGTATTAAAAAAGAGTTTTATACAAAATATACATTAACTGTTCACTAATTAAGTGAATGGAAAAAAGGACAAAAGTAAGAGAAGACAAACACAGTCCTTTAAGAATCTACTGTCTATTTTCAACTCAAGACTTGTTTTCCATTTCTGTGCTCTTTCCCTACATGCATCCAAATGACACACTGTTACTCACAGTAAGACAAATCCCTGAGTAGGTCCACTGGAGGAACCACCCAACCAGTCAGCAAAGGAAGATTAAAAATTAATTAGCATTTTTCAAGAATTTTAACAATTCTGTTGCTTGTCAGCTGCTTCCAAAGCACTAATATCACAAAGAGCAGTCACATACAAAGGCTGGTCTAACCTCTGACCCTAATATGATAAAACAAATCTGTGGTTCCGAAGAGTAGATGACTTCAAATTTTGGGCTGGAAAGAGAAGAAAATTGAAGATAGACCTGTCCAATTCCGCATTCTTCAATGTCACCTACTCACCAGAGAGAGGTGTATCACAGCTCTGCATCAGTAAATCCCTGCTGCAAGCTGGTCACATCCTCCCAACAAGTCAGGAAGCCTCTGAGCAACATAGTATATTTTAAAGGTATGCTTACAAGTCTAGAGCAATTCTTTTATTTCTAAAAGCATCAGATGGCTTTTCGACACCAAGCTGATGCACGCTTTTTTGCTATTTTGCTTCCCAGCCCCGTATTTTTAATACAATGTAATTCTGGTCTTATTTCCCAGTCAGCCACTAATGCTGAGGGGCACAGTGATCTACAAAGCCACACAAAAGCTGTTGGAAGAAAAATGTAACCCATTAAGAATAGTATGAATTAGTCAGGGGGCACCTGCTTACCCAGTGTAATGCCAAACACAGACAGATGTTCAACAACATGACATGGAGTACACCGACAGGGTTGTTCTGCTTCTAACATGTATGAAATCGCTTTGTTTAAAAAATGGTATAGATTAAGTCACATATAGGGAAGGAGCATTATAACATGCTCAAGGGCTAGTACGAGATTTAACTGGTACACAATGCAGCATGCACATCGTTATAGGAGAACAGGAATCACAAGGTGTATCAGTGCCTGCGAATTGAAGTCACTCTTCCCATTCCTCTATGAACTCATGCAAACAGGCTGCTCACCCCTGGGCCACCACTTGCCCGTATGGATCTTCCTCCCGGTCCCTCCATTTGCACTCAGGGAGCTGCAGGGACATCGACGGGCAGGACTCTCATCAAAGATTTCACACAAGTGGACGTGCCCTGTTGCTTATAGTTACAAGGCTGCAGCCCAAGGGGGAGGAAAAAAAAGGTTCTCTGGCATGATATGAAGGCCATAAACATTAAGATTTTGCTCATTCATAGGTATTTCTAGAGCAGACACCCTCAACCACTACCAGGAGATACTGTGTGCATCCAAAGGGATGCGCTCCCAGGCAGACTTTGATCCCCTATATTCAGTATTATGTTCCTCTCACACCACAAGATGTCCTACTGATTTTATAAGAGACTTCTAAATGATGATGATGCCAAGAACAAGTGGAAGTATGAGAACCTGGCCCTGTAAATCTTACCTTTATTTATTTTACGGAATTCTTACACACAAGGCTTGCCTAATTCCTTTAGCACAAACCTCTGGAAAAATAACATACAAAACATTGAGTTTCACTCTTGAATATGAACATTTTCTAGACATTCAGGGAGAACTAGAAGTTCTTGAAAAGCTCAGATCCTGATTTCTGCCTTTTCCCTTGCATGGACAGTAACGCTGACTGTAATGATCCCAAGCCCACTGAAGTCAATGGAGACTTTTTTCCCTCCTATGAATGGATTTTGGATTGTCCTACAGGAGCACGAAGTGTTGAGTCAAGACCTAAATGGCAAGCTCATTACAGACAATTTTATCTGTGGTTACAGAACAGGCCAATAATCTTAAATTACATAGTTGTTTTTGAAACAAAGGAATGTTGGTAAATCAGATTAATAAATAATTCCTAGAATTACAGGATAGCCCCAAAAATACAGAATTTCCACTCTCTTTTAAAACACAATAGTCTCCTATCTGAATTTTATCAAGAGTCAACAAAGGTATAGAAGACATTAGTAAGTGACATTCTAGGTACTAATTGATAAAAATCCACTAAAAGAGGATTGGCAGTATAATCTCAGCTATTATGATTGATTTGTTAGTTAAATCTGTGTTTATAATCAATTGCCCTCCAGATAAATAGGTGGTGTAGCCTGGGTGGTACGTTAGATCACCAATGAAAGATCTAGGGTAATCCCCGAACAATTATGTAGTCCTGTGCTTACAAAACAGCCTCCTATACTTAATCTATTAACAATATTCAGGTATTTAAGCACTGTCTTTTGGATGCCCTAGAATATTAATTATACCTGATATATAAAAGGTATTTAATTACAGCAAGATGTGAATCTGGATGAATTAGCTACACACATAAAAAATTACTCACATCCTTTTCTCTGTTATGAACAATTTAGCATCAGCTCTGAAGCATGAGCTTTGTAACGTAGAAGATAGAGTTCATAGTGAGAAATCAGCTGTGAAGGGACTTCAGAAGAAACATAGAGAACAAAGCATCAGAGACCTCTTTGGTAATTGCTCCACCGGCCTGGGACATCGCCAGAAGCAACCTCTACCATTACACCAGTGTGCAACCAAGACCATCAACATGTTTCAGGTGGAGCCACGGCAGCATCTGCACCAGTGTGAAATGATTCCCAGCCCAAAGAGGTTTCAAAAGCATATGTTGCATTTCCACTACTAACACACATGGAAATCCACATGCTTTCAACATGCTTTTCCTGTGAGCAAGTTAGTATGAAAGTTCTTGGAAATGGTAAATACCTTCAAAAGAATGGAAGACTGAGAAATGTTTATAAACCTCTGCTTTGTTCAGCTACTACTAATTGTTTCCAGCCACCAGACTGAGATACAAAAGTGAAAGGTTATCCATCTTTTGACCAATGTCCCAAACTTTTCACCATTCTGCCACCACTGGCAAATGACATTGAAAATCTATTCAGTTTATTTTTACTGCTTCGACATGAAGCAGCAAAAGGAGCTCAAAGTATTGGGTTTAAACAATGCAGATTTCCCAAAATAGAAAATTAAATTCCACAGACATCTCCCTCATTTCTTGTTTTGAAAGAAAATTAATTTCCATGCAGTTTACTATGTCAGGAAACTTTTGGACAAAACCTTCAAAACAGAGGCCCCATTTCTGCATGGTTATTAAGGACCAGATTTTCTCACCTCCCTTCTGGAATACCTTCACCAGGCAGAATCCCAATTTGCTGCCTCTGCCTTGGCGGTGCACAGTGACCCAAACTACACCAGCATTCACTGAGAGGACCATGAGCCTATGAACTAAAATATGTGAATTAAACAAGCAATTAATTGGAATTATTTTGAGCCCCAAATCCTTGAATAATGGCTTCAGAAGAACTGGTAAAGTACTGGTAGCAAATAAATGTTTCCGCAGCTGAGTCACAACCGTGCTCTGTCTTATGTGACCTGGGAAGACAAGTTACCTACAATGAATAACCCAAGTTTTCAGGTTCATGTAGCATATATATACGTTAGGCTTGAGCAGTGAAGGATTTTGCCTGCATATGGAAATAACAGGCATCAGGAAACACCACCCAGCCACAGAAAAACTGTTTGTTCAGTCTTTAGGCAAACCAGCTCTAGAAAACTGAAGCTAATTTTTACTTCAATTCTCACCCTAATACTAAGTTCATTAGTTTTTTGTGTTTCTTTGTTTGTTGTTATTGGGGGGGAGGGGGGGGGTACATTATGCTTTAACAATACATGTACATTAAATAGCCCAAAGTATCATATATAAAGCAACTATCTGTTCTGGCTAAAAGCATTTTTAAAACATTCTAATAAATAACCTTGCCTCTACACATGGATATATATCTCTGTTGAGCGCGGACAACGTACAATTGTTCTGCAGCTCCGCTGCTGTATTCCTGCAACTAGTGAGATCAAAACAAACAATCTAATAGGACTCGCTTGGCCGCATCACAGTTGTTTAATAAAAACGGCCTGTATATTACTGGTACATAGAAATCAGGCAGCTGGGCATCACATGTGATCCCGGATCGGAGTACAAAGGCATGGGAGAAACAGCATATATATCGTAATAGAGCATAATCACCGTGTTGTACCATATTTCTGAATAAAATAACACATTGATGCGTTCTGAGGCACACCCTCACCTCCAGATTTTAAAAAAATGGAAGCTCGCTCCACAGAAGCCTGCGCCCGTGTGCCCCGCACCGTGTGCTCCGAAATCCCTCGGCCGGGATCCACAGGCCCACAGCCACGCTCGACGTCAGCCCTCCCGCTGCGAAGGGGGCCCGAAAAAGCTGGGGGGGGGGAAACAACCCAAAAAAACCCCAAAAAAACTCACATGCCTGCAATCCGTCAATCCTCGCCTATGGGCGTGAAACCTTGGGCACGCCGGGCTCCAGCCGAGCTGCCTCTTAATAGAAAGTTTCTCCCAAAGCGAACGCAGGAGTGGCCAGGTCTGCTCGACCCCCCTGCACCTCACCCGGGCGGCTCCCGTAGGGCAAATCACCACACGCGGCCCCGCGGCTGGGGCCTACGGACCGGCCCTGGAAGCGGGCAACTGCCGCCGGCCCCGAGCGGGCCCGCTGCCGGCAGAGGGCGGCAAAGGGCAGCGCCGCGGCCCGGCCCGGCCCAGCCCGGCCTGGCCTTCCCCGGCCTTGCCTTGCCCGGCCTAGCCCGGCCTGGTCCGGCCCAGCCCTGCCCGGGGAGGAGGGGGGTGACTTCAGCTAGGCGTTTCGGTTAAAAAAAAACAAACCAAAACAAAACAAAAAAAAAAACGGAAAAGGCCCTTTCCTCAGAGGTCACGCGCTACGGGGCGGGTGGGCCTCATTCCTCACTCTCAGGCGAGCGTTGTGTTTCCCCAAGAAAGCTGTCAGAATTCATCGATGCTCTCACTGTCCCGCTTTCCTTACCCAACACCCACATACCTGCACAATTAACAACGTCATCCCAGGCACAGCGCAGGACCGCGTCATTTGAAGCACAGGCAGGCGGGCGGCCCCAGAGCTGCCGAGGGATCGCCCTGGAGAAAACGTCCTCCTACCCAGAGCAGCGAAGATGACCCACGCAACTTGGAAGAAGAACGCCGTGGAGGCATCAGCTCCGGGTTTGGGGACGGTCTGGCAGTCAGCCCTGGAGAGAAGCTGGTGACGGACAGAGAACTGCCGCCACAGTTGCCTCGGGTGAACAGATCTGGGTAGAATTGCCCACAAGAAACGGGCAGTGGGTGACAGTTCCGACCCACCCTAAAAATGTGGCACTCCCGGCTACGGTTCCGAAGTCACGGGTACCAAAACAAGAAAAGGCGTGACTAAAAGTAAGGCGGAGAGCTGCTCACAGTAAGGAAGAATGGTGTTCAAGTGTCAGTTATCCTAAACTTGCATGAGAGGAAAAACACTCTAGGTTTAACTTAATATTCTAGCTACTCTTCCATATTCACTCTTCAAAACATGAAATTAATTCCCCAAACCAAACTTTCTGCTTTTCCTCTACAATCTAAATGATTTCGGAACTCTGCAAAAGCATGAAAACTCCACCGTACAGAATCTGATTTAATGCAGCAGCCAAGGCGAAATCCTCATTAAATCTTCATCATAAAATATCAGATCTGCGTTACTTTTTTCCACTTCTCAGCACTTTCACCATTGCTTAATCTTAAAATGTTAAAGCCCTTGACACTTACTGCTGTCCTGTGTATTCACCTGAAATAGCTTGCCCGCATAACTTCATTGCATTCTAATGCCACTCCTTTCCCATCCTCCATTCAGTGCAAACCATTGGCTTTTAAATAAGTAAATCAAGTCCAAGTCCATGTAAACCCATGAAATTTGGAACAGTTCAGGCTTAAGATTTATGCCTAAAGCACCTCTAAATTTCTTCAGAACAAATGTAGGTAGGTAGTCTCAAGGTATTCTAACTGTCCCGTAAGACGTAAGCACATTGTTTGCCGATTAATAACATCACAAAGATTTTAAAGTAAAGTTTGAAATAGGTGCAGACTGTGAGAAAAAGAGGTAGGCATAATTAAAAGATCTGTCACATACATACACCCTAAATCTAACATAAATTTCCTAACCCTTGAGCCACATCTGATTCATGTATGGCCAGGCCTCATGAACACCATTCTAAAACTGAGTTCTTTGACAGCCTTTTCACAGGGAAACCCTCCCAGCAAGCACCATCTTCCCAAGGAATATGTTTTACTGGAGATCCATGAGAGATGAGCTAAAATACAAAATGACACATTCTCCTTTCCCTGCTGCCCTGCCACCAAAGATGCCAGAATCTCAGCAAGACAGGTAAAAGTATCTTACCATTTTTAAACTCCCATTAAAGTATTTAATCTTAGAAAAAGAAATAATCATAAAGTGAGAAGCTATAAAATCCAAAAAGTTTCTGTAGAGTGTAGGATTTTTAAAAATGTCAAAGAGAAACGCAATAAATATATGCTAAGATAAAATTCTAAGTGGGAAATGATTAAAGTGTGAGGCCAATGCTAGAAAATACTCCTTATAAGTAAGTAGAGAAAATGCAATCATCCTGCCAATGAAAAGCAGTCAATTACAACAAATAGTGTATGAATGCATCTCATATGCTTTTGATGCAATACACATACCAAAGGAGAACTGTTGAATTGTTATAATTTGCATGGGAGAATTACAAATGCAACATAAAATATTCTTTTGAAATGCAAGTTATTTTTATTTTGGAATTACCATGATCAACAGTGATCTCCTGCATCCAAATCACCAGACAAAGCAATAACAAATCACAAGGACTTATGCTGTAGGCAGCACAGAGAACAGAGGGTCACTGACTGTTTTGTAGATATACTATCAGATACACTTTCTACCCTAAGTATTCACAGGACATTTGGTTTTTCAAGCATTCAAGTTTACCCCAGCATCTGGGTGTAAAAACAGTTACATAATAGGCATTTGATATTAATTCCTTCTGTCCATCATATTTCCAATCCCTTCGTTGTCATTGATACCTTTGGACTCCTAATTTATTACAGGCAGTTTTCTTGGTTGGAGTTGCATAAACTGAAACAGTGACCTCATGTGCCTGCCTTAATGTAAGGAAAGAAAAAAAATATTTGTCAATTGTTAGCATGGTATTTTTTGTGGACCAGAAAAAGTCCTCTTTCATTTATTTCCATATAATCAGAAAGCAGCTGTAAGTCATTCTAGGTCATAGCTTAAAACAGTATTTCAAGAGGCACAATTCCCAATTTGAAAGTTTAACTAAATGGACACTGGCAACTGCATCAGTTAACTCTTGTCCATTACATACAGAAATGTGAGGGCCCTTCCTCAGACCCCATCAAGAAACTGAAAAGATAGTAATAAATGTACTTTGCACAATGTTTCCGAACAGTTGCATTTGCCAATATTTTTGCCACTTCAGACCTTGTAGAAAGTAGCAATGGGATGTTTCAAAGTAGTGTTGTGCTTTCGATTTGATTTTACCTGGTAGAAGCTTAATAGGACATTTTTACAAGGACAAAACCTTATGGCCGATTCACGATTCACGTCCTAGTGCTGGAAGCTGCAGGTCACCTTTTACAAAAGAACTGGCAACATAACCCAAGAACCACGTTTTCCACTGGTTAAATTCAGGTAGCCCCATTTACTTCATTAGAGAAAGGCAGATCTATCCCATATGAACATGCAGTGCGTGGTCTTTCTCAAACCAACCTGTCAAATCCTTCTACTTGACAATTCTAATGATAATGACAATTTTAGTCATCAAGAGGGCCGCCCCCCCCCCAAATCCAAAGTGCAGCATTATACAGTTTTCCCAACAGGTTGAAGAGATTGTGATAAGAAAGGACTTCCTTAGTCCTCAAGCTTGATATCTGCATTGGGAATCTCAAAACCTTCAGCTTTTACAAGCAATACACTAAACAACCTTAAGGTTTCCATTGAATTTCTTTTGCTACCTTTCTTCTCAAGTAACTGGTTTAATTCACCCAGAAAGAATATCCTCTTATCACAAATCCTTTAAGCACTGTAGTCCTGTCCATTATGGCATAATGAGCAATATAACCCACTGCTATCCCATTGCGGTCAGCTGCAGTGTATTTTGATTCCTGTTGTTAGACATGGGAAAGTAAAGCAGACAATGCCGTACACAGCTATGTCATTGTGAAGATTTTGCAGAAATTTTGTGGGCGTTTTTTTCCCCTAGTGCTTTCAGTTTAAGTTTTCCCACTTTCCCACTGAAGATCATCAGCTCTGAAGGAAAGGTCTTTCACTTAGCTTTCTGTGCTCCTTTGTAAAATCTAGTCAAGTCCAGCAAAAATCGGATTTCCTTTAATTGTCATGGATTGCAGCTGACAATATGCCCATATTAAGACAGGTAAACTCAGAGATAATTTTAACATTGCCATAATGCTAATCTACTTTGAGACACCTTTGCCCAGTCCATGTTGATGACTGCCATCCCCATGAATCAAAAAAGTGGGAAGAATATAAAGGTGATACAGTACAACCCTCCAGCTACTAGAAATTTTATGTATACCCTTTGGGCTTGTCTCTTAGCTTCCCAGGTGCAATTTTTTTTAATTGCCTTTTGAACTTTAGTGTGTTCTAAAACAAATAAGTACACTAAAAAGGAGTTACAGTGTTGAATTGCCATAGGGTTGATTTTTCGGGGGGGGGGGGGGGGGCTGGGGGGCGGGAGAGGGTGCTCGTAGTTGGTTGGTTTTTCCCCAACTACTTCAAAAGTTACTGGGATTCCAGTATCCCAGACAAACACTTCCTAATGTCTATGGTTAGTTGTTGGCCTGATCAAATAAAAATGCAAACCCTGATTAATCAATGCTGATGGCCATTATTTAATTTACCTTCTGGTTTCTGTAAACTGAGTGTTGTGTTTTGCCAGAAATCCTGTATTTCTTTGTAGTTGCTGTTTATAGTGTATTATTAAAAGTAATGAATTATTATACTGGCCTCATTATCTCCACAAGAGGCATGCAAATACTGTAGGCTGCTCTGACTTAATCTTTGCCAATCAGCATGTCTTGCAGAAAATGTATATCCAGTCTGGAACATGAGCACCATACAAGGAACACAGTATCAACAACTTTATGTAAATTTCCAGAAATGCATGAACAGATTTAATGTTTGAAAGTTGTGAAGATCCAAATTTCTTCATCTGCTGATACTTTGAGCTACCATACCTATGCTACATCTGATGCCATCTCTAAAGAGAAAACACTTTAACAAAATAATCTCACAATTTCGTTGTATACCAAAAAGAAAAGAAAGAACATAAGCTAGTTAGATAAAAATGTTTCTATATATTAATATCCCTATAAACTTCCAATATCTGTAAGAAGTTCTCTCAAGGAAACAGGATTTTTTTATGTTTTGCTCTTAAGAATACTCTACATGTGTGAGGACCAAAATGAAGAAAAGCATATCCTTTGTACTCAACAGACAGCAACAGGAATGCAGTTGTTTAGGAGTTTTGGTGCATTTGATTATTGGAATCAAAGAAATTGTGCTTGTGCAGATCAAGGTAAGCTAAATTTTTACATCTACATATTTCCTGTGACATGCACAGCTCCTGGCCAGTGCATTTACAAATGCAAGAAATTCAATACCAACATCCAAGTTCAGGAGCTCAGAGCCCATCTCTAACTTCAGTGCTTATTAATTTTAGATCTCTCTCCAAATCCCTGCAACAGCTACCTTTTCTTCCATTTCATTTTCCACACAAGTTCATAAAAAGAAAAGCGGAATTTCTTCCAGTGTTATTTTCTGTTGTCAGCAATACCAGAATCAGAACCTTCTCTGCCTGCTTTTCCTTTAGCTCTCTACTGCCCGTTCACAGGTGCAATGCAATCCACAAGGTTTGATATACTCCATCGTTATATCACCCCAAGATCTAACTGGCTGGCTGCAAAGTTTTTTGGCATAATGTATTTGCTGTCCTGACAAAAAAAAAATTGTTTTTTTCCTTACAGTTGTATCAGTGCTGCAGTGAAAACAATGGACATTTTGTTCTTCCCACAGCCATGTCTTTTGAATTTTTTCAGTCATCTTCTTTGACCACTCGGCTTACCTCTTCCATCACCAGTGGGAACAATGTCCACAGCTCTGCCCAGTGTCTCTGAATCAGGACGAATGCCTGCGGAACTGCTGACTTCCCCCAGAGGGTGTGTTCTAGGTCTGAAATGGGAGAATTTTCTCTTAAAAGGATTTTTAAAACTTGAGTTGCTTGTATTCATCAAACACAATTATTTTGGTCAAGTAAAGGAAATCAGATAAGGGAAGTTTTACTGCAGGGTAGGCATTCCCAAGAAAGTAATGCCTGGTTTCCTTAAAAGCAAATTTTTAAGCAGCTAGGCTCTTGATTTACTGAAATTAGCGTGCATCATGTCTTTCTAATTGTTCTCCTAGCACCTCTCTACTTTCAGTAACACATTTTTTTTTGTTAATTGATTACAATCAAATTTCTTCAATTTACCCCACATTCCTCAAAGTCTGCTAGTCTAAAGACTAATCCTTTTGAGCTACTACCTTTCATATAAACCCTCAGGTGGATTTCATATATGATATGATTACTAGACCCTAGATATTCACCAGTTTCCATCATATTTATCATACTTGCTTCATTTCCTAGGAGAAAGGGTCTGATTCATTAAAAATTATATGCCCCATTTAAGCAGGTTTTCTGCATACTTTACTCAGGAAAAAAATGCTGAATGCATTTTTTCCACATAAAAGTATGTCTTTTTTGTGATTTATCAACCTTTTATACCCTGCCTATAAGTGGATGCCTCTCAGTCATGTACCCTAGTGGTACATAACTCCTGAAAAGGGTGATAACCAGCATTTCCAACTTCCAGCTCAGAAACAGCAACTATTTCAGACAGAAAAAATGTCACATGTTTTTACTATTTATGATATTTTGGTGTTTTTATTCAAGCACCATGATTCACAGCTGGAATTCCCTGGAATGGTTAAATTCATGCTAAGTTTCAGTTCAGTTTTGAAAGACTGATATCCAAGTATTTGTGGGTCAGATGCAATCCAAATAATACTAGGGTTTGGGTTTTTTTTTCAGAAGCACAGATTTTCACATTACTGTAATTTATCTATCTTTATTACTTTGGAGATTTAAGTGATCATTTGCTGTTAGCCATGCCACAGTTAAGCACAGGAACTTTTAATAACATCTACGATGAAATTCACTCTTGGGCACAGAGCTCAAACAAGGCTCTCTGGTCCACCTGAAGGCTTCAGGATGGAGTTTACATAGTCAGGCACCTTTGCACAACCTCTTTATATTATGACAAATTTCATAGCTGAGGGAAAAAAAGCCTTTTCATCACTTACCTCATGAAACTGTGTCTTCCTTTATTTCCTTTTTGATTGGGGGGGGGGTGGGGGTGGGGGAGGGAAGGGGCGTTAGAAAGAGGTAAAACAAGTAGCAAGAGGTAGATACCTCTAAGGAAGCCGATGACCAAAAAGAGTACAAGAAGGCTGTTCTCTATCAGCACACTGTTGTTTTGGAAATCCTGAAGCTAATACGGAAACTAATACTTCTGTATTTTTAAGCAGGAGAAGACCTGAGACAACAAGTTGGGTTTATAATGAACCCCTCTCATAAACGACTACCAGAAAGCTTGAAACAGTCATTATTACCATTTCTAGACTACAAGTGAGTTCTGAACCCTCAGTATACGTGGAAGTATAATTCTTATTTAACAACACTTTGCAGCAGTCACCATTAAACAAAAGACCCCAGTATTTATCAAGTCTTGCTCATATTCAACCCATAGGAGAATGAAGGTGGTATCTGATACACAAAAGCACTGTCAGAATTGGCAAGAACTGCCTTTTAAGTGGTGACCAAGTACTGAGCACTTCCATAACAGAAGCTGGTAGTAACTTCAAAGAACAACCACGGATCTTAAAGATAGGAGTTACCACATCTCTTATGGCTAGTATATTCAGGCATAAAGAAACTTAGAAGTATAGAGATTCACCTGCAGTTCAAACAAAAAAGTCCAAAAAGTCTCCAGATTTCTCAAGCATGCACTGTCTACATGTTTATCACATAAAAGAAAATGCCTCCAGTAAAATATCAGGAGGATAAAAATTGCAGAGACAAAGAGCAATTTTCAACATCACTTTTCACACAAATCTCAACAGCTATTCCACAGACACAGCAAGAAGCTCCCACTGACCAAGTTTTGAGTTTCTTGTCAAAAATACAGGAGTCTCGGAGCCGTGAAATTCATGGAGAGAAAAGGTTTTGCTGTACTCTCTGTGGCTGTCATGAATTTATTCACATTAGTCTTCTGCTATATTAATCCAATAAGCTTCTGCAAAATCACTTCGCCTGCCATCGCAGGGAAAGTCTTGAAAGGCGACTACCTAAGAGTAGTTAATATCTGGTACAAGGTGAGACAATCCTTGGGCTTCTCCAGACGGTGCTGTACACAGTGTGATACAGCCTGTGAGTGTTACTGCTTCCTTCCTACTCCACAGCCTTGTGGAACTCAGTTTTATAAAAGTGGTTAGTGACAGAAGTTGTGCTTTCCAGTCTTTTTCCTTGCTGTGCCTGTATCTCATTTAGCAAAGGAGATAAGCGCGAGACTTCCTCTGCTCCTATCATTTGAACAGGGCTTCAAACCAGGGTAGCTAAATCAAACCCTTCCTTTCAGCACTACCCAGCATAAAATTCTGCCTCAATCATCTTTCTTCTTCCTTAAGGGAGAGAAATTGTCTTTTTTTTTTCTGTAATCTAAAGTGATAAGGTTTATCCTGAAACACAGATAGTTCGTATTTCACATAACATAGTTAATACAGGCAAATGTATAATTCTAAGATTATATTAAACAATAAAAAGATTACCAAACTAAGTAAAGCAATCTTGCCAATGTTTAAAACGCTGTATGTTGTGCAATTGTTGCAATGATCTAGACCTCAGTTTAAGAAAGTGGCAGAGATATTGTTAATACACTAGAACACTACTATTTTACAATTACTGTTTTACACTTCCACCAGGAAAAAAAAAAAAAAAAAAAAAAAAAAAAAAAACCACAAAAATCAAGACCTATGTTTGCAATGCAAGGGGCATTTATTCCATAACACATTTTTATGATACCTTGATCTGTTATACAATATAACCAATGACTGAATCATACAGTGTCATGGATGGTCTTGCAGAAGATGGTCACTTGCTAACCTTTACTAAGATGTAGCAATAATAACAACGAAGAATCTGTGGTCTCAGTCCCTGTGGATGTCATTGAGTTTTACATGCAGAATTAGGAAATGCCCAACAGACAAGACATGCACATATCTATAGGGAAATAATCTCTTACATAGCCGTATGAAAAATTGTCATAAAAATATGCCTAGGATGTGACTGAACTAAACTACAAGTTGCCTGTGTAAGAACAGGCTATCCCGCTGTTCTTTAACTTTCAGCTTTTGAGTTCCATTTTGAACTCAGTAATTATACAACAGGAAAAGTAGGCAGTTAGCATGGAGAGCGGATTTAGCTGCTGACAAAACGCTACTATTCACAAAAGTTAAACCAGTTAGAACTTTGGTTATTCAGAAGTGCTCTACTTGCAGTATTACAGGTATGTTTTTCAATAGTGTCTATTCCTCAGGCTAGCAAAACCAAAACATAGCCATGACAAACTATGCAAAACTTTCCATTTTATCTAATGAAACTGTAAAAAAAGGGCAATTTAAATTCTGTATGGAATAAACAGAGAAAAATCACACGGCAAATTTCAACCTATCTTTTATTAGCCTTCTATTAAATCAGAACCAGAGCAAAGGTATCAAAGACTAATCTTTTTCCTCCATTTTGAAAAAACTTAATCACAGCTTCATCTTAATATGCCTTTTGATACTGGTTACACAGTTTCTTCTAATTACTTAGAAGACAACTGACTCACTCAGCTTTTGGGAAGCTACACATCCTAACCCACATGGTTGAGCATACCACCTACTTACACTCACAACATCAACCTGAAATCTGTAAAACAGTTATGCCAATGACAGCACAGAAAAACATATGCTAGGCATAAACTTTGAGCTCTCATTTCTGCATGCAAATAGCATATAGTTTTGGGAAATAGGATCCACTTAAACTTTGTTAAAAATACAAATGAAATTAGTTTGCAGAATTTCTCTCCTCTTGACTTAAAATGCTCTGTTTGTGCATGCTTTCCACATGTTTTATTATCCAGACCACTAATGTCCCCATAGAAATATCCTACAAATTTGTAATCATTCCCGGTGTTCCTAAAATTCCATTTTATCTATTTGCCAAGCATCTCATGCTAGAATACATCTTTACGCAGACACCCTTTCAGTCAGCACCTACCTCATCAGTCACATTTGCTCTCATCTTGTATTGCTCTGCATGCACAACTTTGTATTTTTGTGCTTTGTATTATACCCTGAACACATTTGCTATGTTTAAATGAAAGAAAGAAGCCACTGAAATATTTGCTGTAAGTTTCCCTCCCTTATGCAGAACATGACATTCATCCCAGTCAGATCATGGAAGCAAGATCTAGCTGTCCAGAGCGTTAACTGGGAGAAGTGCCTCTGACACAGAATAAAACTCTGGAAGGCACAGGTGAGCGGAACAAGAAGAGCTTCAAAGATTAGAAGGCCTATGGAGTTTGGAGGGGACGCATTTTGAATCTATCAAACTCTGACATTTGAGGTAGCTTTATATTTTGCTTTAAGAATAGTACAGACCCCAGTGAATTATATGATGGAATATGTCTCCCCAATGTAATCAAAGTTGACCTAACAGATTTGTCTTTCTGGCGATACAATCTACTGAAAATCTTTACTGTAAGAAATCAGAACTGGATTCTAATGACAGAGAAAAATCACTTTTTAAATATGTAACAGGCCTAGAGAAAGCAATTCCTACCAATTATAAATACCGCAATGAAATGCACCATCAGGAACCTAGCAGCTCTCCTCTCCGCGACTTCTGAGGAACGTGTGCTCTACAAGACTTTGATGCAGTTCGACCCACCAGAGCCAAGACGGAGGCTGGCGGGGAACAAAGAGTACAACGTTGTCTGCAGGAGGTTACACGCTCAGAGCTGCGGTCCCCCGACCCAAGACCAAGGACCACTAGAATTAAGTAAATATCCCGATATGGCACTTGTGTAATTCACGTGACCCAACCTTCAGTATTTACCTCCAGGTTTCCTAAACAGCCTGTAGGAAGCGGGCGGCTCCGATCTCAGAGCACCTGAAGCACTGAGGGAAGAAGCTGGTTTCTTTTCACTGCCTATATTGCTCATGCACATCAAAGAAGGACTTGTGATGGGACACCTAAAGGCAGACAACAGCAATGCTTCTGACACCGCACTTGGAAAACTGCAGCACTTACCCAAACATTACAGGGGATGCTGAATAAGTATATCCAATTTTTAAAAAAAAAAAAAAAGTATTTATTAGGCTTCGGAAAAGGACTCCTTTCTCATCTAGAGAAACAAAAGGAATGGACTTCAATCTTGCAGTATAAATGTATTTCAAGAGGCATTTTTCCAGGTCTATGCAAAAAGACATGGTTCTGAATTCGTATAATAATAAATTGATTGTATTAAGTGCCTCAATATAAAAACAGGTAAATGATTCTCCCCCCAAAATTTTTTAATCATAACCTAAGTCAGGTTTACCTGTTGCTAACTAATCTCAAATTTAGAATTGCTGTTGACTAAAGAATGTAATGCTGATACCTACGAAGTTAAGAGCAAAGAGTAAAATTCCAGAAGTAGGTGCACAAATTCAAATTTATATTGCCAAGCAACTGAGCAGGGAAACCTAAATCAAAAGGCAGAGACTCTGCTAGTCTCATGAACATGCACAATAAAGCCAGTCAGATTCCATTTGTTAAAACATGTTATTCAATTAATTTTGCCGTCTTTACTGAATAATTTACTTGATGAATCAATTCTTCTGGTAAATAACCACTTCTACATCCCATTGACTTCTGTGTGGGCAAAACTGATTTTTCTTTTGGCGCTAATCATATTTTTCAGAGCCAGGAGAGAAGGCGGCAGGGTGGGTTAGCAGGTAAACCGAGGGAAACCGATAAAGAGCATCTGGCGTTGATGAATCCGTCGGTGACCAAGGCAGCACCTTCCTCTGCAGGAGAGGGTTTAAGCCAAGCTGAGCAAATCAACAGGGCCACAGAATAACCCTGTTAGCTTTCAGCTGCTGGTAACCCATGTTCATTCAAACCAGCAATATGGATGATGACGCACTTGTATATTTTTCGCTAGTTTGATTAGATACCAAGATCCCCCTTGGCTATTAAATATGATATGGGAACTCTTAAGGACAATTTTTTTTTTATTTAGATAGTTATATGACTAGTGAAAAATGTTATAACATTTTTAAAAACGAGGCTTTCCTGTAAGCACCATCAATTTCCTTAAAATGTTTGCTGTGAAACCTTTATCTCAGAGAAAAGCTAAACATAAGGATACAGAGACAGAGAAGAGATATTTCTGCATCTATTTGAAGAAATCTCATCCATAAAGAAACAAATTGCCATGGTAATTATCACTATCTTACTTGTAATTGTAAGAATAACCATACATGGTTTATACATATGGACCGTTCTCATTCCGTTTGCTTTAATTCTCCCTAGAAAGAAATGATCTTTTATGGAGCAGAAGTATTAAATGTGTTCTGGCAACCAGGAAGGGCTGGTTTATTGAGGTGCTCTGCCACAAAGCAAGCCCTGTCTGCAGATTTTGAAATGTTCCTGGTTGTGCTTCAGAGCAGTATTACCAGAGACTAAAACACCAAAGGTTCTAGGAACACTAATTCAATATTCACCAGCACACCTGAGAATTACCTGCATGTTCACCAGGACAGTGCTGTCGAAAGAGTCACAGATGTAATCTGCTTCATAGCAGAGTTAGTTTACATTAGACTTCCTCTCAAAACTAATTACTACAAAACAAGAAAGGGTCTGTATTATCGACATTATGAATTATTTAAATATCAAGAGGGTGAGTAGATCTACTGTGGTTTGGGTTGTGGTTGTTTTTTTAAACTGTGGCAGAGCACCATGTAAAACTAAAAATCAAATTTGCATTATAAAGCTATACATGGATTAATATTTAGTTCTTCTAGTCACTGCAGATAATCTATTCTGAAAGGCCAAAGAGTGAGAGTACTCATATTCCTAGTCCAATTAGTCAGTGGAAATAAATTGTCAAATTCTTCTAAACAAGAACCAGCTACCTATCAGGAATAACAACTACCTGATAGGTAGTCAGTCTTCAAACACCACAGGTGATACCCACAGGCCAAGTCATAGCTTTAATGTAATTAAATAATGCTTCTGGATTTATTCCCCGAATGTTTGTTAAACATTTGTAGGCAGGAGCTGGTTCAATTTCCAGGAAGAACTTTCATACCATGAGTTGAACTGGAAAAGTTGGCCGTGGGCTGGCCGAGCCCTGCCAACCGCCCGAGCCCGAGCCAACCCAGCGGGACGCAGCCCTGCTCCGAGCGGGAGCTCGGGGTGGCAATTGCCCCCAGCACAGCCGTCGAGGGAGAATCACCCCCAGAAGAGCCCCCGGTCCAGGGAGGGCTCCTAAATTGTGCGCTCACTTTGCGCTTGGAGCCAGGGAAGCTACAACTCTACAGCTACCTCTAAGAGCTTGTATCGAGACACGTGCAAGACTATGGATAAGTCAGCCTTTTTGCCTTCCTAATACACGGCTATATATTTTAAGGGCTACTCTTCCACATTACATACATCTTTCTTGGGAGATGCTCTTTCTAAATACACGAAATTTCAGTGAGCACATTTCTATTTCCAAACAGGATTAACCAGGAGAGACATTACCATAGGAATGAGTAGTTAAAAATAAATCCATCTGCTGTCAAGGGAGGAAAATAGGAGAACCCAGGCCACAGCGAGGATCACCTCCTTACCTCGTGATCAGGGCTTGTTCCAAAGGGTGCACTTCATCACCTGCAAAGGGGATCAGACTATGGGGCTGGGAAAACCACCTTCGATAAGTCCTTAGAGAAAAGCTGAGCAATGAAAAAGTGCCTGTAACAACTTAGAAGCTACGAGACTGATGGTTAACTCCTCTGTGAAATCTTCAAATTTCAAGATCCGCAACAGAGAAACTGGCATTTACAGCTTAATCTTAGTGTTTGTACACCTAAACTCTATTTATAATTTGTGTGCTTAAACTGTATTTCTTAACCTTGAGGATTAATAAATTACTTAAATTATTTAATAAATTATTAATCCTTTCGAATAGAGAAAAATCAGACTCCAAAACTTCCATTTTAATTTATTCACTACTGGTGCAAGTTCCTACTGAAGCTAAAGAGTGCCCATATAAGAATTAAGCGTATACTTCCAAATGTAACTGTACACCTCCAAATGTAGCCAAGCACGGTAAAACAATCTCATAAAAAAAAAATTCACATTACTAGTTGCATCCCGGCTTTGCTCTCATTGATTTGGGGAAATGTCTTATTACTCATTTCAGGATGAGGACTAGCCCATAGCTTTGAACCTAACACATTGCAGAAAAAAACAAGTTTACCTTGCCAAAGAAAAATATTTGCAAGTAAGGTAGAGACACAGTAAGCCTAGTCATTCATTAAGCAACGGAAAGCTCTTTGCATTTCACTTGCCAAAATGAACATTTCCACTAGATATTTTCAAAGATGATGCGGCCACGTGTCTGATTTCTGAGCCCACAGCTACAACATATACAGTACGCGTATATCGGCTCATGTTATCCGGGACAACGCACAGAACAGAAAACAAGCTTATGCGCCGGTACGGTCGCTGGAACAAGGCAGCACAAATGCCGATCGTAAGGCAGACAGGTAAGCGATCGCATCCGAGAAGGTTGCGGTTGAATTTCTGGATATTCTGCACGCCCTGAGGAACTCCGGCACAGGCGGTGGGCAGAGGGGCTGTCCTCGCCTGCCCGGGATGCTCCGACACCTGCCTCCCACAGACTCTCATCTAGCTGCCTTGCTCTTGGCCTTTAGCTTTATTAACACCAACCGAAACTATTTCCCCTTAAGATTGATAGCTTCTGCTCTCCTGGGGGAGGACCGAAGAGCCCCCGCCCCGAGGAGCCTGCATCCACCCGTGCCTGTGGGTCCGAGGAGCCACACGTGCCCTTTAGCATCCGAAAGGCGCAGTCAGCAGAGACTCCTATTAAGTCAGCAGGATCACTCGCTGCTTTCCCAGAACTAGCCCCAGTTGTCAGGACAAAGTACCATTTTTATCACAAGGCAAGTGCTGCCACCGTATTAAAAATCAGGTCTAACAAAACAAGGTCAAACTCGATACAGCGAGAAATATTACAGGCAGCGTATCGTTTCTATACCTTAACTTCCTCTGCAGTGTTTTAAACAGGTCAGGCATGGACCTTAAATTAAAAAACATGAAAATAACAAACAGCCTCGTTTTGTAATTTATATGGTTTTCTACTGAGATAAAGGAGGTGGCCAGGCCATAAATTTGCCAGTCCTAGTAGCGCAAGAGTACTTCAACTTACTGCTTCAATAGTTCTAACGCTGAAAATAGTGTACAAGATTCTCCTCTATAAAATCCTATGCCATAGCCGCGTCTGTGCAGAGACTCTTTCCTGGCTTCTCAGCCCCAAAATTAAACACTCAGAAGTATTTTTTGTAATTTGTGTTTAATTACTTTTGCCTCATAGATGTTTACAGCAACTGCCCTTTAGAAACCTGGAACTGGATATCTCTCATTAGTTAGATTTTTCTCCTTCTGCACAGAACAGCAATTGTTACTGTAATATTATTTATGAGCAGTGAAAAAAGACACAGGTTTCACTTATGGCATCAAAAAAGAAAGGTTGTTGTAATGAGTACTGCAAATAGATACTGGGCTGGAGAAAAGTAGAGTGCTGCACCTGCAGCAAGAGTGCGGTTTTGATTTACACAAGAGCTTCCATGGGAATGGAGCGGCACGACATGGGCTTTCATCTGCTTGGTACGCGTCCCAGGGAAACTTCACCACGGGTGCGTCGGGATGAAGGGTCTCAAAACCAAGGGTGCAAAACTAAGCCCAGAGACAGGCAGTAGCAATGCTAGCCGTGCTTACCTCCAGTAATTCCCAGCGCTTCCCAGCTGCAAGGAACCTGGGGCTGTCTGCAGTCTCTGCTGCCACGGATCTCAGAGGCATTCCCAGCGCTCGCCCCAGTGCCACCACCGCCTACCCCGAGGTGTCCCGTCCGCTGCAGCTTCCATCCGTTAGTGACAGGGAAGTCTTGCCCCGAAAGTCAAGGCTGTTCTTGCCTCCCCCTCCCCGAGTATAGGGAGCAGAAGATACATGAAAACAACTTCACAACTGTCTGATCTAACCCTAAGAGCTGATCAGCCCCGACTGCTCTCCAAGTGCAAGGAATACAAAAATGTGAAATATCTTACACTGTGCACTCATCCTACGTTTGACTCCTGATACATGTACATATATGAGGAAAACAGAAGAAAACTTTTTTTAGACATTTTCTCTCAGATTTTGGCTTCAGGTTTAAAGAAAAAGAAAAAGTAGGCCCTATTCCTACTAATAAATGCAACTGAACTTCAAGCTAGAATGTTAATTCTAGCTCCAACTTAGTCCTTCATAATCTGTGCTTTTTCTCCCAAGACAGCTACAGGACAAAGCTGTGCATGAGAATCTGTGCACAACACTTCCACAGCAGGCATCTAAGATCTTAACAACTGTTATCATCCATGTCCTTTGTATTTTCACATACCATAATCATTTTGAAAGCTTCAACACATGTCTTCTAATGGTGTCACTCTCTATAATGAGATAGGCAAATCAGTTGTTACTAGACAGTCTTAATTGCATTACATCATCTGAGTTGTAAATGTTTGTCTAGTTACTGTCCAGGTAGGGCAATCAGTAAAAGAAGAGAAAAACCCATTCTTTCTGACCCCAAACCAAAACAGACTCCCGTTGCCGACAGGCAGACTGTACTACGTGCTTCTCGGACACACTGCAACAGTGGGTAAATACAAACGGCTTCAGGAGGTGCATCACTTTTTCCCCTATTAATGCTTCAGGAACCCTGGCTTCCAATGTTTTGCGGTCCTCAAGGCATATTTCATATATTGTTTTTAAAGCTTATTATAGGCCCTGAGGAGGAAAACTTAGATCAAATACAGTTTGACAGGTAAAGGGCATTGTGAAGACTCTGTAAGCGTACCTGCTACAGGGGGAATGTGCTCACGATGTAGAAAACCCTTTCCGTGCCATGCAGGGAGATGTCCCCTGTGCACATTTTTCCAAGCACTCCTTACTGCTGATCAGGAAAATCACCATTTTACTTATGTGAAGTATAAGCACTACCTTACTCTTGTGCTTCCTTCCTCACCGTCACCTCGGTACTGTGCAGATCAGCTGCAGAATCTGCCAGCCAAGAAAGAGGGAAAAACCAGCATCACAGATATCCTCTTCCTATTTGAAATAATGTACTTGAAACCAAATCCTTTTCTAGAAAAATCAATGCACTTCATAGCAACTCTAGGAAAGCCTAGAAACACGCGGACGTTGTAAAAAGTCCTTCTGCTTGTTCATCAATCCAGCCCAGATGAAAAGATTACATTTTCATGAACGGTGACCATTTTTATGCATGTAACTTCAGAATATCTTAATGGTAGAGGACTCCTTATACATCTCCTCCCAGAAACTAGTCACATCTCTAACACGTCTAGATGCAGGTACCCAGAGTCACTACTTGATTAAAAAAAAAAAAAAAAAAAAAAGTCTTGGTTTAAAAGTTGCATTTTGATATATATTATGGTTCTTGCACTTAACATAACTCTCAAGAAACAATACTATGTTGTTCTCCTCAAGAGAGTACCCGTTAGGCTCAGAAGGGTTCCTGCAGTAATAGTCACAGGAAGAAAAATGCTGTAAAATGTTACAGACTTCTCTCTTTAGATGGATGAGATTATAAAGTACATAAACCCATTCCTGTAATAATTTCTACTACAATTCCATCTAAAAGCCTCAAAACTTTCTCCTCAGTCTTTGCGATGCTCACATTTACGTTCCAAGTTTTCCCACATATTTGATGACAACTGTTTTTTAACAGCAGAACGGCCAGACGCTCTTACGAAGGTACTACAGAAGAAATTTATTATAGGAAAAGCAGATGAAAACAGTACTGAGAATAACTTGGAGGACAAATTCATGTCATGTATTAACTTTACGTAATCAAACTCAGTTCAGTTGAAGTACACCAAAAAAAAAAAAAAAAAAAAAAAATCTAACAAGAGGCGTCTGTTGGCTGGGCATGCGACTTCAGCCTCCACAGGCATGGGCACAGACGGTTCAGCTATCAGCTGAGCCCCCATCACTTACACCATGCCTCCGACTCTCAGCGAGGACACCGCCACGTTCTCACAACCCTGTCATAGCTACCAAGGTCTCCTTGCACGCCCTGCAGCGCTATCATCGGGGAAATCTGTTGCGAGGAAGATCTGACAACAACTGACAGAAGATTTACTGTAAATCCCACAGATTTAGTACTAGAGGCCTTCAGAAGACTGCCTGGAAAAAGCAGCTAAGACTGGGCATAATCTAATACACAGACAAAGAAGAGCAATGCGGGTGGCTATCTTTAACTATATAACGGGGTTTGATCAAGAGCCCACCAGTGAAGAACTTCAAGTAGAATAGGCAGTTTTTCAAGCCTGAAGAATTGCACCTTGTCTTTGTCCTGGAGGAAACCTATCCATCTTTTAATTACAGCTTTCCGAGTCAACAAAGCCTATCCATCTTTTAATTACAGCCCTTTAAGTCAACATGCCCTTCCCACTCCAGCTCTTGTTTTTCCAAATGCTTCCCAAACTGCGGAATGACTCCCTCATTACAGTTCCTTTATCCCAAGAGAGGGAGACGTTGCTTAAAACAGCACCGGTCCTGTTCCCGAGTTCTTTGGATGGAAGCAGATCAGCCTCACCCGCTGTGTATTACATCAGTTCATGTAAGTGACAGAAGGAAAGACGTTTAATTTACCCCACTCAAACAAGGACCACTTCTTCAGACTTTCTCAAACAACGAGGAGTAACCCAGACCTTGCTGGCAGTTGCGCGGAGCTGACAGGTTGAGACACATCGCAGTCGGATGTTCATCACGCGCTGAGCACACACGGGGCATTATTCAAATACCTCACCACGAACCAAAAGAAACAGAGAAAAAAAGGTTGTTAGATAAAGGAGGAGCTGAAGGCAGACCAGTTGCATCCTGCACGTTAATTACGTTGATTCTTCTAAACGGTCCCATGAAAGTTAAAAAAAACTGAAAACAGGAAACAGAAATAGGGAATACATAATTACGCAGCAGTACCCAGGAAGATAACAAACGCAGTATTACCACTCAGCACGTCAGGTTTCCGCTCAAGACTTAGTGTCTCTTACCTCGATGACCTCTGGCTTAGCAGAAACAGGACAGACGGGAGGTGATCCTCCCGCGACGTCGGACTTCAGCAACGCCTTACGGAGGCACCCAGTGCTCAAACACCCCAACGGCCTCAGGTCCACGGACTTAGAACGCAAGGTAACTACGCGGACAGTTCTCCTGTTAGTTCATTAGTGTGAGCCACGTGGTCTTAACGAGGTTAAAGTAAGGAAGCCGCGTGTCTGCTTTCAGAAGTTAGCAGGACTTTGGGTCTCTCGGCCGTGGCTGACGTGCAGTTGCTTCGTTACAAGCGACAGCTTCGTTATGGGCAGCCAGGCAGCCTTGCTGGAAACAGCTACCCGAGCAGAAGAGGGATCTAGCTGGAGCGGTGGAGAACGGAGCGCCCGTTCAGCGGACAACCCCCCCACCCCACGGCAGGATGGCTGCCCTCCCTCTCCTGCCGGCACGATCCCCAACACGGCGCAGCCCGGCACGTCCCCAGCCCGCTCCCGGCGGGGACTTGGGCAAGGTGGTTGCTCTTGCCTCAACCGAACATCTCTAGACGAAATCATTCAGGTAGGTTTGTGTAGGTCCGTTCTGTGTGGACTTTTGGGTTTGGGGGTTTGTTTTGGTTTTTTTGTTTGTTTTTGTTTGGGTTTTTTTTTTTTAAGTGGGTCTCCCTTGATATTTTGAGTTCACTTGTGCCCAAACCCAGAGGCATTCAGAGTTCAGCTCAAAACCAAAGCAAAACCAGCTGGGTTTCATAAAGATTTACTGCTGATGCTTATGTTGACGAGGATTTTTTCCTTCTTCAGCTTTCCTTTCCCTACAAAGTTGATATTTTGCACTGCTTTAACCCAGGAAAATATAAAGGCTATTTTAGAGAGATTTGATGGATTTTGGTGGGTTATTTCCCCCCCACACTGCTGTCTGGTAGGAATATATAATCTTTCCTTCAGAAGGTATGCACATCTACAGGCAATACAGAGAAATGCCAAATGGTAAACTTAAATACAGATATACTCTCCCAAAACCTGAAATTAAGCTATTGTTATTACACCGTTCAAGGAATCGAATGACTACTAACCACAATTTAGCTAAGATCAAGTGTAAAATCTGTTTAATAATATCCGATACATCCTCTATCTAGGAGATTATATCCTGCATTTGCAGGGCATTGACTCAATAATCTAATAGGTCTTTTCCATCCCTGACTTCTATTAGCCTATGAATTATAACAAAAGGACCATTAGGCAAACCATAATTGTGGAAACAGCCTTTGACACATGAGACTAACTACTGCCATGGTGCAGAAAAAACCCTAAAATTAAAACATGGACAGACAATTGAAAGTAAAGCTTTCCCTTTATCCAAGTGTTAACTCACTTGATTAAAATTATGAAAAAACCTCAGTAAGTCACAGAGAAGGCACTTTTTCTCCCCATATTGTTAGGTAAAACCGCCTTGTTTTGACAGTATGGCAAATGCTGTTTTGTCTCTGAAGGAGGGAGTGGGACTGGAGGGTTACGTGGGATTTTTCCCTTAACTCCTGCATCTGCCCAACCAAACTTGCCCTGTAGTCCGGACCAATGCTGGCAGACTGCCCCGGTTCTGCTGAGGAAAGTCATGTGTCTTGGCTTTCAGCAAGCTTTACCTGGGGAAATAAAAAAAAGCAAACCAAAAAAACCCACACCAAAAAGGCACAAAGCATACAGCCGAGGTTCACCGTCTGTGAAAGAGTTGGAAAACGCAGCCATCCTCTAACAGCTCTGTCTATCACACATTCCTGCAAAGAAGGTCATCGGCTTTGCAAACACCTTAGAGAAAAAGATGAGTTAACAAATGAAGTCACACATTTTAATACATTTACAGGGAATGTAAACTTCACAAGAGCCCAGCAGTGGAGACACCTGCAAAGAGGATCAGCAAAAAATTCAGATTTCAGCTCCCTTCTGCAAGGGCTCATTTACATTTCTGACTTTATCCTGCTCGCTGTATTAGCGGTGGCCAGGTACTGCTCTCCCTCGGCGTCGCAGGAGCTGCCAAAACCAACGCGAGACAGAAGGGCTGCCGACACGGACGCGTTATTTCTCCCGAGCATCTGCCCTCCCCTGACGGCACGTACGATCCATCCCAGGCGCTGCGCCCCGGCCGGCCGCCGCCGCCAGCACAGTCCTCCCGCACCGGGACCGCAGGACCGTCGTGTCCGGTTAAAACTGACCAAAGACACGGCATCCACGTCGGGTGCGTGAATAGCCGAGTTAATTCCGGAGCTATTCGCGGAGCGTGAAGGTAACCACACGTCCGAGTTCTGTGCCAAGGCCTCGATGCTCCCGGTGCACAGGCGCTAGGCTTTTGGCAGGTGCGCGCATCTCCAGGTGCGTGGAGATTTAACGCCGCAGGTAGGGGAATGAACGCACCACGAAGCCATGTCTCCTCGGTCCCGGGCTTCCACAGTCCATCGCTGCAGGGATGTCACCCCCCACTCAGGGAAAGGGTTAGAGGAGCACACCTGCACTTGGTATTAGCAAAGCACCACTGGAAGTGAACCATTGTTAATGCACTGCTGACAAAAATCACCGCTTTCAGTTTTCCATAGAATTTCTCAAGCTTAATTAATAAGTAGTTTTTACATGAACGACTGTTCCTTTCTTCCCATTACCTTCCAATACAACTGTTTATGCAACACACGTTCATTAAAGACAGTTCTGCAGTATCACCTGTTTACGCTGCTATTTGCGAGTACTGCAAAGAAAAAGCACTGGCTAATACCTTACCTTTATAGCTTCTACTGCTTCCAAGATGCCTAGCTGGAGGAACCGCAAACTGGAGCCAAGCCCATGCATCCATTTGTTGTAGAAGCCTGCTCGCACAGCTGTGCCGCTGCACCATGGAGCAGACTTGCAACACATCTGCTCGCCCAGCCCCAGCCCTCTGCTGCGGAGAAGCTGCCAATTGTGCCTCGCTGTGCCAAACCGTGTGGCAGCGAGGTTTTATTATTGTTTATGAAACAGAGGGCTATCCAGTAGGGATTAGGAGGACTCTCAAGATCACTTCTGTTTGTGACTCGAGCAGGATTGGAAAACGAGTCTTTTCAAATGGCAGCGAGTAAAATTATACATTTCTGCAACAACACGCTTAGAGCTATATTAACGCTTTCATTTTAAAATCAGTTTTCCAAGGGGTTTATGAGTTGGCACTAAATATTCTCCATGAGCTCATAGCGGCCACACCTGAATTATTTTTCTCATTAAAATCAGATCCAGAGAAATATCCACGCAAAGAGCCTGTTGACCGAACAGAATCCATGAAAAAGCATACGGGCAAAACCTGCTTGGGTTAAATGGGAAAGTTTGAGCAGTTTACGGTTATGACATGCTCGCTTTCATCACCTGCTGTACTTTATAGCCGCTGGCTTCAGCAAACAGCCACGAGCAGTACAGAAAACAGTCCCGCACTAGCGGGAGCGACAGTACGAGTTTAACAGAAATGTTAATATTGACTCTATCACAAATACAATCACCACATTTAAACAGGCTACTCAGCATTTATTCTGCTGGCCTCCTGCACGCGGAGCCTTCCTGGGCCGCTCCGTCTCGCCTCTTCACCTCAAAGCGCATTTCCGATTTGAATTTGTCTGCATGCCCCACCACAACCTCATTAAACTCTTACATTTCCTTCCAGCTCTGACTTAACATCTTTTCTTTAAAATTACTTCCTTCTCACTAGTATCTGTGGCCTGCATTATTTCTGCACTAGAGAGCAAAGTAAGAGTTAATCTGAAAAATAAAGTCATCCTGAGCCTGGCCCTAATTCCTAGGCCCGGCTTGTCTCAGGGAGTCAGAGCAGGTTGCATTCACTTACCGATTTCTGTAGGGCCCTGTATATACATATATGTTGGTAACCTCTGACTATCCTGATTGTTTGGGCTGGGGGGGAACAACCAACAAAAAGAAACCCAAACAAGCAAACAAAAAAAAAAAAACCAACCCCAACCACTTTGATTTCATCTAAAAATGGGACACGCTCGCTGTTTGTCTTCCAAATCGTCGGGGCAGATGCTCGAACGCCCTGAGCCTAACGCCAAAGGCTGTCGCAGCTTCCCTGGAAGCCTCGCCCAGACCCAGCAGTACCCGGGTGCTCCGCTCCTGGTCCGCCGGCTGGTGCCAGCCACGCACAGTGCCGACAGCCCGGCCCCTTCCCGTTCATCTTCCCAGTGAGATTTCGTGAGGGACTGCGTTACAAGTTCAAAGATGTCGCTACCTTCTGCGTTGCCACGCACCGATTTGTAATTCGGTCTAAAACAGTGGATTTGATGGCATGGTTTCTCCCACGCTAAAAGAACAACTCCCATTTTATTTTCATGTTTGTCTGAATAAATTACACAGCAGCACTCATCCCAATTAAATATTTGCTTAACTTGTAAAGGAACGTGGATATACGAATAAAAAGAATGCAGGATTTCTTTCTGAAATTGCCCTCCAGCGCAGAAACATCTGCAAATGTTCTCGGGGCTTGTACAGCCTCTGATCGTGATAGAAAATAAACCTGCTCAAAGTTTCCACAGCACAGGTATTTCTAGGATTACAAATGTAATGGCTTCTATCTAGCCCCTTGTTTACTGAACCCACAATTTTCTTTCCTAACATTTTAACGAGGCATAGATAGCAGCCGTTTGTAGTTACTTTTAGCTAAACATCTCTCTCTGTTTTAGCTAATATCAATATCATTTTCCAAATAACTTGATGCCATTATTTCATATTTGTTTTGCAAATCTGCTAAAAAAACAACTCTAAAACAAGTGTACTGCAGGAAATACATATTTCTCAGTCACAGCTATATTGCTCACTTACAAATGATTACAGAAGTAATGTGAACACATGAAATGTATTTGTTTTTGTTAGGAAATGAAATGAAGTAAAAATTTTACAGTTCTTTAAGTTCTATAAGCTCCATCTTCAGGAATTAGGACAAAGATTCATTTTTATAGAGGTTTTTCAGGAGAAAAGACAACAGTATATGACTTGAAATTAATTTGTAATAGGCACAACTGTGTTTTATTGTCCTTGCTTATGCTCTCAGTTACACAGTAGATTATTCTTGCTATAAATATCATAAATACATGATTTGGGGTTTGTATTCTTTGGGAGCCTCTACCATTTACATGAGAGAGAGAGAGAGAGAGAGAGAGATGTAATGGTACGATGCTATGCTAACAAGTCCTTCGTTTCAGCAGTTTATGAATGCCAGCGTACTCATGTGCCTCAGGTTTGTAAAATCAGGCTCCTGTTGTAAAGCAAAATTCATAGCCAGGTACTGGGAGTCATGTCACTCCTCAAGAATCATATCCATGTTATTTGGACGTATCATCCAGGGAGATACCCGAGTTTGCAGTAAAACAGAAAAAAACCCCACACTATAGCATCTAGTCACTTCACTTCTCAAAATTCTTAACCGCAGCTGTAGGGAAATGTTGTCTTTTGAAAATACGACAGTCCTGAACCTTCGCTAAGTAACTTCGGTTACACAACCACACAAAAAGCACTGTCTGCAGGAGCAGCGAGTTCTGTCTCCGTGGTCTCAGCAGCTTCCTGCTTTTACACTTCTACATCTGCAATTCCCTATAACAGGAGAGTAAATTTGTCAGAACCGAGGATCCTAAACTACTGAAACGGCTCCGAATCAAAATCGCCCAACAACTTAACGACGGTACGGCTGCTTACGTAAAGGACTTGCAGAACTGGAGAGCGCTACTAAAAAAACCCCAGCGTTCGTGAGGATACTCGCTAAGCCGCCCTTTACCAAGCCGGGAGCAGGGATGCAGCGCCTTGCCCCGCCGCTGGATGCCCCATCCCATCCCAGCCCAGCCCCCCAGGCTGGGCACCTGGGGCTCCGGCTGCGTCCCACGCCAGGGAGAGGGCAGGGAGCGGGGAGCACCCACGCCGGCAGCCTCGGGAAGCAAAGCGACCTTGGCGTCGCTGCCGGGGAGAGCTGCTCGCCTGCCCTCCCGCCTGGGGGTAAGGAGCTGTCGTGGCAGCCGGCAAGGAGATAAAAAAACGGGAGAAATATCTGGGGCGAAGAAACGTCAACCTGTACAAACTCAGGGGTGGTCTTAAAGAGAAGCGATCCTGCAGAATTAGCCACGCCAGCGTTAAAAAGAAAAAGAAAAAGGCGATCCCTGTGCGTTAGAGGTACCGAATGGCCCGCAGAACCTTCCGACGGAGCTCTGCCGGGAAGGGATTGCGGGTGCCCCCAGAGAAGCGTGGCACCTGCCGCTGCGCACCGAGGGGACGCGCAGCGTGCGCCTTTCCTTTCAAAACGCTCCTGCTTACGTTTTCCCGGGAGCGCATTTAAGCAGCCTAACAGGCACAGGGACGACCGCTGCAAAGCTGCCGAGCGCCCGCTGCGGCCGGCGGAGCGGACCTCGCTGCGGCCATACGGTCCTTCTGCCAGCCCCGAGCGGGCTCCGGCTGCTCTTCCCTCCTCGCCCCGTGCGGGAGGATCCGCCGGGACACGGCATCCCTGCCTGCCGCCTCGGCCACGCTTCGGCCGTCAACCGTCGTGGCTGTTCTCTGCCTCCCAAGGCCGGACCGAGTACGACCGAGCGGAAACTAAGATAGTGCTTTTGATCTGAGAAGCAGACCCATCCTATCTTAGCGGCGGTTCCTCTCCCCGCGCCGTGACCCGAGCCCGTCCCTGGCTCACGGTGACGTTCCCTCTCCGGAGTCGGAACATTTCCAGAGGGGCTGACGGCATCCGCTCGCTCCTCCCGCAGCAGAGCCCCTCGCTGTTGGCCTTTCGAGTTTTGCTCCGGAGCTTGTCGCTTCGCTTTATTTCTTTATGAAGAAGCTGGAGGGTTTCTCGGTTTAAGGTACATACCTTAACTATTTAAGAGAAGATGTGCCATCAGCGCAGGCCTAGCCTTTTCCTTGCCGTACGCCCCAGCACGCATCAAAGCCACCTCACCCTGCGATCAAGTGCGCGCAATTACCGAATCGCCAGTTGAGCGGCTGTTTCGGTAACCAAACGTAGGCACCTTCTCAGCATTTAAGGATTGCGAATCCCAAGCATTTTTACCGGTTTTGCTGGAGAACGGGAACACGCGGAAAAGACTTTTTGCCGTTTATTTTACAACCGGGTTACAGCTATGTTTTATTGTCTGCAATTCTGACGGGGTTGTTGTAGTATACGGTGTAATTTGCATGGAGCATTAAAATGACAGAATAATTAAAATTTTGGATTGATATCTCTTTGTAGAGAACCAAGTTAGTCAAGAAAATTAGCTAAGTAATGTTATTTAGTATTTATTAACACGTGCGAGGCCCTATGCCTTTCGTAAGATGTGCAATAAGCATTAAAAGCTATTTTTGCCGGTGCTGTAGAGCAGAGTTGTCCTATTAAAGCCATTACTTCAATCACCAAACCTGAAGTGCTGCGATTTAGAGAGATTTAGATTAACCCAGCACACACGGCAATAATCACTGCCTACCGAAAAACAGCTGTAATCACCGCCACTGCAGTGAGTCGGAGGAACCAGGCTCCCGTCCCACCAAGGGAAGTAACACGCAAGAGGTGCGTGTCTACGTGCAGAAGTTGTTCAAGTATCATTTCTCCTAAACAGAAGCGTTCATCTGCGTTAAACTCTACGTTCTGAAAGCCACTCAATCGTCAAAGAGGCAGCTGAGGAGGAAAACGTTGAGTGACCAAAACACCTGAGTAGCATTACAGAAGTTCTCTCATCTTAGTGAAGGTCCCAAATTCACTAAGGAGATTTGGTTTCGTACAGAATACTGTCTATAGATGTGCATAAAAATTAGGAATTACCTGAATAGACGTGAGGCCTACTCAACTAAATGTATTGTTTACGTTTATCCAAAATTAGTTTTGTCATCAGTCATTCAGTAGCCTGGCACATTCTCCACCTTGCAGAAAACATTGCATTGGAAACTGCAGCAAGCACAAATCACCTTGCTGAATTAAGTAGGGCTGCCTTGCTAGTACTCTAATAAACTTAACACATTTATATTGCATCTACATTAAGTTCTAGTTATGCAGAACTCCCTTGGCTTCAGATTTTTACAAATCTGTATGCCAGACATGCTTGTTCTGAAAGAGAACACAAATCACCTGTTTTGTCAAAATGAGCTCTTCTGGTCATAGTTGCACTACATCAAAATGCAATAATCCCATTATTTACCTAGATGCATACTTTGAAATAAAATAAATTTAAAAAAAAAAAACCAAACCAAAACAAAACCCAAACCACAAAGCTCAAGTTTCTTTGCAGATCCACTCTTCTGCCTCCAAACCAACCCAGACCACAAGAGTCTGGTGAAGGTTAGTATTTACTACTAAAAAAGGCAAGCAAAGACAGGAGGAAATCAGAAAAACAGAGAAAGAGCTTACCATATAGAAAATGTCAAATATGTCAAAACATTCATGAATACCAACATCTCCCTCTGCACCACAACCAGCTGTAAAGGTTACTTAGGGCTAACGTTTCAGCAAGTGCAGATTATGCAGCAGTGGGTTTACTTACACATAAAAAATCAGCTACAGGTGCATCCAAAGTGCTTTTATGGATGCAGCCAGTACAGGGATTCCTACCGCTAAAGAAAAGTCAGAAGGGTAAAATCACATAAACCACAAATTTTCTAGCTTTGACTACCGGAGACATAAATTCCTCCTGGCTGCTCTCTGTGTATATGACATATGCAATGAGGATAATTAGGTAAAGGACTAAGAAAGCAAGTGTTGCTGATTGCATTCCAAAACTAATAAAGCTCCTACACGGGTCTCGTGCCTGCAGTAATTCATCTTCCCAGCGCTACGCTCAGGAAAGGCCGTTGCAAAATACGTTGCGACACTTTCTTGTCCCTAAGTCACCAATTGTGAATTACATCAGAATTACTAGGGACGAGCACAGTTTTATGGAACTCGAAGCATAATACATGCAAGGCATACATTACGCTATTCAGGCCCTCAGATAAATGAAGCTTAAATTAAATGTCACAAGTTGACTGCCGTGTACTGTATAAGCAAACACCTGACCTGAATTCACCCCCAGTTTGTTTGTCAAGTTTGTAAGCCCTAGCACGTTTTGGAAAATTATGCTTTAGCACAATCTTCTCATCCTTCCACATCAGGAGGAGAAAGGTGTCCGGCTCCGGAGAGGGACAATGAGACAGTCCACAACGTAGTAACTGCGTGGGCTTCGCTGGAAATAGAGATGTGACTTTTAGATAAATAAAGCAAACAGACTCCATTCTTATGCATCGGTGCATCGAAGGAGTAACTCCGTAGAAGACAGTGCAATCGTACAAGCAAGAAAGTTAGGTTCAATTCAGCCCAGCGGCCTGATAATGAACTACAAAAAAGGAAATCCTGCGGGAACAAAACAGAACAGGTTTTGTCTGCCTTCTCACACCAGCCAAGCAGAAAAAGCAGTAACAAATTTCCTGATCGGCAGGGAGCTAAAATAATTAAGACAGTTACTAATCTGAAATATTGTAAGCCTGACGAAGTAAAATCTTCTAATAAATCCTCCCGTTGATACTACTGTTTAAAAATTACTCCTTCAGCTCCATACTCTGTGTTGAGCTTCCACTCCAAACATTTCTCTAAACGTCTCTATACGGCGCTTCTTTCCTTCTCTCCCTTTCCTTCCTAGGGCTCTGCAGAACAGGGAACCCAGCAGACTCCTCTCTCGGGGAGCACGGAGACCCCAGCAGCCGGGGTCCCCCCCCAGCTCGCCCTGCCTGAATACCCTCAAGACGAGCGAGAGAGCCCCTGGAAAGGTGCCTTCCCGTGAATCCTACCCAAACCCATCCTGGACGCTCCCGGCCAGGCAGTCAAGCCTTCCTCCCAGGCTTCGGCACCGCTGCCCGGGTACCCCGGCCCTGGCCGAAGCCCACCCAGAGGGATGCGGAGCGAAGAGCTCGGAAACCTTGGCAAGCGGGAAGGAAAAGCCAAGCCAGGTGTAAAATGGCTGCCCTCGGGAGGGCAACTCCTGCCCCCCCCCCCCCCCCCCCCAGATGTAGAGGATTAAGCCTGTTAGAAAAGTTATTACCAAAGACCCCGAGGAAGGCGCTGGGGAAAACCGAAAGCAGGCGGAGGACCTCACCCCAGGGTTAAAGTCGCGACTTCAGCCCCCGTTGCCTGTGGCAATGCCCACCCCCGGCCCTCGCTCAGCCTCAATTAAGCAGCGCCTAACTCCTTCGTCCCGCTAATTACCGCCGCGCCCGCCCGCCGCGGCACCGGGGCTGCGTTCGCCCCTTCTTACAACTTTTTTTTTTTTTTTTTTTTTTTTTTTACCGATTCTTCCCCTAACCGAGTCACCCCCACGGACCCAAAGGGTCCCTTTCGGCCATCGCTGCTCCAGCGAGCAACACACACCCCCCCCCCCCCCCCCAGTTTGCATCTCCCCGCAGCAAACTGGGGGTGCGGGGCCGGCGGCGATGGGGCTGCGGTCGGCGGCTCAGCCGCCGACCGCAGCCCCATCGCCGCCGGCCCCGCACCCCCGGGAAGGGGGAACGGGGGGGGCACACCCTCCTCCACCTCTCCCGGCACCTCCCGGGAAGTTTCCGAGGCAAAACCCCTTGCCTTGCTGGAAAGCTTTCCAGGAATCGGGAGACTTTGGAGGGCAGCAAACAGCCCGCAGCGCAGGCACAGCACCACCACCACCACACCCCCCCCCCAAAAAAAAAAAAATAATAATACCAAGGCATCCCTCCTGCCCTCCCTCAAATGAGGGGGGACATCAAGAGCCCGCGATGAAATTTGCCTAATTGCTTTTTTGCGGGGAGATGGAGGGAGGGACGGATGCCGCACCGCGGGAGCGGGGGTCTGGCTGCTGCCGAGGGAGATGCCGGGGAGGGGGGGGGGGGGGGGAGGGAAATGGGGGAAAGGACCAACCTTCGAGGCTCAGGTTTTCCTCCTCTTCCTCCCGCAGAGCCGGCGAGTCCTGCCGCAGCCGGTCCTGAAAGGGAACTGCCCCATCCATTCGCCTTTGCGGTTTATTACTACATTGTCAGAGGCTATTGTCCTTTACGGGCAATGGATGCTGGTGGTGGTGCTTCTCGCTTAGACAGAAAGAAGACGAAATTCTATTCGTTTACGTGTTTTATTGTTGTAAACATTAAAATTGTCTTTCTCAAAGAAAGAGTTATCAGGAGGAAAAAAAAAATAATAATAATAATCAGCGTTTCTAACTGTCATACACCATAGAAAAAAAAGGCAGTGACTCGTCTCATGTGCCATACTGGAAATATACAAAGAAAAATACTACAGAATATGGCAATATTAAAAATATTACTCGAACGGAAAATAATATATTAACCGACAATTTTAGACATAAAAAAACCAGAACAAAACAAACCAAAAATTCAAAGTGCTCAGTAATTTCCAGGGAGTTATGTATATTATAAGCACTCTGGAAACAGTCAAAAGCTGCTGCATGCAAGATTTGTTTAGCTTTAGACAACAAAATAATCAAGATATAAACTTCTTTTTTAATCAACATCAACAGTACATACAACACTTACAAACAAGGAATGTCGGACGGTGTTTACAAACACTATGTGTCCCTTTGGGGAGGATTTCGGGTTTTGTAATACTTGTGCCCACCTATTTTACAATTGAGAAAATGTTTGAAGCTTAGATAACTACCAGTCTTTATAAAAGCTAACAGACTACATAGTGTCTGAAATACTATTTATAGAATATAGACATTACTGAAATAGCAAGTGCCTATAACATTGTCACCCTAGAATCGTCATGCTTTCCTGGTATGGAGAGATTTATTTTTCTTTCTCTTTATTCTCCCTTTTTTTTTTTTTTTTTTTTTTTTTTTGCAAACACGTTTAGCTTTTATTTTTCTTTTTTTTTTTTTTAGAATTGTTTTCCATATTTCTTCATAAATAGGCACAGAATAATTTTTAAAAAGCCAAACTGCATCTGATAAATTTACAAGCCTTCGCCTTCTTTAATGACATGCCACCCACGCAACATTTAGGTTTTGTATATATTACAGCTTTCTTTTACAGCAGAAAACTTTAGTCTTTAGGAGGGTGAGACTTGTGGGTCACCTTAACACTTTGTATGCCACCGCATGAGTCTTAGCTGCGCACCCGGCGTTGCCAGATATGTTCATCTTTTTAATCAGAAGTCCTTAATAATAAATTCATTTATAAGCTGATAATAAAAAGTTTATACCATGGTATTTGTGTAGTCCATGATCTGCATCCATGATGCCCCAGAGCCAAAATGCCCACTCGCGTTCTGCCCGCAGGAGGTTAGCAACACTGTTTGGGGTGGGAAGCTGGCACCCAGAGGTGCTGCTTTGGGCCCAGACGAATTCCCCTTCAGACAGGTGAAGTTTCTCTTCAGTTCAGTGGAAGTGCACGGGAAGAGTCTTAAAAAGGTAAAGTGTCCAGAAAAAGTTTGTCGATTATTGCTGGCGGTGGCACCAAATCTTCCAGTTTCAGGTAGAAAATGCGTTGCAGCCCCTGCGTGCAAAGCGTGCGGAGTTCAGGGAGCTTCCCCAAGAGTTTGGACAAGTAGTTGGGGCGATTCAGCCCCCCGTTATTAAAAGTCACATGGTCTTTGAGACAATTTACAATCTTGTTTTGAAGTTCTTCCACCCTCTTGGGTTCTTTAAGCCCGTGCCTCTCTGCAAAAGAGAAGGGTGCGGGACGCGTTACAGGTCTGCCACGGAGAGGAAAGGCGGGCGGCGGGGAAAAGGAGCTGCCCGGTGGGGCCGAGCGGAAAAGAGGGGACACTGACCTGTGACCATAGCCAGGGCAGCGATGCAAGAGAAGGCAGAGATATCGATGTTCATGTTTTGCAAGTTGGAGGAAAATTCAACAATGGAATCGATCCATTCCCCAAAGCCGCGGACGCACTGCAACCGGTGCAGGACTACCCCATTGCAGAAGATAAGCTTGCCCTCCACCGGATTTGACCTGGAAGGAATGTGACAACCCCAAAACAAACAGAAGAATGAATGAGCGAGAAAGAAAAAATCAGATAGGGAGAGAAAGAGAAAGAGAAAGAGAAAGAGAAAGAGAAAAAGAGAAAGAGAAAAAGAGAAAGAGAAAAAGAGAAAGAGAAAGAGGAGAAAGAGAAAGAGGAGAAAGAGAAAGACAAAAAGATGAAAAAGAGAAAGAGGAGGGGGGAGAGAGAAGGAAAGGAAAATAGAGAGAGTGAAAGAGAAGAAAGAAAAAGAGAGAAAGGGGAAGAAAGGTTGGGGGAAAAAAAAGGAAGAAAAAGAGGAGATGGGGGGAGAAAAGCTAAACAACTAATTACTCGAGGAGCAATAAATGAAGGATTTAAGAGGCACCTAATTACCGAGGAGTTAATAAAACGCAGACCAGCGGACCTTGAAAGGATGCCATTTCCTCGCCGCCCAGAAGTTCCCCCCCCCCTCGGATTCCGGCCGCTTACCTGTACGCCAGCCGCAGCACGAACAGCTCCAGGAAGGCGGATTCGAAGAGCAGGTCCTGGTCCGTCTTAGGGAGATCGGTGAAGCCGGGGATCTTCTCTGCCCACCCTCGGATGATCTCCATGGAGCCGGTCAGGAGGTCGTAGAACTGCTGGATGTGCTGGGTGTCGTCTCCGCTCAGCTGGTAGTCGGGGTTCGCCTGGAACTGGAAATTCAGCGTAACGCGCACGTCCCGGGCTTCCCCGACGCCAGCTATAACCCGGCAAGGCTCTGCCCCCCCCCGCGCCCTCCGCCGGAGCCGGCGGCTCGGGGCAGCGGGGTCCCGGGGTCCCGGGGGCGGGGGGGGGGGGGGGCACGGCGGGCGCAGGTCCAGCTTACCCTGGAATAGTCCAGGCTGGTCATAGCCGGGTTGGAGTCGACATGGGCTCTCACCAGCGCACTGATCAGACTCACCGGGGGCGAGGGGGGAGAGGGCTCCTGGGGGCTCTTCGGTTTGGATGGCAAGCGACCCCTCCGGCCTTTGAGGCTGTCTGTGCGCACCACTGCAAGAGAGAGAGGCTGCTCAGCCGCCGCCCCCCCCCGGCCCGGCCCGGGCCCGGCGGGGCGCAGGCGGGGGCCGGGGGGGCCCCCCGGACTCACCCTCCTTGACCATGCCGACGGCCAGGCACTTCTGGAAGCGGCAGTACTGGCAGCGGTTGCGGCGGCGTTTGTCCACCGGGCAGTTCTTGTTGGCCAGGCACACGTACTTGGCGTTCTTCTGCACCGTGCGCTGCGGGGGGGCGGCGGGACGGGGGGCACCGGGACGGGACGGGACGGGACGGGACGGGAGGCGTCAGCGGCCGGGCTGCGGGACCCGCTCCCCGGCCGCCGCCATCCCCCCGACTCTTTATTTTCATTCTCTTCCCCCCCCCCCCACCTCGCCCGCCCCCCGTTTTTTTTTTTTTTTTTTTTTTTTTTTTTTCCTCTTTTTTTTTTTTTTTTTTTTTTTTTTTTTTCCCAGGGCATTTAACAGGAGAAAATTGATAGCGTTAACATTTGAGCTAACCTCGCAGCTCCTAGCTGTGTTTTATATGCCAAGAGGAGGGAAGGAGACGCTCGGTAAATACAAATCCGTGGGCATTCATATTATTTACATTCCTTGGAGACCTTCTCTATTTAAAATGATAAGATTATTCAATCAGGATGGTGAAATAAAGAGATCACTTAATTTTACCACGGGGAATTCTGTTCCACTTGGTTAGCTCAGACACAGTTCTCTGTCCTAACCAATTTCCATCTGAAGGGGAAAGCGGCTCCTCGCCCCCCCCCCCCCCCCCCAGCCCCGGCAGGTCCCCCCCCCCGCCGCCCTGCCCGCCGCCCGCTCACCTTGAAGAAGCCCTTGCAGCCCTCGCAGGTGCGGACGCCGTAGTGCTGGCAGGCGGCGTTGTCCCCGCAGACGGCGCAGAGCCCCTCGTTGGAGGGGGAACCCCGCGAAGGGGGCGAGGGCACCTGGCTGTCCAGCAGCTGCGGAGCGTGGCCCAGCTGCAGCCCGGGGAAGGCCATGGAGGGCTGCTTGCGGATGGGGTTGGGGACGGCGAAGGCCTGCCCGTCCACGGCGTGGTGGGCCCCGGCCGGCTCGGGGTTCATGGGGACGTGGAGGGGCCCGTCGAAGCGCATCTGGCAGCTGGAGACGGGGGTGCCGGGGGGCGACTGCTTGAAGGAGAAGAGGGAGAGGCGGGAGACGGGCGTTTTGCGCTGCTCGATCATGTGCGTGGTGGCCACGTAGTTGGGGTGGAAGTTGTGCAGGGAGCCGGGGTCGTCCCACACGGGGCCGTGCTGCACCTGGAAGCCGGGCGTGGAGGGGGTCGGGGGCGACGAGGGCTTGTAGTACACGGAGCCTGAGTGGGACATCATCTCCTCGGACTGGGGGGGGAGGTGGCTGTGCTGCTGGTAGCCGTGCATCTGAATGTCTTCCACCTTAATGGAGGACTGCTGTCCGGAGAGGGGCATTTGGTACAAGCAAGGTGGCTTCACGTCGTAGCTTGTGTTGTAGTTGTCCATAAAGGTACTGAAGCTGGGGAGAGAAGTGGTGGCAGTGATTTCAGTGTTGGTGAGGTCCATGCTAAACTTGACAAACTCCGGAGTTAAGAAATCGGAGCTGTATTCTCCCGAAGAGTGGTAACTGTAGCTCTGGGAGGCCGGGCTGGCTCCTTGAGGCGAGGACCCATACTGAGCCTGAACACAGGGCATGGCTGGAAACGAAACAGGGTCATATAGACTCGGCCCGCAAAACCGCGCTCCCTCCGCCCGCCCCGCCCCTGCTCCGCGCCGGGCACCGGGCACCGCGCACCGGGCACCGGGCACCGCGCCGGGCATCGCCCCCGGCACCGGGCGCCGCGCCGGGCACCGCGCCCGGCATCGCAGCGGGCACCGCGCCGGGCATCGCGCCGCGGGGACGGCGGAGCCGCAGGAACGAAGCGCACAAACCTTCAGCCGCGTTAGAGGCGTTTTCGGGGGAGCTGAAGGCGGACAGCGTCGGAGCTCAGCGGAGAGCAAAGTTTCCGCGGTTTCAGAACACGCAGGAGGAGGAGGAGGAGGAGGAGGAGGAGGAGGGCTCCAGCCTGCCCAGCGCGCCGGCTGAAAGACAGACAGACAGACAGAGCCGCTCTTCAGGCTGTCCCGGCACCGGCGGCGGAGCGGGGGGGGGGGGAGCGCCCGCCCCGGCGGAGCCCGCCCGCCGCCCCCGCGGGGGTGCGGGAGCGGTGCCGGGGCAGGGCCGGCTGGCCCGGGCTCTGCGGGGCACCCCCGAGGAGCTGCGTTCCCTTCGGGTTGCGGGGGGGGGGGGGGGGGGGGTTGGTTATTGGGGTTTGGGTTTGTTTGGGGTTTTTTTCTCCTGGGGAAGAAAACTTTCCGCGGGCGGGCTGCCGCTCGGCTCGCGGGGAACCGAGCGCGTCTGCCCCCCGGTTTTCGGCCGGCAGGAGCCGGCGCCTTTCCCCGTCTCCGCCGGCAAGGCGGGAGCAGGCGCGTCTCCGGGGAGAGCCGGGCGAGTCCGGGGTGTGGGGGGGTGAGGTTTGCCCCCTCCCCGGAGGACCGTGAGCCGCCGCCCGAGCAGGGCGCGGGTGACAGCCAGCCCGGCGGGACCCTGGGAGCCGCAGCGCGGCCATTCAACCTGGCAGCGCCACGGGTGACAACGCGTCCACGGGCGGCGGGGACAGCTCCCCACCCACCCCCCCCCTCAACTCCCCTCCCCTCCCGCGGCTCATCCCGGGGCTGGAGAAACGGCCGGACGCGCCGCGGCAGCCGGCTCCCACGCGCGTTCGGAGCGGGTGGAATGGGAGCGCCTGCTCCCCCCCCCCCCTCCGCCCCGACCCACGCCTCGCGCGTGGAAGCCCGGGGAGGGCAGGGCGGGGGGTGGGTGGGTGGGTGGGTAGTGTGTGTGTGTGTGGGGGGGGGTGTCGAGGGGGAGGAGGAGGAGGGAGGCGGGCTGCGCGCGGGGCTGGCTACACGCGTGGGCACTCACCGGAGAGCGGGGACCTGTGCGCGCATCCAAGTGCCGGGCGGCGGCAGCGGCGGCGGCGGCGGCGGCGCCGGGACACGTCGGGGAGAGGCGGCGGCAGCGTCTCGCCGGGCGAGCCGAGGCGGCCGGAGTGTCCCTTCCCCGCAATGTGCCTTTGTTTATGTGGGCTCCCTATTCCACAGCCAACGTGCACCTCGAGCCCCCCGCGCGTCACCGCGCGTCAGCGCCCGCCGGCCAATCAGCCCGACGGAGGAGAGAAGGGGGGGGTGGGGGGGGGGAGGGAAAAAAAAAAAAAAGGGGGGAGGGGGCGGCTTTGCCCCGCCCCCCCCTTGGCCCAGCTCTCCCTTTGGTAAATTTCCGACGGTGACATCACGCCGCGGGGACACGCCCCTCAGGTGGGCGCCCCGCCCACGCGGCGACGGCCACGGGCGCCCACGCCGCCCCTTCCACGCGCGGGGCGCGGGCGGGGCGCGGCCTCATTTGCATAAAGGGCGGTGTCACACACACCCACCTCCACCCACCCACCCTCCCTCCCCCCCCCCGCCCCACCCACCCTTCGGCGTCACCGTTGACGCAACCAGACGGCGCGCCAAAAATAGCGAGCGCCCCGACGGGAGCTCCCGGGGGCGGCGGGGAGCTCCCGGGCCCTCGGGGGCGCGGGTCCGCGCCCCCGAGGGCCCGGGAGCTCCCCGCCGCCCCTTTCTTTGGGGGGAAAACCCCTCCTTTTTGGACCACGAGCGGAGCCAAGAGCCGTACGCCCGCCGCCGCCGTTTCTTACAAGCCGCGCCGAACGCACCCCGTCCGTTTCCCACGCGGAATTTACGCGGGGTTTGGGTTTATTTATCATTTCGCCCCCCCTCCCCGAAATGCCCGCACGCAACCCCTCTGAATAACATCCTTAACAGCACACGTTTGGGTCAACATTGGGGGGAGGACGGAAAGCAGAACCAGTTTCGTATAATTAAGGGCAGCGCACTTATTAATAAACCCATCGGGAATCTTAATTTCACGGGGCCAGGCGGCGTCGGCCGCGACGGCGCGCAGGGCTTCGGCGACGTCGCTGCTCCTGAAGGGGTTGAGGAGGGAGGGGAACGAACGCTCGGCCTCCTCCGCGGTGGGCTCCGGAAAGCGGCTCTGACGCCGACCCCGGATCTTCCCGCGGGACCCCCAGCTGCAGTCCGGCCTGCAAAAAAAGGCAGAAGTCACGTAACTGCACGTCCCTGCCCGCAGCAAGCCGAGGCGGCAGAGCGACGCGCGAGGTACGGCGCCTGCCTGCTGGCAGGTGCTTTTTCTGCAAAGCTAGAGAGACCGGAGCGTGTGAGAGGGAGTAAAGGCTGGGAACAGATCCTGCACATCCAACCCGGCAAGGACCGTCTTGTGCAGAAGGACAGAATAAAAGCCAGTGCACCCGACACGGTGCAGCCTTAACCTAAGAAGCCAACGTTTCCGACACAAAATCCTTGCCTGACGTAAAAACCCTCTGAAGCACTTAAATAGGAATGTGGAAGTGCGATTGCTTCTTCCTAATACGCTTCTCTCGCTGTAAGCCAGTCATCATGCTCGCTTTGCAAATGCTTTTCCCTTTCAGCTTACACTGTAAAAACTCAAACACCCAAGACAAACTGCTTCCCACCGTCTGGCTCGCTCGCATCCAGAAGAGATCACTTCCACTTTGCAGTTACAGTCTCTTGCTCCTACAGAGTTACTGCTGAGGTTTATCCAACAGGAGAAGAGATGGTAAAGATGAGTGAAGAAATGACGGAAGGCTGTAAGATGCCTCTGATCTGCAAGGACTATTGAAAACAACATTTCCCGGTATCGATGTGCTGCTCTGGTTTCGCCGCCGTGGTGCTCAGACGAGGGGCGCTGGAGGAGCTCGGTGGGCCGCCTCGTGCCCACCCGTCCCCTCGGCCGCCAGGACTCCCGCCGCAGAGCTGTCGCGTCACGATCAGCATCGGTCATACCACAAAGGTTCACCCAGGCTATAGTTTTAACATCACAGGAGAAACTTACTGCAAAGGCCCTTATAGGGATAAGTAATACATCTAATTACCATATCCTTAGAATAGATGTAATATAAATTTCATTACTCACTTAAAAGTTCTAAAGTTAACAGCATAAACTTGAAGTTGAGTAATTAAGTAATCCTTATATAGACACTTATTAAAGTATTTATACATATTATCTTAAATCTACATCTATCATTTTGCCAATTAAAATTAGGACTTTAATTGCAATTAAGTAATTTAATTGCCAATTGAACAGCAAAATTGCTAAGTGACTAATTTTAATGCCTATTTTAATTACCAATCATGACTGGGGAGGGAGCTAATCAAGCAGTATCAGAGTAATGATGTGAAAAAAAACGGAGAACAAACATTCAAGACTACATGCTTTTAAAAAAAGAACTCTAAATTAAATAAATGCAAACACAATTTTATACATGTGGTGAAATGCTGTATTTTGGTACCTAAATACACGAGCCCAAAGAACACATTTAATTAGAAAGAACCGCCGCTCTTCCCCCAAAGTGCCGATGACGAATTGCCCCTTGTCCCTTGTTTCTGCATTAGTCTCCCTGGAAGAAGGTAACCCCAAAACCAGGCCCGGGCCGGACGTTTGTACAGTCACTAACTCAGCAGGCTGAGCGCCCTTAGAAAAGCAGCCCTTAAAACCCCAAAGCTGGTAAATTCAAGAAGATCCAAGCCCCCTCCAACACCAGACACAAGGGGCGGCACTGATGGGCCAGGGGCCCACCTGCATGGCAAGGTTCCCCCTTAGAGAACGGTTCGCTGGTCACTGCAACAGCCCCCGCGCCCGGGCGAGACGCCCGCACCCTTCCTACAGCCAGCGGGAAGAGGAACACGGCCAGAGCCTTTATCATCCGCAGCGCTGGGCGGTGCTGGGCCTTCCCCTCCTGGGGGCCCGGTTCGTCTCCTTCCCCCCAGGAAAAGCGGGCAGGAGCACTGGCACCAGCACGGGCACCGGCACGGGCACCGGCACCGGCACCGGCACCGGCACGGGCGTGCGCACAGAGGCACGTCATCACTGTTCCCGCTCCCTCCCATCAGGGGTTAAAAGACACAAATCTGAATCACAAGCATTTTTGACCCTGAACTCCACGTTTAGGAGGACTGTCCCCAAGCATACTCCAAAAAAGTAAGAAGCCTTCCTCCTGAAAGGCTCCGCCCACCACTAACGAGCTTCTCCAGCTCATTAGGAGGGCTTCCACCGGAGGATGCACTGCGGCTGACGCCATAGGCCGTATTTCGGAGACCGTCTGTGTGTAGGCCTGCTTCAGGTACTGTCCTTTTCAACAAAGGCACAAAAATTCTCGTCATTCCTATCTGTGAGCATAGCAAACTCCCAAGGTCTAAAGGGAAGTTACAGTGTTTGTTTAAGATTAAGAAGCACAGGAACTGACCTGTGGCGGCTGTAGCTGTACGTCTATTAGTTGAAAGACCGTAACTGGATCACGGTCCCCGTGATGGAGCTTTCGTCGTTTCAGCCACGAGGGCAGCAGCCGTGCCGGCCAGGCATGGTCAGCGCTGCGGCTAGCACCTGCGGTGACTGCAACGCATCGTGAACTCCACGCAACACCTACCTCCGACGCATAAAGCCTGAACTACGGTACGTGTTTGGCAGTCTTGGGCGTCGCGGTATTGCAGGAACTCGCTATGCACAAAGCGACCGTTTGTTTTGTACGTGGGCAACCCCAGCTTCGGTTCCACGGTCAGATGGGTGTCCTGCGGGAGCAGCACAGGTTTGCTCCTTCTCTTCTCCAGGCCAGCGAGCCTCGGCTGGTGCCCGTGCAGGACAGGGGCCGCGTTCGTCTGGTACGTGTGAAGAGGGTGCTGCACCGGCAACGCAACTCCTGCACCTGGCCCTTCCCTATAAGAACACACTGTCAATACTCGAGTCACGCGTCTAACTTGGGCAAGTGTTTCAGGATGATGTTTTGGGAGAGGGAAGCTTTGTTTCCTCTTCAACAGAGCGAAAGTTTAACACTTACGAAAAGGTACCGGCTATCAGAAGACACAATGTGTACAAGCAGCTGATACCACTCGAATCAGGAATCCTTGCTACAGGCCGAGACCCCGTTACCCTGCCTGGGGGCAAGGTGGTGAAGGAGAGAGTACCGGGCCCCCAGAGCACCCACGATCCATTCCTGCTTCGTGAACACACGGGCTGCAGAAGGATGTTTACGCTGCTATATACTGGTGCTATCACCAGGAGATCCAAAACGAGTTGTACCACTTCAGTGAATACCTGCCAGAGGCAAAGAGGACCAAAGCATCTTTTTGACTGATTTCACTTCAGCGCTTCTTTACTTGAGGTGCAAAGTCCCCAAATGCAAGCCCAAACGGAGAAAGAGGCAGGCTGCACGTCAGGGCACGAGCCTTGCGCTAGCGCCCGACCGCTGCGGCAGCGCCTGGCCCCGGCACCACCAGCGATCGGCTACAAATCAGCGTCTTCACTGCGGTGGCCCCAGCACCAGCACCGACCTCCCCTTCGGGACACGCCGTCAGCTCCAGCCCCGGCGCGGTAAATGAGAGCGTACGGGTACACGGTCCCGTGAGAACCCGTGTCAGGTCTCCCCACAGCAAGCGGGCGGCTGTGACAGAAGCTGTGAAGTTGGATGCCAATGTGAAGAAGCGTGAGCCCCGACGTGAGGTGCGAGGCGTCAGAGCACGGGGTGTGGGGCTCATCGCCAGATGAAAACAGAGTGGCTCGCAAGTGCTCCATTATCACCCTTTTGTTTTCCTGAAACTTCCAAAGGAGCATCGTTCTCCCTGCTCTTAGTCCGCTCCTGAAACTCGGTCGAGCTGGTAGTGTCGGATGATGGAAGGTATTTGTTACGGTAATGTTTATTTCCGCTTATATTCTTATTAACGTGTGATTATTCTGCGGAAGACTACAAAGCTGTATTTTCCCTTTATTATTACCGGCAAGCAAGCACAACGGGTCGCCCGTCAACGTCTGCCTGCTTTGACAGCTGTCAAGGCCCCGGAATGCAAATAGATGTTTATGGCGTTTGAAGCCCGGCTCGGTTTGGCCACGTCCTTGGCGCGCCAGCGATGAGATCCGCTCGCCGCCTCGCCGTTACGCAGGTCAAGGAACAGAAATCGCGCCGAGCCCTCCGTCTTCCCGCGCCGAGCCGTTCCGTTTCTCCCGGGATGGATCTGATTGATACCCTTCGAGGTGAAAGGCTAAACGGACCATATGGCACGTGTTGCGTTCCATATGCTCTCTGCCCATCCGTGCTTAAGCTGCCGTTAGCAACATCTGCCCTCCCCAGCCATCCAGCTGTGCCGACGACGGCTGCCGGAACCGCGCACCGCTGCCAAACCCCAACGGGGGGGGGGAGGGGGAGGCGGCCGCCCCGGGACGCCTCCCGCCGCTTGCCCCCCCCCCCCCCCTCCCCGCCGGTTCCCGCTCCCCCAGCCCCGCCGGTACCTGCCTCCGCCGCCGCTTGCCGCCCGGAGCGGAGCGCGGTCCCCGCGGCGCCCGCAGGAGGAGCCCGGGGGGGGGGCGGGTAGCCCGGGGATGGGGAGCCCGGGGGAGCCCGGGGCGGGGGTGCCGGGGCTCGCCGCCCCCTCGCCGCCGGCGGCGTCAGCGCCCGTCAGCGCCGCGGCCCGGTGACGGCAGCGCCGGCCCCGCCGGCGGGGGGGAGCTGACGCCGGCGCGGGGGCGGCCCGGGCAGAGCTGCCGGGGGCTCCCCCCGATCCCCGCCTCCGTCCCGGCCGCCGTCGGGGGTCAGGGCTGCCCGCACGGCTGTGAGGGGGCGGGTGGGTGTTTTGGGGGTTGTTTGGGGGGGTTTCCCCGCGGACCCCCACGTTCGGCTGCTAGCGAGTTTGCCTGCTTTCCGGCTCTTCTGCACCGGGAACGCGGTTGCTCTGTGCGGAGCCCGGCTCCAGCAAACGGGGGACGAAGCGCGTCCCCCTCGCATTTTAGGGTCCAACAGGTCCGGCCCTGCCCGGGGGCCGGGGGTGCTGGTCCTCGCCTCCGCGATGAGGAGGCGCGGCGGCCCGCGTTGATGTCATTGGAGCGTCCTCTGGATGGAACCGGTTCCAGAAGACGGACTATTTTAAGTACCTTGTAAAGTTTTCTTACATAAAACACACATCCATCTACTTAAACACACCCCCCCCCGCATACACACTGTAACGCGTACGTAGATTGGGTTTTTAACTTGGCACTGTTTTCCTAAAAGGTTTGAGAATGCCAGAAGTAGTAACTACGCTGCAGAGACCGTTATAGCTTCTCATTTGCCATTCATTTCTGAATTTCTGTTATCTGACGAGGATGCCAGCCGGCTTGGAAGAATGGCAAAACAACCCCAAGATTGTCCCAGGAACGGCGCAGGCCCCTTTGCTGGCACCCGGATGGCATTGGGAAGGCGATTGGGAAGAGGCAGCAGCCGCCTCATTAGTAGGTCAGGGAAGGGCCAGCAGGAAAGCAGAGCTGCACCATTCCAGCTCTTCCAGTCATATTGCTTCCCATAGAATATATGAATGCAATTACACTTTTTTCCCCCCAAATTTCTGTATGCGGGCCACGGAGCTCCCAATTAAGCGGCTCACCAGGGGCAGCAGGTAACTACCTGCGTATCTGACCGCCAACACCCAGACCGTGAACAAACCGGTCATCACAGCGGGAAGGGCTGGCTCCGTGCGGGGAGACTGCTCCCACAGACTGCCTGGAGTAAAAGCAAGCCGTCCGTGTTTAAAAGCACGAGAACCCCCAGCCACGATTTTCAAGCCCTCTCACCGTTCGCTGCCTCGTTTCGCATTTTCCTACCGGGGCTGTTGCCAGAAGCTCCGGCTGGTGGATGGTGACAGGAGCAGCAGCCGTCTGCCTCCACTTGCCACAGCCGGTCGGCGAGCGAAGCGCTGTGCGTCCAGGGGGGACCTCTTCCCTCTGCCCCTGTGCGTTTCTTTAGTCGAGAAGCCTCCATTAGCAACGCATGAGAAATCAGGATGGCGAAGGTGAGGCGGAGTGTCCCGGAGGCCGGCATCTGGCTGCGGTGACGGTGGAGGTGGCCGGGGTCTGCGCTAGCCGTCGCCTGCCTTGTTTGGGAATTGTCTCGGGGATCGGCTCCAGGCTGTTCTGCCAGCTCTGGAAACCCCCAGAACATGTCACTTGAGTGATGTGTTTATGTCACAAGCACTCTAAAATAGCATAATTACACGTTGTTTTCCCCGTATTTTGGTAATTAACTGACAGCACACAGAAATCTGGTTTAATTAACGACTTTCTTTAAGTGAAATTCTGTTTGCTGTTTTAAGTGAAATCCTTTCTTGTTTTGGGGGCACTTTTCTCGACGTACCTGGGGTCCTTCCCCCTCATACGGTCCTCAGAAACACGTTCCCTGGAAGACCCTGCTGTATTTGACGTTGGGAAGACAAAAATTCACAGATGCTGGCAAAAGAGGTGGGTTTCCAGCACAGCCTTCTCCAGCAGCCGGACATGCCGGGAAGTGTTGCTGGTCCCATCTCCAGATGGACAGCTCTGTCCAGAGGGCCTTCTGTGGGGTTGGGAGGGGGGTGTCGATGATGAGTTCCGAAAGCACCTCTGGGTCTGCCCGGGGCCGGCACTGCTCAGAGCTGGAGCCAGGAAAGGCGCTTGACACAGAAAAAGTATTTTTCCTCTGAGATGTTTTTCATTAACGGAGCCTCGCAACAACAGCATGAGGTTGTACCAGGAGTCCTGTCCGGGGGTGCCAAAACAGCCTGTGCGAGAGAGGGTGTTTCTGGGGACATCACGGCATCATTATCTTCCATCCTGCGTTGCGGCCGCTTGCATAAAGCCTCGCAGATGTGAAACATAATGCCGGAGGAATGTCTGGTTTGACCGAGTTACCAGGAGTCTATTTCTGTAATCCCCAACTAGAAACAGTTTATTGAAGTCCTCCCAAAACAATTTACTGCGGGACGGACTCGCTGCCAAAGGCAGCAAGCATTTGGCCTGGTGAATTCGTCGCCACAGAGGGTGGCCGCAACCCCTCGCTCATAAAGACAACGTGGTTTTGAAGCGGCAGATTTTCGGTCTGCATTTGCAGGGGAGGTAGCAGCGGTGCCGATGGCCTTGCCGGCACCACCGCAGTGCCCATAGCCTCGCTGGCACTGCCGCGGTGCTTGCAGACCAACGTGCGCAGCTTTGGGGCCCGATCATTCCCCTTCACTCCAGTCTTGAGAAAATAATTTTCCATTGAGGCTGTACGCCTCGAGGCCTCCCGAAATAGAGCTGTTTTGAGTGTTTTACACAATGTCTTTGAAAACTGTTTCGCTCACGACTGGTGAGTGGGAGACGTGTGCGTGCGGATCTCGCAGGGCTGCGGTGGAGCGTGTCAGCCCCACCGGGTGCCAGCCTCCTCCTCCTCCGTCCCAGCGCAGTCTGGGTTGAAGCTGCGGCACAAGCAGAACATCACAGGGCGTCTGGGGCTGGCTCGGGGCTGGCGTGCGGCTCCCCATGTTGCAGGGTGCCTGTCAGAAGCTGGGTCGTCCCCCCCCCTGCCAGGACGTGTCCCCAGGCGAGTTGCTTTCCCCAGGGATGGCCACTTTTCGTCTCCCTCTTTCCTCAGACAGCCCGGGTGAAGTCCTGGTTTGCAAAACACGTTTAATTTCCAGAGGTGACCAAGTCATATTTTGCATTCATTGCTCTGAACTAAGTCCAAGTTATAAAATACAGTCCCTTTTTGCAAGAGGGATGTTAAAGCTTTTTTTTACACCGAAGGGACGGATGATAACAGACAGAGTGCGACAGCCGCTGAGGCAGGGGCTGGGTGCGCTGCCCGACAGTCGCCAGGAACAGTTATCAGCATCGTCTGTTTGTCCAGCCACTCATATGACAATGACCTTCCTCTCTAGCTGGCTCGGCGACGGGTGTCGAGCAGTTAGCAAATGCCAGAATACAAGTTCAGAAACAAAATCTCATGAGTATTCTGGTTATCTCCTGGGTAAAAGGCTCATACCGTACTGCAGGCTTCAGAAAATAGTGGTAAAATTAGGAAAAAACAACTCATGATAGTTACGAATTTGCAAAACTCTTCATCTATGTGACAGTTGCTGTCATTAGAGGTAAATGGCAGGGAGAGTAAACCCATTAATGCAGGATGTTAATTGAAAACAGGACTTGTGTAGAGAATGGAGTTTGTAATTACGAGAATAGTTATTAAAATATCATTTTGCTTTTAAAATGCCTGACTTTAATACAGAGTATGAAGGAGTTATGTTTTTAGAAGTTAATTATTTCCAGTGCTTCAAAAAGGGAAGTCTAAGCTGAAAATGATATACCCAAATTGTTAAGACACTTTTTTAATTATCCATTTTAAAACACTGTCATAGAATGTCAGCCGAACCTTATTTTCACTTTCACTAAGAAATGTGCTTTACTCCTGTGTAGATTCTGTTCCTTTTCAGGGCTCTCTCTGGAGCTGTGCTCCAGGTACGTCTGTGGTGGTGGGTCACAGCTCCAGCCTGTGTGTTTACAGGGGCTCCCGGATCACATTTTTGACTGGCCATTTTGGCCTTTCAGGGGCTCTGGCTGTCCCACCCATGGCAGCGTTGATGCTGATGGCTTTCTTCACGGTCTCCCAGTCCTGGTGTGGTTTCTCGGCCACGATGCTGCGCTCTCTTTGCTGCCTCCCCTCCTGGCTGGGCTCTGCCCAGGGCCCCGAGGTGTGGGTCCAGCTCCGCACCCAGGGGTCTTCTTCCTTCACCACTTTTTGGAGCCCCAGGCTGACGGGGACTGGTGCTGGGTCAGGCTGGCCAAGAAGGGGGCACCCATCCTCTCCTCTGGGCTTTTGGGTGCTTTGCAGCCTCCTGCCACCTCCCGAAGCCTGCACCCGGGGAGGACCCCGCAGCGCAGCCGCTCGCCGCTCCCAAAGCGGCTGCAGACGTCGTGCGAGAATCAGGAGAAAACAAAGAAAAGCATTTTTGCGGGGAGTAAATACCAGTTCGAGCCGGGCACGTGTTGCGCAGTAAACAGCTCCTTTGGCAAAGCAAGCTGCACGGCAGCATCTGCGCCACGGGCGCCTACAGCTCGTACGTGTGGGCTTCAAGTTGTTCATGCAAGTACTTACTCCAGGGCTCTCGTGCATGTAGGTGAGCGTATAACCAGCTTGTGTGCCACGCACACTGGTTGTGCCTGGAGGTGTTCCCCAGTTATAACCACTGCGAGAGCCCGGCGATGGATCTGCTGGCCCGGTGGCCACCCTCCACGAGCCCAGCGGTGCCAGGCGCCTGCCCGCACTTCTCAGCAGCGCCGGCGTCCGCCGTGCAGGCTCGCCAGGTCCTCCAGGGATCATGACAGAAGGCAAAACCTCAACAATCATGTTGGGAGGACCCGTATTTTCCGTCTCTCGATGACTTACTGAGGAGGGTGTCAGAGCTTCAACCCCTCTCGCCCTCCCTGCAGTGCTCCTTCGCTTTCCGCAAGGCTCTGCTGGAATTTAGTGCAAACATAGCACTTATGTACACCCAACGGTACACACAGCATATGCTTACCATATCCAGTCAATGAAATCATTGTGGAGAAACAGGCAAGTAATAACGCACAATGAATAATATAGCCTTCTTTGCAGCATTCAAAACACAGTAAGCAATAAACACTGATTTGACAAAGAGTAGTATTAAATAAAAATGCCCAAACTGTAGTTCAACCTGCACACAGAATGGAGGAAAAGCTGGTGTTTTTTTCAGTTTTAACTAAATGGAATCTGGTTCTTCAATATGAAAAAACTAGATTAAAACTGAGGTGAAATCTGAATCCCATTAATATTACTAGTATATAAAAATACATTATCTTTTGGATGAGAGAGCTTTAATAATAAGAGGTATCATAAAGAGAGAAATCAAAACTGGATTGTATATTCACCAGATTGTTCAATACAGAAGCCAACAAAATTAGGCCATATTGATGTGATAAGCAAGAAGAAATATATTAGTTTCCAGATCACAACATTCCAGTATAAGATATCATTGGAAAACCAAGTCAATTTTTATATCAGTCAAATTCCTATTAAATTAGCCCATACTTTTCAGCAAGCGAATCTACAGAACTGGCCCCTATTGACATATTGATAATGAGGTGTAAATATATCGCTTTCTGGTTCACAGCGATTCAGCAACCCACCAGCGCTCACTAAGAGCGATCTCACCCAAACTCTGTCGCAGTCAGGCCGGGTGGGCAAGTGTTGCCAGGCTCTCGGTAGCCACCGCAGCCGGTACCAGGTCTGAGGGCAGCAACACCAAGCAGAGGCAATGGTTGAACCTTTCGCTCTGCAGCCGTTGAGCTGAACGTCAGTCAGATCTTTCCACCTGTGCAGCAACTGGGAAGGATTCGCTTATGCCAGCTTGGGGCTGTAAGGGTGATGTAAGTCTGTACTTGCTGCACTGAATCCTGGTTTAAACAAGAGGGGGTCTAGGGCTTGAGCAACAGTTGTGTTTACATCATGGGGGTCGGGATAAAATCCACGTTCTTTGCCCGTGCAGGTGTGGGCTGTGTCATGCTGATGGCAGCCATGTAGCCCACAGTCCCCGCTGGATAGGGTGCACTTGGACAGTGCAGAATCTGTACTGTGTCACTGAAGAAGAAAACCTCCACTGCTGCAAATGGAATAAGTGTGGATTAATAAGAGCAAGGATGGGGACAATTTTCTGATTTTAAGTCTTCGGGCTGCGAGGCTTGGATGTGTTTCTTTGGAGCCAATGGCAACTTCTATGTGAAGGGGCAAGAATCAGTTTGGCTGAATTCCCAGTTCCATGGGAATTTGACATTGTTTTGTTAAGGGTTTTAAAGAAATGAAAAGCTTAGTCTAATTTTTTTAAGAAATGTAAAGTTTTAGTCTTCCTCACTTACCTAAAACAATGGTCACATAATGGCTTTGTAAGAATTTATTCTCTCTGCTGTATGAAGATCCGATTTAACAGACACTGGAATAGTCTTGTGTGTCTAATTTTTGTTCAGCCTTACATCAAAATACTTGGGCATTGCAAGCTCACAGCAAACTAGACTAGCATTTAAGAAAATCTAGACTAGTGAAAACCTCTTTGGTAAATGTGACCAAGAAAGTAGCTGTTAAAGTAGCGAAGCTGCATTTGTGTGTTTCACTGTCAAGTATACCATACCTTGCAGCAGGTTAGCATCTGGACAGTGAGTTTGGTAAATCTATTCAGTGGGAATTAGAGCAGGAATTAGCTGGATGTGCTGGTATACTGAAAACCACAAACACAACAAAACTCTTGACCCTGCCTTACAAGATGCTTACTGGCATGGTCAATGCCACAGAGATAAATGCAGCTGGCAGAGAAGAGCCCATTCCCAGGAGAGCAGGCAGAGATGTGTAGAACAGCGGACAGCGAAAGGGCAGGAGGAACGGTTGTGTAGATGTGAGAGAGAATGTTTTTTTTTTAAATCTTGTCAATATATTAGCCAAGGCAGAATGGGCAGGTCCACCCCCTCTCACTGCCAATGCATCCAGCCGGTACTGAGACTTACTTTGATGAAGGAATCGGAGGAAAACTTGGGAAACACCTGCTGTTTAAGGCCTGAGTTAAATGCTGTTATTAATAATGTGCTTCATGCTGAGGGGCATCCAAATCACTTAAGTCTGGGAAGGTAAAACGAGGGGGAAAATTTGCTGTAAGATTAATGAGCAAAATACAATTAGCTATTCTCAAAGAACAGGCAAAGTGCTAAACATTACAACCAACATTTTGTCGGAGTTCCCTGAAGATGTCTGTGACCCCGTGGGACTGCACAGTTGCTGGCAAGGAGCTGACTCACAGCCGGCCCGGAGCGCGGGGGGCCGGAGGGTCCTGGCCCCATTGCCCGCCTCTGCCGCGGCTGACAGAGTTTGGTGTTTGCAGTGCGCCGAGCCAAAAGTGGAATTTGGGTCTCCCACATCACGGGTGCAGGAGGTAGAGGGCAGCTTTCCACCCTTGCACAGAGTGGGTGTCTGGGGGCTCCGCGTGTAACTGCAGTGCCAAGGCAGCAGAGCAGCCCGACCCGGGGGTCATCCCAGCGCCCCAAAAGCTTGGGTCAAAGTGTCCAGTGCTGCAAAGGCTCAAATCTTTTTTGCAGACACGTACTATGTGCATAAGTCCTTTCTAAAGCCCTTTATTTAACTCGCGTCTGACACTATGGGTCACTATGGGTCAGGATCTTGCTTTTTTCAAACATTACATGTTATTGGTACTTTATCTAATTTAAGGTCCAAACTGAAAAATACTCCTTGTTCACCAAATTCAAAGTCTTTTTGTGTGTGTGTGTTTTCTTTTCTGTTTTTCTGTGTTGTTTTTTTCTCTTGCTACTTTCTGGTTCTGAGTAATCTCTTCTTTCTCAGTCTCAGCATCAACAGCATAGGAAGTTTAGAGTCCACTGAAGGAGTTACCACGACATATACTGGTTTGTCTTCCATGAGATGAACCTGGGACTCCATGTAGAATATCCTTTATAGGAATTTGTTCACCTGAGTAATAGCAATAAACTCCTGTCCTGAGGGTTTCTCAGTTATCCTTGCTCCTGACACCCATTGCCAGTGAGACTTTCACTTTGCTTGTTTTTTTATTAACAACAAATTCTTGTTGTCCTTTGGTGTGTGATGCTTTTTCACCGTTATTTTTAGGTTCGTTTGCTGTCATGTGGTGCCTGGCAGCAGAACCACAACATGATGTGATAGATGTACGTGTTCTAGGTGCTCTTCTAAGACAGTGTTTATGTTCATCTACTTGCACTAGTGCAGAGGAATAAAGCAGTTATTCTGGTATTTTTCTATGATGAAAATATACACAATAATTACTGAATTAATTATTGTTATAATTCAGTAATTATAATATTACTGAAATGAGATAAAATGTAAAGCTTCCAGATCCCTATCAGCTCAAATGTAGCCTAGTAACAAAAATTAAACCCGATGGTATTTTTTGCAAGAGCTACTAGCAGTAGGCCTCATTTTGATTTTCTTTATGAGCCTGGGTAACAAAGTCCATTTTACCACATGGGTCAGGAAAGTGGCAAAAGGTGGTTTTACATGTGAATATTCATGATTTCTGAGGGGAGAGCACGCTGAGTACAGTGGGGCTCTGATTTGCCCAGGCCACCCTTCTCCTGCTCCTAATCCACCTTGGCGTCATTTAGCACCATGCCTGGCATGTGGGTTTGGGTGGAAAGCAAACTGTGGCCACTTAACTGTGAACGGCTCAAAATTAAGACCCGTGCAAGGGAAGGTCTGCGCACTGCCAAGGACAAACAACAGTTTCATGGTTTTTCAGCCACACTTGAGGCAGCTTGCCCCCAGCTAGCAGGAGGAAAGAAGAGACCAAAATGGATGTGGGACGGAAACCCCCTGCTCAGTTTAACCGATTTTTGTCCATGCAGAAATCAAACCTCTCAGTGATACTGAAGTCAGCATTATACGTAGAAGAAATTGTTGCCTGTTGTAACCTGCAACAATGAGCGATCGTTATTAAGTGCAAAAAAACCACTTGTCAATACGAAGCCACATCTCCAGGTCCGTTTGGTTGTACACTTTTTTATCCTAAGATTAAGAGGCTACACACCTCATCCTGTAATGTCTCAAAATCATTTATTGCCATAAGATTTACATCTTCCTTTTGTCTGACAAAACATTTATGCTTTGGATTCCAGACGTAACCTGAAGAACATCAAGAACAGAGAAGCAAGAGATTCCCCTGGAGAAAATAGAGCACTGGAAGCTGAAATGCTCTGTAGTAATTTGAAGTAAGAGTTATGCTTGATTTAAGATGATGAGTATGAGCCTTGTCTTCTTGTTGTGTAATTTCATGCAATCAGAAAATATCTTACTTAATATTTGTAATGATATTGTGGTTCAGACTGGGCTAATGAGCATGTCGTATGATACTTATCACCAGAGGGTGATGTGTTTCAGTTGGGGTATATGTGTTTCCAAAACTTTTCCAGGAACAACAAAGAACATTTGTTCCAAGAGAGAGCTCGTAATATCTCTTCCTTAAAAACATGACGCTTAGTAAGCAAACTGGGGGAAAAAAAATTCTTATGTATTATGTTTCTGCACGCTGGGGACAGACTGCAAATGTGGAATAAGGTTCCGAGAATAAGTCAATGCTTTAAGAAAATAATAATGATAATAATGTACTTTTGCAGGGTTGGGGTAAAATATTTTGCAGAGTATTTTTATCAGGCATTCTCTGAACAAATTTAAAGTGTCCTGCTGAATGATCTGTCCTAACGAGACTGCTGTGTTTGTTTCCAAATCAGCTTCCACCTTGGCTTCACGGGTAGGTCTGTAAACTAAAGACCTGTAAAGAAAGCAGGAGCATTCAGCTCTCTGGATGGCTTTATAATCTGTGTAATCCTGTATAATTGTGCTAGACTCTGTCTTTCTGAGCTTTACAAAAAACCTCCTATTTGCCTCAAATCCTGAAATGTTAATTTTCATCTCTGATTAAGCTGAAGACCAGTCGAGGCTCCTTTTATTAAGTCATGCAGACTCCTACCTGCTTCCTGAGGGCTAAATTTGGCTGAGAAAACCATTGTAATATTGTGTAATTAATTTGCCAGTCAAATAATTTCTGCAGGGCTGTAATTTACTTATCTGTCTGCAACCCTAATGAATCTCCCAGTTCAGTACTTTAATCCTGTTTTCTGCCTTTTTATCTCCTTTTTTAACTCTAACTTCCATAATTCTTTACTATGGGCTGATTCGTAACCTGTGTTTTTGGGGTGTTCTTATGATGTTCTCATGATGTTCTCACCAGGAACAACAAAAACCAGCTGAACACTTAGACTTTGTAGTACGCCTTGCATGACTGGGAACTAATGAAAGACGTCCTTGCTTTATTCCTCCATTTCACCACGTACAAGGGAGTTAATTCAATAAAAATCAAAGATGTAGAAATACAGGAGAAAAAACAATTTGTATTTGGAGGACTTAAGATTATAACTTCATTCAGATTCAGTCTAACATATGTGCAGAACTTCCTAAGGGTTATTCTGAGCACTATATTCTCTGATGAGTGGCAGTAGATAAAAACTATTTGGTAAATGCAATGTTGGAAATTTTTTTTAGATGTTTAACTGCAAATCACAACTCTGTCCTCAGTTTTTTTTCTAACACATTTATTATTTAAAAAGGTGTGGTAAGTGGCATAAGTAAGTAGTTAGGGTGTTGTTCATAATCTCTGAAATTTGCCACTTTACGGTTTTCCTGATCTCTGGCAGGAATGTTTTTTGCAGGAGGATAGGAATGCTAATAAAGTATAAATAATATAAGAGATTCATGAATATGCTGCACTGACTCGCTGGATACTTGCAAACAAATGGACGATACGATCGTATGATAGAAGAAAAATAACTTTAGCTATTTATTTATAAGTGGCTGATGCCATTGCCACAGGCTCTAGCGCTTGGTCAAGACTTAGAACAGTGCACAGAGGGCTGCAGTCGCAAAAACAGAAGGAAGGCAGCACATGCGGGGAGCAGAGACCTCCGGCAGGCCAGGCAGGTTTGCGGTTGCACAAGGCAATGAATGTGTACAGCTGAGCTGGATCAATGGAGTGAACACTCTTCATATGTTTGTTGCATACTGCTGTGCTTTGCTTCTGTATTTTGTTGAATGGGAGTGTTTATTTTAAGAAGGAATTTTGAGCACAAACATTTAATCCTGGAAGCAAGTGCAGTGCTAGGAAACTATATCAGAAAGAAATGCAGGAATGCCTATGTGTCTCTTCAGAATTTCATTGTGATCATTCTTACGCAGTCCGTACATTGGGTAACTTTGAAACTGAACTCTTTTCGGGCCGGACTACAGAAATCTGTCAGCTTGGAGAAGAACTGCTGTGGAAAATACAGGGTGAATTTAATCATGCCTCTAACGAGAATCGATGGAAAATGCAAAAACTTGAGGACACTCAGTGAAAACCCTGTCCCCAGGGACAAGGAAGGCCTCCAGAAAGGCGTGTAAGGTTTGTGAGGTACCAGGAATGAGTTAATCCTACCAAGGAATGCGGAGGAGCTGCCAGATAACAGAATGACATTGTTTTTCCCTGATGTCAGCACAGAAACCCAAACACAAAGAGGTGAATGTAGTCCTCTGAGAGAGCTGTTGAGAAAGCTGAATGTGGAGCTTGTGCCGTGGCATCCAGCAGCATTAAAAACTGCTCGGCACAGGATGACAAAGTGTTTCCTGGAACCAGGGGCTGCCTCCAGACATCTGGGCAAGACGGGCGCTGTGGGCGACAGTCGAAGGATCATGAGATGTGCATGTGGCGGCGCTGGGAGCTGTATCGCTGCTACGGCAGCCACAGGGTTCCATTGCTGCCTCCTGAAGTTTTAAGAACGTGCAGTTCTGGTAGCCTTGGGTTTACCACCGAGTCGATTTATAGCCATCTATGGGTCATTTTGTTTTACTTTACAGCTCAGTGTAAGGCATCTTATTTTCTCCCGTAGCATCTACATGTTGAGTCTTGCCTGAATAATTCAATTTATTCTGTATTTGGTAGGTGGTGATCTAGAGGATATTTGGATCTAGCTGCAATAGAAGCTTTGTTTCACTTTAATATAGGCAGCACATAAGCTCTTGTATTGGTTCCACAGGGACAGTAATGAAATACTTGCTGATATGCTTTGGATCTGTAGCTGCTCTTCTCAGCAGCTTGAATGTGCTCTGCCTTGATCCGCTGCCCAAACGGGAAGTTTCACAATTGCACTGACTGTCCATCAAGGCTGAGAAATCCATAAAGGCATAGTAATATCTGTATTATTCATTTTCTGCTATTCTGAAGTCTACAGAAAGGTAAACAAAAGGAGGAAAACCTGAAGAGAAGGTTTTAAATTGCTTTGTGTTTTTATTGCAGAGGTTGGTATTAACCTGCTCTGCACCCTTGGCTCAGCCTTGTGAGGAGCCACTGCTATTCCGTGTTTTATGTTAACAGACCCATCAAATAGTTTGTATGTTGTGTTAATTACGAAAATCAAATTCAGTAACTCCTGGAAAGCTGCTTCTTAAAATCTGTTTTGGAGAAAGTCAAGCTGTTAAATGCTTGGGGCAGAAAAACGTGAGTCGCTGAGGTTCTGGTGTCAAAATGGGGCACGCTGGAGGGACCGTGCTCTGTGCCGAAGGCTCCTCCTTGTCTCGGGCTCTGGGAAAGGGATACGGCTGCTTGCAGCAGCTTCTCAAAAGCGCATAAATTAAACGCACTGTAGTATTATGTGCTAGAGTATGGATGCCTGTTGAGGGGAGAATGGCGCGTATCATGGAGATGGAGCTTAGATTCTCAAAATAAACCTGAATGGAGAGTGGGACCAGGTAGTTCCCACTAAAGCTAACAGAAGTTGCTGGTTTTGCTGGGAATATGCCACCGAAAGAACCTGGCTGGGCTGTTTTTCTCTTAGTATTGGGGCTCTAGACCAGCCCAGTCCGTTTTGAGATAGGAAGAAGACCCTCGAAGAGGTGCCTTTACGTCATGGCAAGTCATCTCTCACTTAGATTTGTTAGAATTCCCTGAGGTTAAAGCAGATGTACCGAAGAAGACAGACGGGGCTTTAGGCAGGTCCTCAGGCTCTCCCCTCCTCACGGGCTGTGCGCTGCGGGACCCCCCGGCCCCGCCTGGGCGCTCCCGGGCGGCGTGCGGGGACCGGGCACCGGGGCCTCCGCGCCGAGATGCGGAGAGCGAGCGAGGGAAGGAGAAGGAGAGGCGGGAAGGCAGGCTGCGGGGAGGGCGAGGGCTCGCCCCTCCACCGGAGATGGCGCCTCTGCCGCTGCCGCGGCTGCCGGTTGGGGCCCGCCCTCTGATAGCGGCCGGCAGCGGACGGCTGGCAGCCGGGGATGTAGCTCAGTGGTAGAGCGCGCGCTTCGCATGTGTGAGGTCCCGGGTTCAATCCCCGGCATCTCCAGGGGCTACTCTTTTGGGGTTTTGTGGCGATTTTTTTTGGTTTTTTTTCCCCTTCAGCCAGCAGCGCGCCGGGCCACCGGTACGACGTGGTTTCAGCCCCCAGGGAGCCGCTTTTTCCCGCTCGGGAACCCCGCGGGGAGAAGAAAAGGGCGCTGCGAGTGCTCTGGTCTTAAAAAGGTGGTGGGTTTTCCGCCGAGAAGGAAAAAAGAAGACACCCCCCCCCCCCCCCCCCAAAAAAAAAAAAAAAAAAAAAAAAAGGCTGCATTGGCCGGGAATCGAACCCGGGCCTCCCGCGTGGCAGGCGAGAATTCTACCACTGAACCACCAATGCACGGCCGACGAAATCGTGGCCGGCCCCTTCCTCGAATCGCTCACCGAAGGCAGCTTATTTCAAATGTTTTGTTTTCCTCCCTTTTTCAATTCCATCTTCACAGTCAGTACTTTTGAGCCGTTATTTCCAGGGGAAAAAACCGGCTTTCAGAAAGTTAGCGATGTCTGTATACCTTTTTCCTCCAAAGGATTAAAAAACCCTGGAAAATTGTATAATAGACCCATTATCCTTTAAATTCATGAACTTTCAGACCAAGTCAGAAAAGGTGTATTTTTGTTCCTTTTCCCTGCTGGGAGGACCTTGCCAGAGGAGACCACTGGTCAAGAGCTTATAGGCTTACATGATCTACTAATAACGGAATCATCATGGTACAATGTCCAAACTTATATTTCTGTTTTGTCAATTAATGTAGCACTATGGATCCTGACATTTCAGCACAATGTAACTTTGTGTAGGGTTGAGATATCAATAGAACGCCATTGCTTGCACTGTGATGTAATGATGCCATGTTCTAATATAAATTATGTACAGTCTTGACATTTAGTTTGTCTTGGACACGCTCCCAAGAATGGCCACACATGAGCCAAAGAGTTCAAGGAAAAGCAACACCAAGTGTTTCATGTCAAGAGAACATTAAGATGTACGTACGAGAAGAACAGCTGTGCTTAAGAATGCACTCCAGACAGGATGAACACCTCCCACCAACCACCTCATGAAAGGTAGTAAGCAGGTGTCTTCTTCAACGAACAGTAATTTGGCACTACAGATAATGTTCCAGTTCTCTGTGTGAGCGTATGTTAAGAGCAAAATGTAAATGCCGCAATAGAGTCCTCTGCTTACCAGCCCTGCAGCTATTACCTAACTGTTCCCAATTGCATGTTGAGTTCATCAAGAGGGTGAATTTTTTCTGCATGCGTAAAGCAGAAGCTGAGCAAAACTCGTGTTCTGAGTGAATCTGGAAAGAAAGTCAAGGCCATGATTTGCTTGCCGGCCAGTGAATACCAGGTGACAGTATTTTCCAGTCACCGCTGGCCCAGAGGAACAATGCAGACCAGTAACAATGCCATCACAGTTCTCTTTCCCCTAAGCTTAATTGCAACTTCTTAATTTCTACCGGCAGAAAGTAACATAGTAAATACTTCAAGTAATAACTAGTATTTAGGCTACTGCTTACAATTGCATCAGTCAGTCTTGAAAAACTGTTTTCCCAGGCAAACATAGGACCAGAAATCCCAAAGCAGTTAGGAAAAAAATATTCATACTGAGAAGACTCTAATTCACTACTATAATATATCTGAAAGATAGCCATGCTGAGGTAAATAGCAATAGTTGACCCACTAGTTTCCCCCCTTACTTTTATTCTCTCACCCCCTTTCATTTCTGGTGAGCTGAGACACTGCAAGGCAGGGGATGGCTAGTGGCGGACGGATCTGGCAATGTCTGTGCACAGCCATGGGGGAACCAGCAGCGCTCTGTAAGAGAGGAGTCCTTGGGCTGGCTCTCCTGGGCAGATCAGGGTGATTAACACAACAGGTTGCGTTTCCGTGGAACTGCCACTCGTTAGAGTTTCATTTTACAGAGGGTTGCCGCAGTAACAAACTTTGCACTATTAGCAAGCCCCTCTTGTTCCTGCACTTGGAGTTAATAATTTGGAGAGCTGTTTCCCATGTCCATTAGACCACGTTTTGCATCTGCTCAGAACATGGGTGGGTGTTGGCTGATGCACTACAGAGGACTCTGTGAATCAGGAGGAGTTTGGCAACTCACACACCTCACTGGAGCTCAAATGTTGCTCTAGAACATGCTCCAGAAACCCTTTTTCAAGCTGCATGACACAGGCTCATACTTGGCTTTCCTTTAGAAATGACTGTATGTAGGAGAGTGCTGAATGAAGGAGAGAATCGAGACCTATCAGATTAGAAAATGGTGGTCCAGAGTCACCAAACTGGTGAGAATTTCATAGGATTGGTTCAGCTGATTAAGAATCTGCATCCTGCTCCAGTGAGGCGAGGAGTCCTTAGGAGTTCATTGTCTTAATCACCAGAACGGCTGGGAGAACACTCGCTGCAACATCTCAGTGCAGAAGGATATGTTCTGTGTAAGGCTAGCAGAACAGTACAGGAACATTCAGCGAAATTACTGTCCTAAACAAAATTTAAGTACAAATACTTGATAAAAATAAATGTGTCTCTAGCTGTCATCCATAAAACACACATAATTTTAGAAGTCCAGTAGATGGCTTGAATGGCATCAAGAATCCACCTTCATATAACAAGGTTATAACATCTAGGGGACTACTTTTAGTGAGATTGGTTAAAAAGTACCTTTGTATGCATCTATCCAATATCTGATGAATGGGTGAGGGAAGTTATCTTGTCAGGGACTCGGGACATCATCCCCTTTGGTTCAGCTCAAAAGTCTTTCAGGCAGCTAAGGAGATGCCATAGACCTTCACCAGAAACAAGGAAGGCAAAACTTGTTACAGGAAGAAGGAAAAGGATTTTCTTATGCCTTTTTATCCCCCAGAAGGGAACAAATAATTTTTTTTCCATTCCGGATCGCCTTTAAGGGGACTCTGTTCTTGATGCTTCTGGCTAAGGCTTGACACAGTGTCTTCCTATGGGGCTCTGCTGCTGCAGAGCAGAACCAAGGAGCTCCATGTGCTGTTGCCGACTCGACTCTGCCATGTACAGCGCTCTGAGGAGGATGCAGTAGCTCAGGGGCACTTGAAGCCTCAAACATCCTGAGTTCAGCCAGTGCAGCTGCAATAGGGACAAGGTAGGGGCTGATAGATAGGCAGTGGTAAACCAGCTCAAATCAAGCTTAAAATTGCAGATGTGGATTACCTGGGGTGGGGTAAGTGGATATCATTCACTCCCTCCTCCCCAGCTGGTACGGCCACATGTTCCTGTGTCCGCTGATACAACTGTGGCTGTGCAGCCACCTGCTTTAACACTGGTGTTGCATAAGTCCCTGCATTGGTATGTACAAAAGAGAAAGTGTGATGCTACAAATGTACCTTTAACATTCGCTCTGATTCATCTCTTCATGTGGAGCTGTATTAAATCTTGTTAGAAATAATGCCTAAGGAGTAATTCAGACCGGCCTGAAATATAACATACCTTTTTGTAAGCACCAACTGCCCGATCATCTGTTTCTCATGTTTAACTAACACATATCTAATACGTAATATTACCAGGGAAGTCCAGTGAAGGTTTCTTACTGGCTCCCAAAACAGTGAAGGATAACTGGCAGGCCTTTCAAAATGGCTTCTAAAAGCCTCTTCAGTAAAGGCTTCCAAAGCATGCTCTTGTCTCTGTTTCCAGAGTGCAGAAAATTTGTACCATCCCTGGCGAGTCCTCCGCTGAGTGGAGTACACGCACATCAACTTGATTTTAACAGGTCACGGAATAAGCTGGGCATTTAAAAATATCCACCTACCCGAAAGGACAAATGAATACATATTGTGGAGCCTTCAGCAAAGATTGTTGAAACAAAACAAACAAAACAATCGTGGTAATCTTTTAGGTAAGTCTTATAATGTAGAACAACTTGTCAGTGCAGGTTAAAGTTTTAAGGCCTAGCAATTTTGACAGCGTCCCTTTGAGCACAGTGAGAGCACAGGGATGAGCAGGACAGCAAAAGGTCACTTGGTCACACATATCTGCTGCCTCTTTTAAGTTTATCTCAAGACCCACTAGGCACGTCCCAATTAATTATTTAAATCTGCAGGGAAAAATATTTCTGTAGATGAAAAGGTATAATCTTAAATTCTGGGGAAGCTACAGGATGGCTGGCGTGGTGAAAAGTAGTGCTAAGAGGAAGCTGGGGCGCGATATCCGATCCACAGGCTTTGGACATGGAGGGAAGTCATTTACATCCAGTAATGTAGATTTGTTTCAGATGTCAGTGAAGTGGAAACTTACGGATTTTCCTATATCCCTTTGTTTTCAACTGAACAGTTCTGGATTACAAAAGGTCACCAAACCCAAATTGACAATGATATATCTGGTTATTTAAAATAACTTTTCCCAACACGACTATTGATGATGTAGCTAGCGATCTGCATAAGTTCCTTATAAACCTGTGGACACCCCAAAAACATTTGTCCCAGAGTATTCAGATGGTCACAAATGAAAGCCATCAGGCAAGCAATGCTAGCGAAATGGACACTGGAAGAGAACAAGAGAGTCAAATCCTGTATTTCTTCACTATGTACTGGAATGTTAGGCTGGGGCTTTCAAAGTGATTGTATGTGTCTTTGAACAGGTTTTCTAAGATTTTTCCCTAATCAATCAAATGGAGAAAATATCTGGGAAAAAAGCAGATGTGTATAATCATCGGGGCTGATTTTGGTCTGTCGTCGTCTGAGAGAAAAAAATAATATAGCTCAAATTCCAAAAGGCTTTTGCATTTTATTTTCTGAATGTAATCTCTCTCTCTCTGGCACATGTAAAGAGAAAACAAATTTAGAAGATTTTTTTCATATTTCCTGCCACAACAAAAATCTTTAAACAACAGAAAATAAATACACTTAGATAGTGTATTAGCTTAGCACTTAGATAGCACTTTTGCTTTCTAAAATATACTGTCTTTCTTTTCTCCCTCTCTACCGATAAAATGCATGGTCTCTATTAGACCTAGCTCAGCTGTTTGCCACGGAGAAATACGGATACTCCACACTGCTGCTTTCCATTGCCCAGCTCTCCCATAGTTAAGCTGCCTGTGCTACCATTGCAGGGAAAGGCCAATTATTGTGTTTGTTCTGCAACAAATAACGTGACCTGTGACCTTATTCTTTTAAAACTGCAATTTTGCATTTGTTTCTGTGACTCGGCCCTGATGTGTTATCTTTGTATAACAGCAAACAATAAGACATAATTATGAGGATAACACATTACTTTAGTTTTAATAGAAAAATGAGCCACTTTTTCTCTTTTCAGACACACACACACACACGAGTGGATGTTTTTATCTGTTGCAGTGTAGGGGGAAAATGTCTAAACACTAGCAATACAGACTGGTTCAGTTGGTAAACTGAGTATCTGATATGAAGCAATACAGTTGTATTTCCAAGTGATACCTGATACCAGCAGCCAGAGATGGGAACAATTTTAAATGTTTAATCATAGCCATGACTAAGTACTTTTATTTTCCAATGGGAGGACCTACCATGGATCCTGCTTGCAAGAATCTCAGTAGAGATATTCTGCTTCTGTCACTTCAACTCTTCTGCGATTATTATTACCCCTTGCTCCTCATAAAGACATTTTCCTGGAGACAGATTAGGAGAAAACATATTTGTGAACGTATGAACAGATTTTCTTCTTATGATACATAACTTTGGCATGCAGTCAGGAAATGATGATAATCTTTTTCTCCATCTTCCCTTGCTAATGAAGAGAAACTGCCTCTGGGGTTAAGGACAAAAGGTGAACTCTCCCTGAACACAATTTACACCTGCTGAGCACATGATTTCGGGCATCTAAAATTCTTGTCTTGGCAGGTGTCCCAGAGACCAAGCCACATGCACACAGACTTAGGAGGTAATATTTTCATCTAGACATTAAATAAAAAACAGACTCAAGAGGGATGAATTTCATGATACTTTAAGGCACCTAATTTTTTTGTTTAACCTTGTAAAAATCTTTCACTATTCAAACTTATGAAGACCAATCTTTACCAACCAGTAACTAAGATAAAAACACAGTTGAAAAGTAACTAAGATAAAGAGACAGCTGTAGTTGAAAAGAAACCCTAACGAGGGAGGAAAGAACAGCTCATCCCTCGTTTGTTGGTAGCTGTACTGCAAATGTGTGGAGAACCTCTCCTGGAAAGGGAGATTGCTAGGTAAATGTGATTCTTGTAAAAGTTTTCAGTCACTCTTGGATTTCCCTTTTATGAGAAGAGTAGTACAGTGCTCTCATTTTCTACCCTCTTTAAGACTTTGCTGGTTTGGAATAGTTCATGAAATACAGAAGTGCTGGGGTGCAGAACATGTTTGCTTGGAAAGTGGACGTAGACACATTTTACCCTCAGACACTGCCTTGTTTTGAAGCAATCAAAAATTATCATAAATTGATACTGACAACAGTGCCACATCTGGGTAGGCAACAACCTTGAGGTGTGGGTGGGAGGACAGGATATTTTCCCAGTTCTAACAAATTTATGATGATGTTTTGAATATTTGTAAAGAGACAGATGAAATGGCAACATTTAATGCCATGTTAGTACACATATATGGGGTAGGTATTCACATTTATAACTTGTGTGTGTTGGATCATGCTGAAAGTATTAACCACAAATTGCATTTAAATCCTTTTTTTCCCTAGCCCAATTATTCTTCTTCCTTTCTCACACTCGCCAAAACAGCCCCCCAAACCATAGCCCCAAAAAGCAACGAATCCACTTCTGGGGTGTTTTCCTTTCATTTTCCATTCTTTCTGTTCAGCTGAGGTATTCCCATGGATTCTAAGCCTGATTATCTATGGAATGTACTAATTCCAGCTGCCACCTGAGATCTTATTTCCTTTTAAGAGCACTACCATGTCTCCTAATGTGTCTGGGATAAAAACTGCTTCCAGCATTGGTGGCCTGAATATCACTTACTTTGCAAAACTTCTGAAATCCAACCCTTGCAGTTGTTTACCGACTTTAAATGCCACCTGGAGAGTTGATAGCCATACATTATTATTGCAGCTTCCAATTTAGCTCATCTGGTTATATCTGACCCAAGAGGGAAGGATTAGGTTCCTACGGCCTCCTCAGATGGGACCTGTTGCTGACGTTTAGCTGGCTGATGGGGAGCATGCCTGAAGGACACTGTGAGAGGGAGATGTGCCCCATCCTTCATGGCAGCAGCAGGTTGTTTTTCTGTGCCTGATAGAAAACACGTCTCATGCTGCCTGTAAAGCATGTTGACTAAGCAGTGAGCACGGAAGAACAGCAATAAAAACAGTTTCTGGGAGACAGCCAAGAAGCACGGTTAGAGACACAGCTGATCCCTGTATGCCTGGAAAGCAGGGAACCACAGCCAGTACAGTGCATGGGCTGCGTAGGGCTCCTGCATGCGTGACACCGACTGCATCAGGCAACTGATGCAGGCAGCGTATGGGCAAAGACAGACTTGTGACAGGCTTATGGGTATAAATAGTCACAAGATCAGCTTGTGTTTTGGTCCAGCAGGGAAAAGGAGATCCCAAACACTTGTGGAACCACAACTGAAGTGGACTAAAAATGTAAATTTGCAGGGAAAAGCACAGCCAAAAGTTCAGCAGTGAGTTTTGGAGGGGGAGGAAGATCCTGGCTTATTAGTGATGTGTGTCTGGCTTTCTCATTGCAAAAGAAGCAACAGGCAGGAATCTCCAGATGATTCCCTAAAAAAACATAGCTTTGTTTGTCAGATGTGTCCCTAGGAGCCTGGAGCGTGGGAACCAGGATGAGAAACAAAGAGCATTAGAGGCCATAACTCTTAGCAGCAGCTCTTCCAAGTCTTGTCACTTGGTATCACAGAACACAAAGCAGTAAGAAGAAGGAGGATACACAAAATGTCTCAAGGTATCACCCAGTCAGCCACTCGCTTGTAAGCCTTACACAGCAAGTGCCTAGGGAAGTTCAAGATTGGAAACCTGCTATTTTGGAGAGGTAAAGAATTGGAAAGCTTTCAATTCAGAAATACAGAAATAGAGAAAAATAAGCCTGCGTACCCTGCGCTGCAGAACTGAAGTCCCAGCACTTGTGCTGCAAGTTTCTTCTCCGTGACAGCATGAGTGTCACCCTGTGGTGGGCTCCATTAGCTGGGGGGCCCCAGAGGTAGTAGTTGTGCAGCCTGCCTGCAGGTAGAAAGTCTGGCTTCTATGAAGACCTGGATTAACTGCTCAATTGTGCTTCTACCAAATCTGGTAGAAATCAGGAGCTCAGTGGGGTTTTCCCGAGACGTTTCAGTTGAAGTAAGAGAGCTGGCAGATTTATGCAGCCATTGAGACATCGTTTCTCAACCAGCTTCATGCTGTACTGGAGCCACTGGAGAGGACAACTGAAAGAGAGATGTGAATTTCTATACAGCCATCATGCACCACGTTATTTTTTTCCAAGGTGGGTCATCAGAGATTTAGCATTGTTCTGGCCTAGGATTTCCTCTGTGAATCATCCAGGTTATGAATCTTGTGGCTCTACTCCAGATTGAGACGTGGCTCTCCGCTGCACTGCCCTTTAACCCGCTAGGCGAGCAGGGAAGGACCTGCCACCAGGTAAACGGGCATTAACACAGCGTACACTAATATATATTCAGAGAGCGTAACGGATCCGTCCCCCATTTCTTTGTAAAGAAGGCACCTCTCAGTGACCCGAAAGCGAACCGCCGCCAGAACTCCTCGGAAACGAGGGGCGACCAATTCAAACAAACGCCAGTTCCCGGTTCAAAGGCGTGGGCAAACAACCCCCAGACACCCCGCAGCGTCCCTGTCCGAAGGAGCCTGCGCTGGCCCCGCCGGAGGAGGGGGCGGGATGGCCCGCGGCCCCCCTAGCTCCAGCCCGGGGTGAGGAGGGCCCGCCGCTCTCCTCAGCGCCGGGAGCGGGAAGGCGGGAACAGGCCCCTGGGCGGCGGGGCCTAGCGCGCGTTTCCCTTCCTGAGGAGAAGCGCCGGCCTGCCGTTAGGCCCGGCCGCGGCCTGCCGGCGGGGTGAGGCGGAGGGCCGGGGCGGGGAGGCGCCGGCGGTGGTTAAGGCGGAGCGGGGAGGCGGAGGAGGGTGTTGTCTGGCTGGGGAAGCCGCTGGAGGCGAAGCGAGGCGTGCCGCGGCCGGAGGAGGCGGGCAGGGAGCCGGCTGCTCCCCCCCTTGCTTCTCCTCCCGCCGGCCGGCGAGCAGCGAGGAGAGGGACGCGGGCTGGCTCGGGCTCCTGGAGTAAGCGGCTTTCGGTTTTTTTTGTTTTTTTGTTTGGTTTTTTTTTTTGGGGGTGGGGGGGAGTGGTTAATACCGGAGGGGAGCTGGCCAGGCTTCTAGGGCTTCGCCCCGGGGGTGACTTGGGGGCTGTGGGTGCTGGCTGGGAGAGCCGGCAGCGTGCTCTGGTCTGGTCAGGCGAGGGGGATTCGGTGTGTGCTCTGGGCTGGAGACGCCTGTGGTAAACCTCGGGTTAAGCCCTGAAGTTGCCTTTGTTATCAGTCGGTAGCAAATGCATCGTGACTGACCGTCTCTCTTCTTCTCCAGATCTTACTTTTGCAAAGTACGGTAGGACCTTACACTACCAAGGGCTCCTACCCCCCCCCCCCCCCCCCCCCCCCCCCCGTTGTATTTAAGCTTTGGGATCGAAAGAATGACCAGAAAATCGAGTGTGTGGCTGTTTTATGGAAGTAGTATAAAGTCCTTGGCAGCTGTCCCGTTTGTCTGTGTGTTGTCACCGTGCTCAGGGGCCGAGTGCCCCAAGAACGTCCTCCTAAATGGAGATAGCGCTCTGCTGTCTCACTGTTTATGGATAGCTGTTTGCACATGTGTAGGTATCTATATATAACAAACAGGGGGGTTTGCTGAGCTCGTTAACTAGATTTTCTTTCTCAGGCAGAGCTGGTAGAATATGGTGTCTCCTATTATTAAAAAAATGTGAATTCTGGGCAAAGAATAGCCTAGCTGTAGTTACGCTGAACTTTGGAAAATGGAAACAGTTACTTCTCACTTGCACTGAACATATACATGGGACCACTTCTGGGTGAGAGCATATCGGTGTAACAAGTAAGTCCTAAACTTTTTTGAGTTCTGGTCTAACCAGTTGCTTCAGTAAACGTTTGTAAGCCCATTACTACAGGCAAAGATACAAATGTGTGTGTGTGTAGACCTTGAGTTTAAAACGGACAGATTTATTACCTGCTGAACTTACTCTAGTGTTTACTGTAAACTGGTAGTAAAGTTGCATTGAGAGCGAGCTCCTTTCCACCCATTGCTAGGAAGTGGGGGCTCTCCCTTCTCCACTCTGAAGTAGTTGCACTTTTCTTTGCCCCGCTCCCTACAACCCTTCCCAGTATCTCTTTGTTGCCCTAAGAGGCCCTCGCATCAGAAAACCATGCTGGCTGCAGCTGCGCTGGGCTTTCTTGAGTGGTGCAGTGGCAGGAGCACCTCTATAGCCTTGCTGGGCGCAGTTGGTTTCCAGCTACCTTCAGGGCAGCGGCAGGCAAGGACTACTCTCTTGAAGGCTTGGAGTGCTGCGGCCGCGGGAAGCTGTTACCACTACAGACCCTTGCATTTGTCTTCTAGTGGTTCTTGGGTCGTGGCTAGACTTCTCTGTATGTCTTATTTTCATTTTGTTAGTAGTCTGCTTCCATACTGAGCTCTCTTTGAACCATTCTGTAATGGGGTTTCCACCCAGAAAGTTTCCCTGCATGAGAGGCTTGCTCAAGTGTAATTACAGCGATGTTGGCCTGAAGGCTCTGAAGTCCCTTTGTAAGACAATCTTCTGACCATGGATAAGAAGCAAGCTTGGAGACTCGGCTGTTAGGAGCATGGTGTATTTTTAATTGACGTTAATCAGACCTTTTCTTTTCCTCACTTATTTGTAGGTATGGTTCCTCAGAAATGTTCAGTGATGAGCAGTGACTGACGATTAGCTAGTAAAGACTCAGTCTGGTATTTAGAGATCTTTAAGGGTTGATAGCTAAGGCAAAATCCGGTATTGGCTCTTCTGTAACAGCAGTAAGCAGAATATTATTAAATTTAATGTTAGATATTTACCTATTTTATTTAGTCTAACTTCGGATGAAAGTTTTGAGTAGGCACACACATGCATGAAAAATCATACACATGCTTTATATCTAATTTATAGTGTTACTTTTGTTGTATACATATGGATAGACACTTTGTTTTGCTTAGTTATGTGTGTGCACATGTATGCATGCACAGGAGCATAACAGTAATAACTTTGTGAGCTGGGCCTTTATTATATAATGTAATATTTTCTCTAGAGATCCATTTCTACCTGGTAACCTGTCACTAATAGAAATTTGGAAAGCTGGATGGATGTGGTAGGTTCAAAGGCCGTTAACGCAAACCAGTTTTCCAAACGTAAGCTCCTACAGGTTCCATTCTGCTACCTACTTTGTCTTCACACAAGTCTCTGCAAGCTTTAGCAAATATTTAAAAGAAATGTGCTTTTTCCACAGTTAGTTTGCAATTGTTACTTTCTACTTTCACATGTAAATATCTCGATGGTTTCAAAACAAGGGTTTGCATTTGCAAGTAGCTCTGTGAAGCAACAGCTTACTCTTATCATAGTGCTTGTTTACACGCTGGCAAATAGGATTTAAAGAATTATTTTGCCTTTTCTAAAATATATGGGCCTATGCTGCACTCGATTTAAACTGGAGGTCTGATAGTCTAGTTCTATAAATCAGTTAATCTCCTGTATATTGCTTGGCCTTCCGGTTGTAGTCTGAGCCTGCATTTTTCTGGGGATTAGCTTTATCATTGTGGGTGTGCCCCTGCACTTGATGTGAAGTCACCGATGTGAGCAGGACAGCGGAATTGTGCCTCCGGGAGGCCACGGATAGCAGGACACATGCCTGTCCCCTTCCTTGTTGGGTGCTCTCGGGAAGGTGGGAGGCCACTGAAAAGCTGAGGGCTGGGTAAAAAGGGAAATGAACACAAAATAAAAATTAGAGGCTGGAAAAAAAGTTCGGAAGCAGATCAGACAAAAGTGGGAAGATCACCCTTTAAAGAAGGAAGGCCTCCTGTGCTTCAGCTGCTTCATTGGTATTTGTGGGTCCAGACTGGAGCTACCTGGGAGTAAACAATGCGGAACACAGGGACCACGGAGGCTGCGACCTCAGAAACAGCTGTTTTGCTTTAGGGGTCCACTGCAGCTGTGCCACAGCTCTTGCTAATGTAGATGTAGCCCATTTCTTCCAAAAAGCATTACTTTAGAAAACAATTTTTATTACATAATGAACAAACCATTTGCAATCAAAACTCTTCTACAGTATCATGGTATTGCTTTTAGAAACATTTTTGTATCCTTGAATAACTTTCTTCGAGCCAGGTTCCTAAGTGAACGTGTAGTTCTGTCTCAGAGGGGTTTCCAAATGCCAGATGAACTCACCCTGAGTTATATTCTGATAATGCTGATGGAGCCCAGATTGTTGTTTCTCTGCTGGCTGGCTACAGAGTCTTGGACTGTGCCTTTTTTTTTTTTCTTTTTCTTTTTTTTCTGCTTGGCAAAGTGTTTTTCAAACCAAGTGTTGATTCTCATTTCAAAATGGTATTGAATGCATGCCCCTCCTCTGGGATTAGATTTGCATGTACTATCAGGTCTCAATCTTTATTCCAGTATATAAAACTAGGCTACTTCCTTGACACACCTAAGTAATCGCCTAATTTGTAGTTATTTTTTGAGCAGGTACCTGTTTGTATATGCAGGTCTATGTCCAGTCTTGTAATAAGCAAAACACCTTATTTTCTAATCCTTTCTCTTTTAGTGTTTGATTAGGGGCAGGGGGAAGAAAACTGTGAATATAGCTCAGTATTAGGATCAAGTTGAATGGGTAGACTGTCTAATCAAATATCTGCATTAAATATGAGGGGAATGAAGAATACCAGAAGAAAAGGGTGAACAGCTATAAATTAACTGTATCTAAAAGGAACACTTCTTTCTAATTACAGTAATTGGTTTATAGTATTTGCAAGTTTGTATTATGTGTGTGGTGGGTTTTATGGCTGATATTAAGCCCCACTAATACAGAACGTAAGGATGACTATTTGAACTATTTAAGCTAAAGGCAATGTTGGCACAAGAACAAAAAGGTATGGAAATCACCCCACATACATTTAGTCAGTAATCAGGCTGGAGACTAGGTTTCCCAGTCCTTGGATGGCAGATTTTGAAGTAATCTTTCAGTAGGACAGGAGGGAATTTAAATACTTTTATCATAAAACTTGGTAAATATGTTATGATGTTTGTGTGGTGGGAAAGCTCAAAATACTTGTGACCTCAGTGTTTCTTTGTATTCCTGTTAGTTCTTAGGTACTGTGCTTGGGATTACAGTCATCGCTGTCTGTAAGTATTGCCTCATTCTCAGAAACATACTGCTTTCTCTGGCAAGATTATTACTATCTGAAATCCCAAGAAGAATTTACAAATCAGACTTTTCCCCTCATCATCTGTAAGACTTTTTTTTTGTAGGAGGGCAGTGAAACAGAAGAAAAAGAAATGGTTAGGTTAAAAATACCAATAGGGGAAAGAGAAGCCAAAAAAGTTTGTTCCTTGTAGGATACAGCTTAAAGCAGCTGGGATATTATCTAATGCTGGGTGGGAAAATCTTGGTACCTGAGTACAGAAAGCAAATAAAGTAGTTTGAAGCAGTGGGGACCAAGAGAAGGAATGAGGATAGTAAGTCTATTCTGTGCTTTGTCTTTCCTTTATTTTTGTGCATGACAAGCACTACAACTACTTTTGGGCATGACAGCCAACCTAGTTGCCTGTACTAGAGTGTGGGAAGGATTTTCCCTGTATGGTAAACTGCTGCTTTGCTTCCACTTATTAGTGCAGGGTGGCCTGCGGGGTTTTCAGGTTTTAAGTTCTGTGTACAGGAACTTACAAATTTGTGGTGTGGTCTGTGGCTGAAAGGGACTCGTAACCCTGTAAACTGTCTAGATATTGTGGGTTATGTTTCTGTGCTTGGTTGGTGAGGTAGTTCTTGGATAATTACTTTAATTAAAGTGCCATAACTTGTGTTTAAGAACCTGAAGTAACCATCGGAGGCTTTAGGAGAGGATCTGGAGGATGGACTCCGCCATGATGTGTCAGCCACGTTTTGTACCCACTGGGACTCTTTCTTGGTGTGTGGCTTCATTATAGATATGGCTTACAGTAATTACACGTAGGCATCACGAGTGCATGAGTCAGTGGCCCAGACTTCTGCTGGTGAGGTAGATAACAAGCTTTGGTTGCCCTTCAAAGCATGCTGCTTTGTTCTCTTGTTTGCTGTTGTTGCTGGTTAGGTAACAAGTAGCACGGGCAGCCCAGGAGATTAGACCCATATCAACTGAGGAGAGAGATGCTTGATGACTGTTAGGAGTGCTGCAGGGGAAGCATCTTCAATTTTGGTTGGTTTAAGCTTTAATAACTTGCTTTTAAGATGCTTATGGTCTGACATCCTATGTAACATAGTGTTAACCACTTCAGTCTTTTAAAAAGCAAACAAGAGAGAGCTGGTAGATGATCTTGTTAAGGGGGGTGCTAATAGGATTATTTTCTGATTACATCCCCTTCTTCTTGTTATTTGGCCACTTCCTGCATTGACACACCCTGCAAACTGCCAGTAACATGCTCTCAGAATAGTACAGCTTTAAATGCTTAAGTTACCCACAGTAAGAAACCTAATTGTGGCTTGTCTTACTGCTGTTCTGTGTGCCATCACAGTGGCCACCTTTTAAGTAGTCCTGCAAGAAGGATCAAAAGCTGAATTAGAGGCAGCTGAGGATAGCGACTTCAGCTGTTTAGAGAAGCAGAGGCGGTTCAAGACTCTCAACTCAGCCTGGAGGGACATTGGTCTGGGGCTGTCATCATCCAAAACTTAGCTGAGAAGCTTTTGGAAGGAATGAGAAAGATTGAATTAGACAATGCTACTGTGCCAATGGCAAGTTATGCAACCTGTAGTGGTGATGATTATAAGTTTTCTATTTTTAAGTCTTCCATTGAGTGACTCACTTTATTAGATGTGTTCGTTTAAAATGGAATGTGAAGCACCCAGATTCCATGGTAATGGCCTCATAAAGCACACAGATATACAACATAACAGATTGGATTTCTTCTCTTAATTTAACAGGTTTTGCGTCTCATACACCATGTCTGATGGCAGCATACAGGGCGTCACACACTCCTATTGCTAAGCTCTACAGTTTGTATCCATCTGTCTCTTCACTTTTGCTAAAGTAGTCATCTTTCTTTGATCTCTTAACTCGCGATTCTGCGTCTGAATTTTCCACCATTCACCTTCTCTCCCTCTTCCCTTATTCCTCTCATTCTTTCCCCAACTTTGGCTGTGCGCTGCTTAGATCTAGCCTGATATCTTAGTAATTAGAAAGTCGTTGAGCACAGAAATGCTGGCAATTGCAGCACTTCCTTTTCAGTCACCTGGCCTCCTTGGCTGGGAGTTGGTTACACAACTCAAAATAAGATCCAGCCAACAGTCTTGCAGCTACCTGGGCCGGGCATTCCAGGAAATAAGGAAGGCAAGTCACTCCTAGGATTTTTATTGGCCTAATGAGAACTGCAGGGTGCAGATGCTTGTTATGTGGGGCATGCTATTCAGAAGCATCTACTGAAGACGGGTGTTGAAATCACTTCTTTAAAAAACAGGATGTAAGTTGCGCTTTGTATGCTTTTTGGTTTTTAAATGTGGGGCTGAAAGTGAAGCAGAACCCTGTGTTTAAGAAGTGTATTAATTGATGAAGCAGAGCCCTTGCCTGCGATGCAGGAGGTCCAGGGTCTGTTAGCTTGTAAGGTTCACCCAGGGACCCTGCTGCGGCAGGGTTGCCGGTCACCAGCCTGGGCTCTGGAGTAGAAGCTGCCTATGGAAGTGCCTATTGCATGCTTCTTTATATCAAAGTAAGTGTGACTCTGAATTGCTGGTTAAGAAATGCACTGCAGGAGGGAGCAGTTCCTACTCTGATGACAGTCTGTATTAACTTTTTTAACTTTCGGAAACTGAAAGCATGAACTTGTCCTGATAAATCTTTTGTGTAGTTTCCATTTCATGTAGACTAGCTCTTTTTTAACTTTTGGAAACTGAAAGCATGAACTTGTCCTGATAAATCTTTTGTGTAGCTTCTATTTCATGTAGACTAGCTCTTCCCCCCCCCCCCCCCCCTTTGTGTTTCCTGTCAAGTTTACAGCCCATTTCTTCTTGTCAGGAATCCTTTAATAGTTAGAAGTTTGAGCTAATGTCCCTGTGAATCTTTACCAATACTCAGCTGGTTCGCTGAGAAATGTTCCCTGTGGATTATTTAAATCTTTGGAGAGATCACGCTGTATGCAATACCCGCTCCTTGTGGCATGCCGCTGGCTCCTCCTGTGCTGGCCAAGGGCTCCTTGCTGCTGGTGGAGCTTGTTCTAGAGCCTGTCGGGGACTTCAGCCCACCCTCAAATTGAGGGCATGGGTCCAATGGGTGCCATTTATGACCTGTATCGAAACCAAGGATAAAGCTTAACATGCAGATTTACACTGTCAGATGGCACTTACAGCATTAAAGCACTGTACACTGTTTGAGCCATTTTTAAAGGTGACTCAAAGTATTTGTGTTATGGAAAGATGACTTATTTCTGACTGCATTGCTTCTCATGCTGTTTGCTATTAAAATTTTCATTAAAATTCAGTTTCCATCACAAGCTATTGATCTCAGCTTGGAAGAGAGTCAAATTTTATTACCTACTTGCAAAAGATGAGGGGTTTTTAAGCATAGGCTATTCTCTGTGTACATAGCACCCTGTGTACAACCTTTGTTTTAACTATGTGGACTGCATTCTTTCCCCTTTCATGTTCTGTGCTCTGGTTTATCCTGCTTGGTGCTGGCAGCAGCTTTTAGCAGCCGTTCTGGGACAGAACTTGAGGAAAAAATCCACAGGTGTATGTTCAGAGAGCTTCTAATTTCTCTTTGGTTGTGTGTATACTGGGGCAGTGTTTAAGCTGTCCTCCTGCCTAGCAGAGACCTTGTTGCATGCCATTTCTCATGTGCAATGTAGTTCCTTTTGGAAAGAAGCTGGAGCATTTGGGCAGGGAGGAGATGAAATCAATATGCCCTAGTAAAGCCCCGCTGAAGAGTCTGGGGCAGAGCCCCGGCATAGCTCGCTGCAGCCTGGCACGTATATACTGTGTCTTTGCCGGCTGTTTGTCTGGGGCTCTGCCTGCCTGCGGTACCTGCTAATGCCCCGAGCTCAATTCAGCATAATCCAAATACATCTGCTCGTACCTTGCAAATAGGGGCTCATGGGTTCCTAGGATGAAATTGAGATGTTCTAGGTGTAAAAGCACTGTCTGTAGGTTTGAATGCCTGTCTAGCTTTGCGTTGGAGTGGCTTATGTTAAGCCGTATTTTCCTTTCTGTCCCTGAATAAGCTTCTTTTACCGACGGTGAGCAAGATTTATGTGGCAATTTGAGCAGCTGGTCTCCTGGGAGTGTTCCTTTCTCTGGAGAATTGCATATAATCTGGCTATCAGCTCTCAGTAGAGCTAATGACACATGTACCCGGCTGTCGGGCAGGCAAAGGGTAGCCCCTTACCGACAGCTGATGGCTGAGGCTAGAAATCCCTCCTGTATAGAGGGCACTGAGCCTGCTGGTTTCTTTATGTTATGTATGTTATCTTGCATAATGAAAGTGGCAAAATTGTTCTCTGTGGCACATCTAATTTCACCTTACTGCAGTTAGGACAGCTGTATCCACAGTGAGACTGGTGTAAGGTCCCACTGCAGGAGTGATCCTGAACCCCATTCCCTATGTGCCTGTACCTTCATGCCCACTGTGGTAGTGCCTGAAGCTCAGGCCTGGTGTCAGCTGAGTTGCTATAAACAGGTTGTGTTAGTAGAAAGGCTTGTCACAGCTCTCTGCATGTTGTTATATGTGCAGTGAAAAAATTGTTCATTTGTGGGAAGAAGCTATGGGGCAGTCAGGTCAAGTTGTAACAGTATGTGGGCAACCACATTTGTATTCTAAGGATATTAAAATGGGACAACAGAAGTGTCGTGGTTTAATCCCAGCCAGCAACTAAGCACCACGCAGCCGCTCACTCCCTCCCCACCCCCCCCATCCAGTGGGATGGGGGAGAAAATCAGGAAAAAGTAGTAAAACTTGTGGGTTGAGATAAGAACGGTTTAACAGAACAGAAAAGAAGAAACTAATAATGATAATGATAACACTAATAAAATGACAACAGTAGTAATAAAAGGATTGGAATGTACAAATGATGCGCAGGGCAATTGCTCACCACCCGCCGACTGACACCCCGCCAGTCCCCGAGCGGCGATTCCCGCCCCCACTTCCCAGTTCCTATACTAGATGGGACGTCCCATGGTATGGAATACACCGTTGGCCAGTTTGTGTCAGGTGCCCTGGTTGTGTCCTGTGCCAACTTCTTGTGCCCTGGCTGGGCATGAGAAGCTGAGAAATCCTTGACTTTAGTCTAAACACTACTGAGCAACAACTGAAAACATCAGTGTTATCAACATTCTTCTCATACTGAACTCAAAACATAGCACTGTACCAGCTACTAGGAAGACAGTTAACTCTATCCCAGCTGAAACCAGGACAAGAAGTGAGTGCCACTTGGCTGTCCAGTCTGATTCTCCTTCGAGGTTAACTGCCTTTGCTGCTATTGAAGCAGCTTCTGTACTGCTGTGGTTTCCAGCCTGGTATATAGGTACACTCAGGTTTCTCTTTTTCTTTTCCCCCTCTTCCCGCCCTTGTTATCAATACACATTTGTGTCTGGCTTCATGTGAGGAAACCAGCTCTGGGAGGTGGTGGAAGCGGACAGGCGAGCAGCGGCTGTTGCAGCTCCCCAGATTGGACTGCCTGTGGTTGAGTGTCAGCATTCCAGGTGCTGGTGGAGCTCTGCAGAGTTCTGCATGTGTTGCATTGCTCGCACTGGGTTCTATAGTGTAAAATTTTCACTGGTAGAAATTTGAAGGTGGAAAAGGTTAGTATGCCAAAAGACTGTGGTAAATAGACACCATTCTAAAGATTTTGTACCTCATCCTCTAAAGATTTTGTACGTCATCCAAAATTTTCAAGAAACCAATTTTGAGTTGAGCTTCCATTTGATTTTGATAATAATTTAATTTCTGAAGACAGACTATCCTTTATTTATGCATATGAAGGAATATCTATTGCATGCAATGGGCAGTGGAGTTTGTTGGGTTCCTAGTAGAGATTTTGTATAGGAAACTGTTAAGTAAAAGCTGTTTGCTTGCCACCATAGTATTGTGTTAGAGCTGGTGACAGATACTTCAAAGCTTTCCGGATCAAAGTAAGCATTGTGGGGGCATGGGGGCTTTTGTTGTTTTTGCCATTTGTTTGTTTAAACAAATTCTCTGATCTGTAAGAACTAGTGTTTATCCTAGCTAATGAACGAGAACCTGCGGCATCCGTAACGAAATGTTGCCTGTCAGCACATGTGAGTACAGCAGTCGGGTACAGGGGTAATGAAAGGTATGTTAGCATGGCCGGTTGCTGATACTGATAGGAAGTACGGAGGAGATGGCACAGGGAGCTCCTTCAACTGAAGCAGCTGAAAGCAGAGACCTTGCGTCTGTGCCTGCTATTTGCAGAGGCCTATTGGGAGATGGAAACGGAGGAGTTGTAGCTCTCTGAACACGAAGAGCCGTTGTAATACTAGTGAGTATCTTATTTCCCAGCACTGGCCCACTACAGCTTTTATTTAGTACATGAGCATATTCTGTTTGAGTTTTTTTAACAAAAAAGTTATCAGAAGAATAGATATTTCAAACTACTGAAAAATAGCATAAGGCTATCTATGTAGCTCAGAATTGTGGTGAGTGTTCAGTTTATTTCTCATGATTACTTTCATAAGTTTGTGCAGGATTGTTGTACAAACAACTTAAAAAATCTACTACACAACTATGGGGAAATTTGTGCTTTTTTTTCTTCATATATGCAATGATACTTCTAGTGTGATTCACAATGAGATAAACTTTAGATTTAGATTGATGCAGTAAGGATTTTTTAAGCCATAGCTAAAGATGTAAAGGTCAAATAGCTACAGTATTTCTTCAGTTTTAAAAACTTGGGGTTTGTTGGTTTGTGGGGTTTTTTTTGGTTTGGGTTTTTTTTTTTAGATGTATTGATAAAATGCTTGTTAAAAAGGTGCAGTAGAACATGCAGTCCTAAGATCATTATTTCCTTGTTTTAAAAGCAAAAATAAATGACTTCCAAAGCTGTCTGGGAAACAGCATTTTTAAAGTAAACTGGTGTAGGCAATGACCACTGAGACTTTTAGTCAGTGGTTTGTATACCTTGTGCTGCTCTAATTCAGTCTTACACGATGAAAATGTAACGGTTTAACTCTGGTAGGTACGCACCTGGTCTTCAAAATAAAGTCTCAGAAAAGGTTTAAGGAGCCCAGGGGACAAGAAGCAAGGAGTAGTGTCGGCCGTGCTTTCAGTTACCCTGGTTCTGCAGTCTACCCCTCTGCAGGCCTGGTTTGACCTTGGGTGGAGGGTGCCTTGCTGTGCAGCGGAGGGTGCAGGTGCTCAGCACTTGGCTAGGAGCCTGTTGGACTGCGCTTGCCATCTAACACCAGCTGCTGAGCTATGGCTCTCAATTAGTTTGTTCATAGTTAAAGAACTTTTGAAGAGTTTAGCTGAACAGGGATAAGTAGGGATTTGTGCTTCAGCTATCACCCTTTCTTACAGAATTTGGTGAAACGCTGAAAGGATACACTTCCATTTGTTTTCTTGAAAGCCAGTATCTCTGCAGACATGTAAGCCGGCTTGTTGGAAGATGCTAATTTGTTCTTTTTAAACTCCCTTGCATTCTAGACCATATTGTGTTCCCGGAACAGGCACTTGTGAGGGTTTCATACTCTTACTTGAAGTGACTCCTTTGCTGATGCGTAAGGTGTGTGAAACTACTTCAAGACTGCCACCAGTTTGCAGTCTGAAAGACGAGTTATTATTCTAGCAACTCAAAGAAACCTTATGGTAGAAGTGTGTAGTACACAGAGTGCTTGGATGATGTGTATGTATTCACCATCGCCATATGCTTCGTGTGGCTATAGACGGTATGTGAACTGATGTTGATTGTCTTAGTTCTTTATTTTGTAGGAGATGATGAGCATGGTGATGGCAGTGCAAGTCTTCCAGCTGCTGTTTTAATTCTTGTGCAGTACTGAATTTCATATTGTGTTACGACTTCATGAGTATCCGTAGGCGTTTTCAGGTATGTAGAAGTGATATTACAAAAGGTTATCTGAACAGATTTAAGGTGGTAGGGTTTAGCTGATGGTTAGGTTTTACTTTTTAATTTGGAAGGGGGAGAGATAAGCGTACAGAATAGGGTCTGTTTCTGAGGCACTCTGCTCCTTTGCTAGGATGTTTCTCAGATTGCTCAAATTGTGTTGTGTGAGACTTGTCCCAGACTGACGGGAGAGGGTACCTGCAGGTGACAGGCTGGTGTCCCAGCATGCGTGGCTGTCCCACGGGCTGGCTGTGCTGGGCTGCTGTGGCAGTTTGCTTGTGGGTCCCCCCATGGGCAGCCTTCCTCGTCGGGCGCTCGCTTCCCTCTTGCAGTGGTAGCCCCCGTGCGATGCAGCTGGGCAGTGGACCGCAGACCTGAACGGGGACCCTTGCACCCCTTGGGAGCTGGAGCCGCACCACAGTGCAAAGCGAGGCTCTGCAGCGAGCATAAGGGGAGGTGTAGGGCTGGCTGCAGCAGTGTGGCAGCCTGGCTATCTGTGATAGATAGCACCCTGGCATAGCACTTCTTACGTAGCTGTGTACTGGTGGTGGTGCGGCTGCTTGCTGTTGCTGGCAACAAGGTCCCAGGCCTCTGACTCAAGGCTTACTCCCTGTTTCCGTAGAGGTGCTCTAGCTTTTGATGCCAGGCTTCCACAGTAACTTCCCTTTCAGAAACTTCCCTTGCTAGGGTTTTGTATGTTGCCTTTCCCTTTTACTCCTCCCTGTCATGCTATAAAGGAAAGATGAAGTTGGTCTTTTCTGAGACCGAAGTATGAAGTAAATGGAAAATGTGATACTCTACATATGTACCGAGAAAGGTTGTTGTGGTGGGAATTTTCAAGAGCATACATGCTGCTCTTCAGAAAAACGTGTGGGAAGCTGCAAGTCTTGGCCTTCTGTACAATAATCGCTTGCATACAGTACGTACATACAACATCTGTACATCAAATGTTTGCGTACAGTAACTGTGTGTGGAATTTCCCACCACACTGAGTGTGCTGCAAGCAAAGTGCATTGGGAATGAAGTTAAGATCTACACCATCTTAAAAATGAAATTTTCTTGTTTGGCATGTGCCTTAAGCATGTGCGGTGTATTTTTTAAGAAGAAAGAGCAATTATGCTAGCTGGAAGAACTAATACGAGAAGAAAGATGTGTACAGACGTATGATAACATATAGTATTTCTTGTTTAATTGTCTTTATAAGGCCAAAGAAATAACTCTTCAATTGTAAGTAGTTTGCTGCAAATCCTGTCAAGAAAGCTGTACGCTACCCAAAGTAATGGTTTATAACCCAGTCTGGTGTGTTTGGTATAAGATGGGCAGCAGCTGCGGAGGGAGGGCTGCGAAGTCTCTAGATCAGCAGGCACACCATGAGGTGCCGTGCCGTGCCATGCAGTGCCAGAGCTGTGCTGGACCGTGGCAGTGGGGATGACCCGCGGGGCCTCGCTGGAGGACCAAGGCAAGGGCTGAGCCCCATAGCCAGGCTTCCAGAGAGGCTACCGGGGCCTCCCCCCATGCCCAGTCCCAGGATGGGAAGCTGCTGTGGCTCCCTGCTCCTGGCCTGGGGCCACTGCCGCCACGTTGTAAGTCCGCTGGTGTTCCGGTGTTGGCACGGGGCTGTACACGTTGCCTGCTTCTGCTTTAAGCCTTAACGGTGTTAAATCTCTTGTATGGAGACTGCTGGGTGAATCTGGGGCTTAGACAAAGGTGTCTTCGTAACTGGAGGGCTTGGAGCGCTGACGGGAGTCCTTCAAACCTGATGTATGTTGTTTCTAATGCGATGCAAGCTGCCGTGGTCCTGGGAAGATGGATTAGGTTGTGCCTGCTTAAGATTCAGGTCAGTTCCATGCAAATTTTTCATTCAGTATCCGAACACTGGGTCTTTTAAGAATTTGTCTGACCCACATAGGGCTAGTTTTAAACCGTCTGTAGCTAGATGATAAACGTTCTATGCTTACTTCAAGCCACTTAATCTTGACCACTGTCTCTGCTGCTGCTTCTCACTGAAGGACTTGCTTCCTGACTAGCAGTGCATTGTTTCTCCACTGTTCCCAGGTAAGACAAGCTTTGTTGGTATACAGTGAATACAGGGATCGTAATTGCTGGCCGGAAAGCAGGATGGAGTGCTGTTAGGCAAATGTGGTTGGAGAAGTAGTTTGATGGGACTGGAGGGTAGCTAAAGGTGATCTTGTCAAGCAGATCAGCTGTTCTGCTGTGGTAAGGATTTGGTGACCATCTGGCTGATGATGGCATGTTCTTGTTCTGCTTTTGCCACAGTATTGTAAGTACTTGTCACATATAAAAGCACGTAAGAGTTTAAATGAGGGGTGTGTGTACATATCTACTTATATATCTAAATACTCTTTTGTTGTTCAGCTTTCACAGCAAATAGCAGAGCACTCTGGCTTGCCTCTGTCTAGTCTATGTTTGGAAATTATTAATATTGTAATGAAAATCGCTAATTAATATATTGCTACCCCAAGTTTCAACTTGTCACAACACTGTCATTAGTTTCTACAAATGGTCTATTCTGTGTAGCCTAGATTCCAACATGGTAAAACTGCCTATTAATTTTTATCTTCTTTTCTTACAGTAAAAAATGGCATTTCAGAAGGCAGTGAAAGGAACTGCTCTCATTGGAGGAGGTGCCATAGCAACAGTTTTTGGCCTCTCTCAATTTTCTCAGTATAGAAACAAACACGTAAGTATTAATTATGATTTCTGATAAAATATGAAACTTAAAATCTGTTTGAGCGTATGTTAGGCTTATACGAATAGTTTTGTTTGGAAAGGAATGCCAAGAGCCTCTCAGCTTGATTTGGTAGGTGCTAATCTGGAGGGTGGCATTAAATGATGTTTCACTATTGTAGCTCTTTAACCAGGAGGGAACTGCGATTCTTGTAAATCATTTTTCATGTTTAAAAAAATGACCTTTGTGTACTACTAGGGATTCTACTTAGTTGCAGGAGTGGAAAGTACCGATTGAAGTATAAGCTCTAAGTAGAGTTTGGACAGTATTTTCAGACTTAGGAGGTTGAAGTAAAAAGCAGTAGTACTACCCCTGAAAATCTCAGCTTCAAAACAGTCATGGTGCCAGCTCTTGTTCAGTACAAAAAGCTGAAAACTGTTTGAGGATAGGATCTGTGCCAAAGAAGTCAATGGCGAGGCTTCTGTTGTTTCTGGTGGGCATTGGCCTCTATCTGGTGGGCACAACCTAGACAACTGGTAAGCTCAAGGTACAGTTCAGTACTGTCTTCCAGATAACTAAGGCACAAAGACAGAATAAATTCCCTGAGCAGTGAAGGCTGATGTTGGAGACATACTGTTAAAATAAAGTAATGGCAGTAGAAAGAGGTGCAGTAGATTCCAGTGTCAGTTTGTGTATTGATTCTTGCTGTTGTAGAAAATAGATTTCATTGGCATATCTGCTCCTCACAGTAAAGTCAGAGTCGCCATGCTCTTTAACTTGCTTCTCGATGCAGAAGCCAAGGAGAAATCGGTAAAAGGAAGTTGTGGACTTGTTTCAGGTAGAGCTGGTGTGGGTCAGCAACTACTCTTTGTTTTAAAGCAAATAAATGCCTATTGTTTTAATGCAGTTGTGCTGTGCTTTAGAGTTTTATAAAATAACCATGTCTAGGCTTAGCAGATGTGTATAAGGGAACATGTCTTCTGATCTTGTGTTAAATGTGGGCTGTGAGGCTGGTACCTTGCATTCGGCAAAAAATATTTGCAGTCAGTGTTCCGTAAAATGGTTGAAGTAGGTGTAGTCAGAGCTCTGGCCTGATTTGCTTCAATCTGGATTTGGAAAAAGCTTAAGCCCAAGGAACTACCTCCTCCTTCCTTTGAGATGGTATCAATCTGAGCAGCTAGGTGAGCAGGTGCTCATTTCGCGTGGTGTTTTCTGCTTCTCACCTTAGAAATGTAATCAGTCAGCTCTTTATCTAGACAAGCTGTTACTCTGTGAACTGCTTTAGTTACCACACATTTACTATAAGTTGCCATTCAAATTGGGCAAACTGAAAATAGGAACAGAAGTAGATCTTAATGGTCTAGTCGAAGGTAAAACAGTGGGTGATGGGAGACGGTCTTCACTGAGCTCCATGAAGGTGTGTATTACGTCTGAATAAATGATAATCTGAGTCTTCTGGCTGTTTCTATGGGGAGGAGGAGTAGCAGCTGAGGTACTGGTAAAGCAAATGAGATGAGTCATTTCTGGGGAACCTAGCTGGAAAGTAGATAAGCCAGGATCCTTATGGCTTCAGAAAAAATGTTGCTGAAAATAAAACCTAGCATTTAAAGTGAGCTTCCCATTGGGCTGCCTGTCTTGCACCTAGCTGATAATACTCTCTCTGGAGTCTTTATCACAGGATTTTACAATCTGGCTTCATTACTGTCAGAAATGGCAGCTTCAAATTTTAGGACTGTTAAATAAGAGAAGGAGTTGGAAGGGAAAAGTGATCTGGATAGCTCACTTGTTGTATATGCAGTATTCCAGAATTCAGGGAATTCCCATTTTTCTGGGACTAGATGGCCATTGGATGGTTGTTACAAATTTCCAGAGACAGATCAAACCCCAGAGTTTTACAGAAGGTGATCATGGTGTCAAAATGAAATAATCGCTTGTCCCCCAATTTCTAAACCTATTGTGTGGGATCAGTCTACAAAGGATCTGAAAATTTCCAGCATATGTATAAGCAAATGGATCTGTCAAGTGAACAGCATGTTGTTTTCATGTTGTACTAACTTGCATATTTCCCACGTGATGTCCCTTAAAGCTGCTGCCTTAAACACCTAATATAGGGCAGCAGGTGGAACGTAACTGGAGGGATTGACACAAAGAAGGACAGTCCATTTGTTGTGTTGACATATCTAAGCTGTGGGCATGTCCCCCAGCCCAAGTGTCCTCTTTTTAATAATGCCTGCCAATCAAATATATGCTAGGGCAAAGATCTTGTCTTCCTTTGTCAGAGAAGTATATTGCCCCAAGTTGTGCGCTAATTGGCTACACATTGTAGGAAATCTGTTGTTATTTTGAGAGCAGAATCCAGCACATAAGAAGACAGAAATAACAGGCTCAGGTTTTTTACCTATGTTCATATTGCTTCACTCAATGACTGGTTGTCTGTGCTGTGACTAGCACCTGGAATTAGGGGCATCCAGTTACAAAATAAAGACCACGGCTGGCTAATAATCCTGAACACACCATCTAGTTGATCTTTGTTTTCCATGTTCACTCAGCTGGTGTTCAATGTTTCTGTGAAACTTGTCTATCCCAGGTAATTCCAAGGGAGTAGCTGAAGGGTGGTAAAAGTTCTGGCCCTTGTGAACGGGTCAGAGGCCATCTGGATTTGTTAGTCGAGCATGCTAGTGGGTGTTTTGCCTACTAAAAGGGATGACTATTGGCAATTTCTGATGTTGAAATTTAAATTGTCCTTGCTAGGTTTGAGAGTCAAAGCCTGACTGTGAGGAGAATGGCACAGTTAGCAAGGTTAACCTTGTCAGTATGTAAACAGCTGTGAAGTGTTTACACCTTGGAAATAAAACACTGCATTGATTCAGATCTGTCCTGGTTTTCAAGATTTTTGTCCCAACTTAGTTTTCTATACACACACACATGCACACATGTGCTGACATTTTGGAGCACATTTCTGCAACAGCAATTGAGGCAATATAACCTGAGAATATCTATGTATGGCATATGCAGGCATACAACCAGTTTAGCAAATTGCCCTTATTGTGTGTTGGGTTTTTTGGCAACACACAGTTCCTGCCGAGCAAAGGGAGGATGGGAAGACATGTTGACATGACAGAACTGTTGTTGAATTTAACTCATAAGCTGACGGATGAATATTGCACTTCTGTGTCTTTTATAGTAACCTGATCACCAGGATATTTACTGAATTAATAAGCTGGGTTAGCCTAATGCTATGTGTAAGGCAATAAGTAGGAATGACACCAATTCAAGCAAAACCTCTTTCAGTAAACACACAGGAGTCATTCTTTCATATTGAATAACCATTACCCTTAAGGAAGCTGGTCAAGCTTTCTGTGCAGCCTTACTGACTTAGGCTGTTGCGGGCAAATGCATAAGTCTGACAAGAAGGCTCTTGGTTAGATTAAAAAGAAAAACCCTTTTCCAGAGAAAAAGAGACAGTTGGGGAACTCTTCACAGCAGGCAGTACAGGCGTTTGAAGAAACTAGTCCCTCCTAAACTGTTTTCTGGTAAAGCAAAAGTGTGCATAGACTCTTAAATTTTTTTTTCAGTGCTACCACTGTCAAGGAAATTAATCTTAAACAATACAGGAACTCTCAAATCCATGTACCCTACATTGACTACCAGTCATGAGGTCCTGAAGAGAAGAATTGCATCTGAGATGAAGTTGGAACCCACTGAGACATAAAATACACAGGCTACGTACATGATTGATTTGGCCTCAAATATTCAGATACCTGAATGGCAAAGGTGATACAGCCAGCCTTTGCTAGCTGTTTCGTCAGCGCTTCTAACATTAATGGCGATATAGAAATGGAAATACCAGTTTCTCTTGCTTCCTGTAGATGCTGACTGAATTGCTGCATTCTTGATTTTTCTGCCATTATTTTAATGCTGAGCCAAGTGGGCTAGTACTAGATATGATGTGGGTATTCTTTGATGTGCCAAGTTTGAATTGGAGACCGCCAATGATTCCACCCCCCCCCCTCCAGTCATTAAGGGAAAAAACACTGCTTTGTTTTGGAGTTGTAAGAGATTGCTGTCTTTTCCTAACTAAGCCCACTAGGCAATCCTTCTCTCTTGCTGGTGCGTAAGGACATTGTTGGTCAGTAGGAATTGCTCATCAAGGTGAATCCAACAGAGTGTGATAATAGGATAATGCATTGGGGCCTGCTTTTGGGGTTTTTTGATTATTTTTTTCCCCCCTCTTTTTAATGAATAAGGATGATGAATTTGACTCTGCAAACCTACCTAGAGATTTACATTAGCAAATTAACAAGAATGCTTGCTTATGGATTACTAGATCACTTTATAACTTCATGATTAAATTCAAACTGCCAAACTAAATTTCTTCTTGCTAAGAGTGTAATCAAAACCATTCAAGGAACTCTTGCCTGAGAAATTGTAGATATAAACAGCAATTGCTTATTTCAGTAAACATACTTGTTCACTGCCAAACTAATCACGTTATTGCAGATGGGATCCCTGTATGCAGCTTTTCTTCACTCTCGCATTTAATTGACAGCAAGATGAATCATATCTATATCAATTCCTAGTGCGCTAATCACTTTCCTTATATTTCAGTGCTAATCTCTATGCTCTTGCTATACCAGTGGCTATCTGCTTGGGACTCTGGTCTGTGTTTTACTATAAGCCATTTGTTGTACATAATGTGTTTAAAACCAAAACAAAAAATATAGTCAAAAACAAATTCTGCTAGTACTTCTTGAACTCTGAATTTTGGTTTTCATGTATCCTCTTATTTTCCTGAAGTTAAGTTGTATACTTTGAAAATAGTCACTTGTTTTGCTGAAGAAGGCATGTCTGGAAACATAGCGCAAAACTAATTTTGAGATGGGGATTTTCACTTTTTTAAAGTTTAAGAAAGTTGAGCATAGGTAGTTGAATTTGCTCAACCCACATGCAAGAGTAAGCCACGGGTGGTTTTGGTCTTCACAATTTCCTTCTTGTTACTGTTGTCTCCAAATCACAGGGTGATGTTTAGGGAAGCTAGGAAATTGGCATCAGCTCTCTGTACTCTCTGTAATAATACAGGACTAAAAAGCATGCTTAATGCAACAGCTTACCAAGGAAAAATCAGAGACCATGTAGGAAGCCACAAGTAACACTTGCTATGCAACCCAGAAAGCTGCAGAGTTGTCACAGTTTTCAGGTATTCAAGGGGAAAAAACCTTTCATGCGCTGCTTTTTCGTTCCCTTTTGGGAGGGCAGGCTGTGCAGAGCTGCTGCCGGAGGCAGTCAGAGGGGTCACAGCAAACCCTTGCAGAAGCACAGAGGCAGGAGGGTCATCTTTACAACTATGGAGGAAGGGTGAACACAGGAACAGCTGGATCCTTTCAGTGTTTCCCTCCTTGTGTTCATCACTCCCTGGAAAAACATGTTCTGGAACTATGTCAATGTACCATACTTTAGGAATATAAAAGTTTCTATCATGCTTTCAGGGATATAAAAGTTTTTAGTACTGCTAGAGACAAGCAGGCTGGGGAGAGAGCAGAGCAAGAGGCAAAAGTAGGTGGGAATATACAGAATTCATTGGTCAGAAGAATAATGCGGAAGCTGAGTTTCTCTGAAGTGCCAAAACTTTGTACCTTATCTGGTGATCTTTGCCAGCTGCCACGTTAGTATGTAAATATGTGAGAGCGAGGGGAGACTATAATTGGGAGGCTCATCAACATTCACCTCTGCTTCACTTTGACTCAACCTCTCCGCTGTCTGTGTGTGTCTCGTAACTCCTTGAACTCCTGGGGCTGGCAGCGCATCTGTCTCTATTTGAGGGTTGCGGTGGGTTTAAACAAGCTTCTAATTAGGAGACCTTTCGTTACTGTGCATTTGTAGTCAGTGACTAAGCCTGGGCCACTGTTGGTTGAGTGCTTAATGCACCCAGTCACACGCCTGGAGGGGTAGCCCCTGCCCAAGTGCTTGCTGGGCTGGGGGCTGGGGCTGGCAGGGCCAGAATTGACAGCAGTGGAAACCACCAGCACTGTGCTTGGGAAAACTCAGTAGTAATACTATAGCCTGAGTCCTAATTTGCCAAACTTCGGTTGTTTGAAATCTGAATTTTCACTTTATTTCTGGGAAGATATGAATCCTTAATATAAAGCGAAACACTCTTTCTCTAGTCCAACTTTTCTTATTGATTGAATTGTAACACATGCAATGAAGGTGGCTGCTGCTATCCTAAGTAATTTGCATGAGCTACTTGCATTATAGTCAATATAATCCATGATTATAGTTTGAACTTGATCATTAACTATCTTTTCAATGTGCTCTTCCTTTAGATGTGGCTACTAGTTATTAGATTTTATTTTCAATTGTATAGTAGTGATAGGAACATTGAGAAATAATGCATTTCAATCATAATACTCTTGAAGAATAAGCAAATAATTTTGAACAAAAATATTTAGGTTGTATGCACCATATAATGAATTGTGCATGGCTGGACTGGCTGTTAATTTACAGTGGACACATTGCAAGAATTGCTTTTACCTTTAACTCACAAGGTCTGCTTACAGAGCTCTATGACAACCAGTGAATTACTTGCCAAAGAGGAACTCCCGCCGTTTGGGTAGCTGCTCACAGAAACCTGGTCAGCTGCGCATGTGAACAGATGGTGGCAAGTGACTGAGTTACCTTTTGTCAGTCAAGCTATTTTAATATTGCAGGTGTATATTCCCTCCCCATTGCAAACGATGGGGAAAGTGGCTGGAGTTCCTAAAACCTGGAGGTGGCTTACATTAGCGGAGAGCTTTTCAGAAGCGCAGTGATCTAGGAGTATCTATCTGGGAAACTCAACATGTGGGCTGAACAACGATAAAACACCGAGGCAGGGTAAACGGTGCTTGTGATGGTGTGTTTGCAGCGTGGGACTGGACTTAGGAGCTATTTCTGTGGCAATTGTGATTCACTGCTAGTGCAATAAGCAATAAATTATAGAAATAACTGAACAACTTGCCTAGTTCAGTTTATTCAAGGAATGTTTGGAAATAAAAACTTAAATGAGAGAGCTTACTTGCACACTGTAAGCAGTGGATGGAAAGAGATTAGACAAATTCTTTTAGATGATAGTAAGAAAGTAGTATTTTGTGTTTGGTCACTTGAATTGGTGTTAGTTTACTCTTTTCTGTCTAGGAGATCTGGACACAAGCTATTTTACATCAGTTAAGTCTGCCATTTGGACTGAAGACTGGATCATGCTCGGACCTTAGACTGTAGGGTTTAAACAGGTTTTCCTCGTGTTGAAAGTGTTTATAATTTTCAGGAAAGTCTGAAAATGTTAATTCTTAGTGTCCTGTTTGTTTATTTCGATCCATTCTGAATTGGTCAATTAGTTCTTCTGTCCTGGCCCTCTTGTCTGGGTAGCGTAGGCATTTATTTGTTTTCACATATGTATTTCAAATCAGTAGTGGTTAAAACAGTTCCTTTGGAAGTGCTAGATACTAATAAAAGCACTCCTCTCAATCAAATGAAATTCAGAGCACCAAAATCTGTTTATTTCTGAAATAGCTGGCTCAAGTAATGTTCTCAAGGTTGGGTGGGGGTGGGGGTCTGCTGCCAAGCTGGGATGTGCTGTGGGTGTTCTGGCTCGGTGGCCAGTAGTACCTCAACTACCCTTCTTACATTGTAAATGCAGGTGCCTTGTCTGCTAGCTACACTTACACACAAGTGATTACTCTGTTATGGAAAAGATGGGTCCTTCGGGTCTTAAAAAGTAGTGGTGAGAGAAATTCAGTGTCTAATTTCGTGCAGAATCAGAGGCAATGGTGAATGAGGAAAAAACAAAGCTGGAGCTGAAAGCAAAGAGAAAGCAAGCATGACTTTTGTGGTCTTGCACCCTATTTAACTGTCTGAACAACTATGATATCTGCCTGTAGCTCATTGTATGTAAAATTAGTGTGATGAATATGAACCCACAGTGATGGCACTCATAACATAGATTGTGAAGTATATGACCAGTAATAGGGTTTGGGAATTCCTGTGAGTGTAAGGATTTTCAAAATTCAGTTTAAATCAATGGTAACAGAAGAGAGCCTTTAGAAACTGGTTAAAACCTTAAAATTTAAACTGTGGCCCATATTAGTTGACTGAGCAAGCGTGTGGCCTTTCTCACCATGGTCACTAAATGGAGAGCAGCACTGGCTCGTGGAATATCAGGCAGAGTACTACAGAGATTCTCAAAGCTATTCCAGTAAAATCTGAACTTTTCTGGAAACTGCCACATCATTAAGTTTTGTCACTTTAAAGAAAAGGTGTATTTTAGCGTTCTGTAGGATACAAATTGCTTTGCTTTGAAGATTTTCAAAAAGGATATGGAAATAGTGTTTCTTTGGTGTTTTAGTATACTATATTTGACAGTGAATGACATCGTCTCACAAACCTGATCAAATTTGAGCTTAGATTAATGCCACTGTACAAGTAACTAGTTTTAAAATATAAAATGTACATTCATCTTTAAGTCCTTTGATGGATTTTTTTGGTAGAGGGTTGAGAGCCTAACCATGTGTCTGTTTATTAAAATACTTCCTGACCATCCTGTAACATTTGACATAGCGGAAGACTGTTCCTAGAAATAATTAGTATAGGTAGTAGAGCTTGAGTATAGCATTGTATTGAAGTAGACAAGATGAAGTAAATGTGTGCTAACCCTTTATGGTTTTAGTACTGTTTGTTGCTCCATAATGTTTTAATACAATATTATTATTAGATATAGGTGAAATGACTGGGAATATTTGAGTTTACCTTTATGGTTATAGAAAATGCTGTGATTGGGGGGTGGTGGTGGTGTGTGTACGCATGTGTGTGTATATGCAGATCCTCATGTGTTGTTTTTAATCTTTGTAGAGTACCTTTGTGCATGTTCAAGCTGCAGAAGCTGTGACTGTTCCAATAAAGAACCACCTCCCCACAAGAGAACAACAAATTTTGGCACTGCAAACCACAGGTGAATTTGATGTCCTTGTTATAGGTGGAGGAGCAACAGGATGTGGTTGTGCTTTAGATGCAGTCACTAGAGGTAAGGCTTGAAAATTTAATTGCATTCTTATTCTTGGATTACATGGTTTGTAATAAATTTATCAGATTGGCTTTTCAAAAGTACTTGAAGATAGAGAAGGTGTACTCTAAATGCCTGGTTATAAAACTTCTGTTCTCAGAAGCTAAAATGAACTTGAAGAAAAAAATGTCATTGCATTTTGTTGTTTCAGCAGAGTCTTTATTGTCTAGGTACTTGTATGCAGTTGTCTAACCTTTTTGCTGAATGGTCTTGGATGGACTTCTCATTCTCTGTTGCTCCTCACTTAGTGGGTTTATCTGTAGTCACATTTCACTTGTTTGTGCACGAGAATATCTGCAGTAAAGAAAAGACAAGACTTGCACAGCACTTTTAGCAACTGTTTTGAAAGGGCCAAGCATGAACTCTAGATGAGGCACAGTGGCTCTGCAGCTCGTATTTCTTATAACATGAGATATCTGTAACTTCTGCTAATGCATTGTAGCTGCTTAGTATATTGCAGGTTTGGAGAAGTCTGTCTGGATTTTCAGTGAAAAGTACTAGCACCATTCAGTCTGAAAGTACATACAGTAGATCTGTGCTCCAATTTCCTCTCTTTTGGGGGAATAGCTATGTAGCTGACTTAAGAAGCTACTAGAAGCAGCGGAATCGATGTTAACTTTATGTGTAGCCTTAACTATGGAAAGCTCAAGGTAAAATGAGTTTAAGCTAATGCTTTTTACCTGACTTCTGCAGGAGGATGAGAATGTGTGTGGTTACAGTTGGTTGTTGCCCAATAGATGTGCAGATGTTGCCCAATAGCTCAAGCAGTTGGTCAGACATGTGAAAAACTCTGTTCAGGGAGTGAAAAAGCAGGATGCTAATGCCCACCCTGTCTGTGTCATCCACCACACACAGTAACTCTGAAATTGGCCAGCAGGTTCTAATCAAATTTGACAGCTCTTAAAGAGGGTAAGTAATGTTACAAATTTAATGAAAATGGATCTTCAGATACAGAGATAAGAATGCATGGGTACTGTTTCTGCAGGAGAGGCTGTAGCATCAACTCCTGTTCTATTAAAATGCTGTATTCCCCCAGAATATAATAATTTTATCCAAAAAGCTATGTAAAAGATTTGTGAGAAAAGTGTGTCTTGGAATGTGTTCCCTCAGTTGTTTTCAGTAGAATCAGCCAATGAGAGAGAGAACCAACCTTTCTTAGTTTCTGTGCTTGTAGTTCTGGTTTTGGAAATAAAATGGGGGGGGGGGGAAGGTGTAAAACATAGTAGATAGCCATAAAGTTCTTCAGGTTCCTTAACCTGTAGATATGTCTTAGAAATAAGAGGCAAAACCTGACTCCAGGAGTGTTTTATAGCTTGATTTAGACAATACTTGTCCAGAAGGTGTGGTAATTTTGAAGTAGATAAAGCAGTTATCTACCATTGGTAGATACATGCAAACTCAAATCTGGTTAATTTTTTTCATGTATTATTAAAGATTACTTGGGATCTTTTCACTTCTGCCTCTGCTGTGTTGTGGTAGAGAAATGCATTTGTAAAGCATACAGAAATTATTATAGGTAATATATGTTTATCCTTTTACTAGACATTATGACTGTATCAGTAGATTTCTGAAGTGTGAAATATTCCTAAGCATTTGGTTAATGAATTGTGTATTGTTGCTGTTCATTCATGGAACTTGCTCTTTTATTATGTTTGCTTCGCTTAACAACAAATTTTGCTTTTCATGTGTTTGATATATCTTCGCCAAATTATTTCTGATTGTATCCATTAATCTTCAGTCACATTTGACAAAAATAAATTACTCTGATCTTTGGAAGTTACCAGTAATAATTAGATTTTTTTTTTAAGGACACAAAAGTTTTGGGAGACCAATAGATGTTAAAATGTATGTTCACCAACCAATAACGTAAAGCACGCCTCAAAGAGGGCGAAGGAAAGGCCCAGGGGATAACTTCTAATACAGATGATGCTCTTCTCCTTGGGTATGCATTGTCATGTTGTTGCTGTTGGTTTTGGTACCAGTATCATTGAATTTAATTCACTTTTTGCTTTGCCTGCCTAACTTCAAAATTCTGCCAGCCATGGAGAGGGTCAGTTATGCTAACTTCTGTAACACAGATTGTCCTTCCACATACGTTTTAAGTGAAAATGTACTTGTCGTACGGTGCTTATCTTGGTTGGCTTTACTTATGCTGGATGTTGGAAGTTGGTGGTGGTTGTCTTGTAGGTATGTGCCAAAGGATGTGGCCAGGCTATTGCCTGTACCTTATCATTAAAAGGCATCTGTTAATCATCTGTTTCCTGCAACTTCTTCCTTTCACCTAACTTCCATCACATAACCCGGTGGTAGTCTCCTTCACGAAGAAGATGCCAGCACTTACCTTGTACAAGGGATGTTGTGTTGACTGTATTAGGGTGTATGGTTTCATAGTGACTTTAGTATAAAGCAGCATGTCTTCAACCATGAAAAGGTTTTTCCTGGCCTTCAGGGTAACTGAGAACACAACTTGTGCAACAAACATGCCAACCTCGTTCCAAGTGTTTGTTAGAATAAGCATTATAATGTTCGGTTATAAAGCACTTTGTGTTCTGCATTTGGCTGACCGTCTGTGAACCATGTGGTTATCCCTTCCTTGTACTGGTCAAACTGTCAGTGCCTGATGGTGTCAGGGAACATGCGTGCGCATTTTTGAGTAGACGTTTTTTTCTGAAATACTTAGTAATATCTTATAACTACTGTTTTGTGTGTGTGTGTGTCATGTTCTCTGGTGAGCTCTCCCTGAGCGGTGAGCATGCCTGTGGCTGGCTCTCCTCTGGCTTTAGGCACCTCTTGAGTAGACTGTAAGTAAGCAGACAAAGATGCTGGTTGTCTGCCTCTCTAGTATGCTGTTTAGTGTGATAGGTTTAGAGCTGTCTGCTGCAAAGAGTTAAAAGTATTCATGAAAATATTCTGTTCCTGCCATGAATACGAACTATAATTTGCTTGAGGGAGCGTGGCCCCTATAATGTACTGTAATGCCTTTCTATTGTGAAATATCCAGGTTTTAATGTGCTTCTGTTTAAGTTCTGTTTTGACTTTTCCCTTAGGAAGGAGGCTAAAATTTTTCATTACAATATAGACAGTGCACTACACTTTGAATACAAATTTATCCATGTACAGAGTAATTTTTCTTGTGATTGTCTCTACCCTAGAGAAGTGTCTTTAATGAATTACATACAAATTGTGTAATTTAAGAAGTTAATTTGGTTTTCTGGTAACACAGGACTAAAAACAGCCCTTCTAGAAAGAGATGATTTCTCATCAGGGACCAGCAGCAGGAGTACTAAATTGATCCATGGTGGAGTGAGATATCTTCAGAAGGCCATCATGAAGTTGGATTTTGAGCAGGTAATTGTTTATGCTGGTTGTTAAGCAAAAATTGCTAGTAGACACTTCCCCTATCCCAATTATATCCAAGTCTCCTTTTTATTTTTTTCAATACTTGACTGTTGTATTCCACAGCCACTGTACAAAGAAAGTGCCTTCTCCTGTAGAGCTTTCCAGACTAGGGAAATGGGTGCTTGCTGCCTTTTGCTAAATTCTTTTATGAGCAATCTAATTGCCATACCTTGTAGACTATGTATATTTTGGGGAAGGAAGGCAAAGACAGGGCTGACTTCAGAGTAGAAAGAGCTTCCTACCTGTCATGATCAGCATTTGGGGGAGATAGTGGTTGTCCTGTTTATTCTGGAAGGGGGAAAGAAAATATGGTAAATGAGTGATTAGATATAAATGATTTTATGTATTCTTGTATTGATGGAAGTGTGATATTCTTGTTTTGAGAAATTGATTTGTCTTCTCATTGAAACCTCTCTAACTTAAAGTATGTTTTATTGGTTATAATACTGCTAAAGAAACAGTGACTTCTCAGGGAACAATATATAAAACATGCAGTTATTCTGCTAGAGAAATCAACCTTCTTTTTTGCCAAAGAACAACTTCGTATTGACTCATATTGACTGATTTGCAGAAGAACACTTTTGCATTTGCAAGTCGGAGTTAGTATAGGATTTAATTGTGGGAATCGGCACAGAAGCTGTACTGTGGGATGAGTTCTAACGCTCCTTAAGTGCCTCCTGCCCATAGTCAGGAGTAACACGGCTTACTGCACTTTATGTTCAAATGAAAAATTATTCAGCTGATCAGCCAAGACACCAAAATGAAACTAGTGAAACAATTTTCTTGGGAAACATTTTCCTTAACTTTTGAATTTTTCAGCAAATCTCAGTGTGTTTTTGAAAGAACAGTAAAAATTACGTGAGGTATTTGCTTTGATAAACGGTTTCTTATTAAATGTTGCACACGGAGACAAAATTGAATAATGTGGGATTCGCATGTACACTTCTGTTTTTCAGTACAAGATGGTGAAAGAAGCACTTGAGGAGCGTGCAAATCTCCTTGAAATCGCTCCTCACCTATCAGCTCCTTTGCCAATAATGCTACCTGTTTACAAGTAAGTTCTGCTGTAATATCTCTCCTTTACTATTGCTTTTGACAAGCAACCTATTTCTCTGGAGAAGCTTCTAGGTGCCTCTTTGCAAGTATGTCTTTAAACCTGTCACAAGCTTTGTCCTCCAGGAGGGGAGATGTTTCTGTATTGTAGAAGGATGAAATTCTCTTATGGCACCAAGCCCCTCTCACTGCTCTCTGGGACCACATCTTGGACTTCAGCTGTTCAGTGCATTTCTACCACCTCAATATGGGGGAGGAGGGGAGTTTGCAGTGGAATGAACTCTCATTCCCAGGATGTTTTTTGCTATTCTTTCCAGTACATCCTTGTCTTCAACACATGCTATCATAGTGTTGTTAGCGATGTGCTGTTTAGTCCGTACCACCACCAGCGTTCAGTGCAGTAATTCAGTGCCCTTGCCTTCCACAGCACATGATGGTTTGGTATTCAGAGAGCAGTTTGTTTCTCATATGAGAGAATTTAAGTGATTTGGGTTATGTTTTTAGATCTGCAAGAACAGTTACTCGCTGTAACAGGCTACTTAGAGCAGTGAGTTTTTACTGAATGATCTTAATACGTGGCTTCGTTCCTATCTTAACAGAAGAGGCTGGAGCTCATGTAGGTCAGCAGTCAGCTGCATTTATTTGGTCCTGTTTGTGTAGGAGGTATTATTCAAGATGTGCATATGAGGAACTCTTTCAGCTTTCACACACAGCTTGGTTCTCCCTTCAACACAGAGCTTTAATATCTCACCTTACACTGAAGTACAAAAAGCCAGTTTGTGATCCTAATTCTAGAATAAATAAAGCCTTGAACCTGCTTGACTAACTGCAGTGAGTAGATCAGTTGAAAACAGTAGTGAACAATACATAAGTTCTTGCATATTTACACTATATTGTGGTAACATGGACTTGTATGATGGCACAAAGTAAAACTGGTGTAATAGAACATACTATGTTACTTAACATGGTCGATATTACAATAACAGTGTATGCATGCGCTTTTAAATTTCTTTTCTTTAATTTCACTTCATGGAGAACTTTTTTTCCCTGTAGATGGTGGCAGTTGCCATACTACTGGTTTGGAATAAAACTGTATGACCTCGTGGCAGGAAGTCAGTGTCTGAAAAGTAGTTATGTCCTTAGCAAGTCAAGAGCCTTGGAGCACTTTCCAATGCTACGCAAAGACGAGCTTGTTGGAGCTATTGTCTACTATGATGGTATGTTGCCTTTCTGTGCTTTCATTATTACATTGTGCTGTGTTTTGAGGGGGGAGAAACACAAGTATGACACTGTAGATCACATACATTGACTTTCTAAAGGGAAGAACAACAACTTGGAAGGATTCAACTTGCATCTTAAGCATTAATTTGGTAGATAAATTATGTTTTTCAGAACAGTAACTTACTGGATGTAAGAAAGAATATTTTAGTTTTCTTGGCTAGGAGGTGTAGTGATACGTGGAAGCATTCTAGTGTTCTGGTGATTCCCTACAACTTTCCAGCTGTGCATGATTTTGCTGTACACTTCTCAAACTGAACACTTGTTCTGAGGTATCATAAGTCAAGAATAAGTGATCATTCCAGTATGTTAAATGGTTTGCTGTAGCACTTGCACTGTGCAGATAACTTCAAACCTACCTAGATGATCTGGCTGCTGGTTGTGGTTCTTGCACTGGGTTGGATGAGGCCTGGATCAATGACTTTTTGTATCACCAGTAAAACTGGTTGCTCTGCAAAGACAGTGTTCATTGTAATTGCAATCAAATAGTAGAGATTGCTATAAGACATGAATGGTTTCTGTTAAAACCCCTTTAAATAAAGGGTTATAAATTCATGAGAGGAAAAATGCCTCCAGCTTGAGTTATTTCATCTATTGTATCAACTAGTTTTAGGTATGTTTGTGTATAACACTTAAACAAATTCAGTGTCTGAGTGGGAGAAAATAAATATGCTTTCTGCATGTCTTTTGATGTTCATTCAAAGTAGAATGATGATTTAACAGAACTCATTGCAGTCATCTAGAAATAGCAATTTTCATGTTCAAAAGTGTTCATGTGTATTCATGTTTGGAAAGAGTGTCACTCTTGTTTGTAATGCAAGAATGGATAAGCCTTTTTGCCTTGTTCTGTGCAATAAGTCTGGTAATAAGCCCCTAGCGTAGCTGGATAGCAACAGGTGCTGCAGTGGGTCTGCCAAGCAAAGAGTTTAACTCTGTCCCTTCAGACTCTAGAGGTACACAAGGCAGTCTGAAATAAAATTGATGAAGGTTTAGTTGGCTTACTTGACAGAAGCTTTGCTTGTCCAGAATATTAGTACTTGTGTTAATGTACAGGTGTCTTTCGCTTTATCCAAACTGCTGTATCTCAATATTTTCTAATGTCATGCAAGTTACATCCCCAAATGGTATTTAAAAAATAGTGAGCTTGTACAGATTCTAAATGCTGGGAAATTCACTGCTTAAGCTGGAGTACCAGGGTATACTGCCATAATTACTTTCTTGATGCACTTGGTTATCTTGGCATATCCAGAAGATGGAATATCTTTTCTTTGCAGCAGACTTGTATGCCGTTTCATGATATGTTTTTAATTAGATTGGTATTCTTCCATCTCCAGTTGTCTTCTACTTCCTTTCCAAGACAGAAAGTTTTGTAAAACTTTTTTGGTAGTGGGGCCAGCTAGGTAATATCAAAATGTCAAATGTGTTCAGGATAGGGCAAAAAGCCATAGATTCTTTGCAGGCTTGGAGGAGCCCTCCAAAGAATAAATAGCTTAAATACTGATTTACTTCAGTAGTGGTACAGTTCTAGTTAGTTTTTACCTGAAGATGTAGTTTCTGACCTTTTGGCAGCCAGAAAGGTCTTCACAAAAAATTGATTATAAAGGTAGTTCTTTTCCCTTTTTAGAACTGCATTTACCCTATTCATCAGCTTATCAATAGGGGCTTTTGTACTGGGAAGAAGTAGGAGGGACTCTCAAAACACACTGGACTCTGATAGTATTTATGAGGCTTCGGGCCACAGCATACATTGATAATTGCAAGTTGTCTCATACAGAGCCCAGCAGAATGAAAAAAAAGTAAATTATACATATGTGTAGGAATATACATTTGTAGGTTCTTATTTGGGAGTAGGCTGAGATTTAAATGATGCACTTGATTTTTACTTATCTCTGATGGAGACTGCGTCCTCTCTATCTTATTTTTAAGGTCTAGAGGAATAAGAGGTTATTTAGAAGCAGAATTTGTTATGGGATTGTGGTATTTTTTGTATACTGTAACAATAGCTGCTGTAAATAGCATACATAGAAGTAATTCAGAATTATTTTTTCATTATCATAAGCTATCCCTTAGACTATTTTAAGGGATCCCAGGAGCATGCAAGAAGAACGAAGTGGTTCTCTTAACTGTAATTACACTTCTCATAAGAGCACTATAACTTGAAATCTATTTATATTCTATTGAAGTTTTTTCTGATTAAACAAATAGTTTGGATGTATCATAGCTATTTACTACCCCAACATTCCAAAGATATGCATTTACAAGGTAGCCTTAAAATCAGTCTTCAAGTTTCTTGGACAAATAATGATTTTAAACAGTGTTGCAATAAATCTAAAAATTCAGCACCAAGATACCATGTGGTCTTTTAGTGGAAAACATCTGTGCAGCAATACAGTGCAGAACTCTGACTGAGAGATGCCTCTCTGATGGTTTTGCTGCCTTCCCAAGCAATCGGAAACAAACCCACAGTCTGCATACTTGAAACAAAGAAGTGTAAAATAGAAAAGAGAAAAAAAGGAAGTGTACAGATTACTGAGGAGCAGTTTAATGGAGAAAGAGGATTGTGTAATTGCTGTTTATTCATACAGGTTTCATAAAATCAGGTAGCTGGCAGAGTCTCCTAACAATTCTCCATCAGAGCAACAGCTGCAATGCTAGCAGGACTTGGACTAATTTGGTGAGAGATAGCAAAAATAGACTTGAAGTTTTGCTGCCAGTGAAACTATTTGTTCATGCTAGTATATCTGACCTTATTTTGCTTTAGTTATAAGGCTACAGCTTAGTTATCCACATTTTTATGCAGAATTTAAAGAAATGGTGTTTTGCAGTGAAAAAAAAAAAACAACAACTCTCAAAGCTCCACCAAACCTCAATTTCCTAGAAGAATAAAGTGGTTCTGAAGGACTAAAGTATCAAACTTGTGAGTTCATAATTTACATTTGGGTGCTTTGAGGCTGTACCCAATCCAGAATAAAAACTTCCCAACTACAATGTTACATCAGTTCTTAACATGCCACATTTCAGAACTAAATTTTGTCTGTAGTGACTCCTCTGTAGGTCACCCTATGGTCCATGGTATAGATGGGCTCACGTTGTGTTGTAACACGTCAGTTATTTTACCGTGATCAATTAACCTGTGTTTGGTCCACAGTAAATTTGTTTTAAGTCATAATGTTTCAGTAAGCACACTTTAGATCTTGTAAATTATTATACTTGAATTTTAATGATATACTTTCATGCCCTAAATCCGGAGGAATAGAAGACAAAAGGGAAAGGGAATTGGACTTAAAGTAGAGAAGGGGATGATAAGATTGAATTAAACTCCTTTTAGTTCTTTCAGAAGGATTAGTCATAAAATAGAACATTAAGTAATGGAAAAAAAAAAAAAGTCTTAAAGTAGGTCATATCTTTATCTTCTCTGTCCATCCCTTCTTTGTCTTCCCTAAATAATGAATAAATAATTTGGCCTTTTAAGAATGGAGTGTCTTAACTGATTCTATATGTGCAGTTAAATGTAGTTTTATCTTGTTTTCTTGCCTTTCTCTATTCTTGTCTCTGCCATACTTTCTTTGTATCTGTAGCTGTTAATAGCACCTACTAGCAATGTCTCACTGTTTGGCATGTTGGTCACCACCACCAAAGGGAAGAATTAAAAACATTCATTATGTAGGTTAATTTTTCATTTGGTAAAGCCACCTGTCCAGTTATGACTTTCCTCTGCAAAAGAACATTGCCACCAGTAAGCTCAGGAATGCTCTTTGTTTTGTGTTGTAATTGTTGATCAAACTAGTGGCATGTCAAATAATCCATTATTCATGAATATGTTGTGTTCTGAAATGTTGTGGTCTTCTTAATTACATTTTTTAAAATTGTTTATACAGGCAAAAAAAAAAGGTACGTTATAAATGTTGGAAGTACCAGCAATAGCAAATCACAGACTTTACCAGAGGCTATTCTTGCTCTGTCTCAGCATCAGGAAACTAAAGCATATGTTGGATGTTAGCCTGGGTGTACACAATGTGTCCTATTTATTCAAGGTTTTCTTTGAAGCCGCAACTTACAAGTTTGTTTCTTAGGGGTACATGTCAGACTTCATTTAGCATTTGTTGGTATTAGGATACTCCTGAATAGCAAAAAGGCAACATTTTGGGGAAAGAACGTGGCTGCTATCTGAGCAGTGATCTGTCAGTTCCACTTATGTAGCTCAAGGAAAACTGGAGAAGAGGCACTGTGGAGAAGCTGGGTTGAGATCTCAAGATCATAGGCAGAATTATTTTAAAGCACTTTAAATGGAAGAATTAATCTCCATTTAAATTATATATAGTTCATTATGTTAAGAACTAGGAAAAACATTAAAGCAGAGATCCAACTGGCCAGAATATTTCAATTTAAAGTGTTTAGAAATTAAAGTGGCGCAATTCTCTTTAAGATGCATTATTTTTCTATCTCTAGGTGCTTGCAGACTTTTTTTGTTAACATATTTTGCCTTGCAAGATGAGCCTTTAGGTGTGTAAGGAAAATCTGTGTTCTGGAATCAGTCATGAATTTAAGATTTTTAGGGCTTTCTTGACCCTGCTCTTTGAATTTACTGCTATTTTCTGAACACACGAATTAACATATACTACTCCTGTGACTGTTTTGCCACATCAAGGTATTTGATTGTTTAATGTCTTGTTCTACAAATTTCCAGTATACTTGCTGGGATGTAAGTAATTGTACTTTACTTTTTGCATTCTCAGTATTTTTGTCTATATTCTCTCCTGAAATATTTTAATATGGAGGTTATTTAAAGGTAGAAAAAGAAGCTTTGGCAGAGGATTTAGCTTTCCTTGTTTACAGCAAACCCCATGAGAAATCCTTCCCAGGCACACATGCACACACACAGACGCACATACACACAAAAATCAATGCAAAAGAGTAGGGCATTCATTAAGCTGTCAAAAATGGAATAAATGCTTTTTTTTTTATTTAGGCTCTTGTAGCTATTTTTCCTAGTATTTGAGTGTGTCCTGAATTATGAAATGTTACAGCTTTATAATTCATATTTGACAAATTAATATTTTGAGAATGTTGAGCTGTAATAGGGGTATTACCCTATTACAGATGCAGACAACTGTATGACTTTTTTTTCCTTCCCTGGATATAAAAACTCTTTGACAGTTTGTCACTAAAAAGACTTTCTATAGGTGAAATACATGGCTAACCATATTTCTTGGTATTTCAAAATTGAAGCTGGATGAATGAGAGAAGCCTTGCAGGCACACTAACTGTAGGTATAACCTGGAAAATACTATGCGTATTCTCCATATCCTGTTGCTTTCAAATACATTTTGTCCCATGTTCTGTATAATAGAGTTGTGTGTGAAATCCTGAAGAAAATCGGCAGCCTGCTACGAGAAGGCTTGTAAAGGTAATACTGGCTGCCTCTAGTGGAATGCATGTAAAATAAAATGCAGGTCTCTGGCTGGACCTATAGAAGCGATAGTATTTTTCGTTGTTGGCGTTAGTGTAAACACTAGTGGGGATCCGTTATAAACGGTGCTTCCCAATTCTCTGATAAAATCCATTGGGTCTCTGCTGGCTTGTAGTGCTGCTTAGCGCACGGTGGCTCGAGTCGTGCCGTGCTTTATCCGTCAGAGCTCTTTTATCGTTTTCAAAAGGGATAAAATCAATAGCCTAAAATGGCTTGCATCTTTAACCCAGTTTTGCCTCTGTCAAAGGGTGCAGCCACACAAGCATCCCTGCAGGAGCGGCCGTTTGCTTCTAACAAAAGGGACCGTGCATCCGCAGCACTCTTCTTCCTTTTTGCTGGAGGCGTCCTTCCCAAAAGCATGCAGATGATAACTGCATCTCCTGCTGTACCTGTAACAATTTAATTGTGTAAGTCAGCCCAGTCAAGCATCCCCAGCTCATGACTGGGAGACATGAAATTCATTGTCATTATTGTCCCTGTCATTTTGGATCATTATATCCTGCTGCAGAATTTTCCTCACTCCAGTGCTTTCTTACCTCCAGGAAGCAGGGATTATGGCTGAGGTTGGGGTGGGGGCAGGACTGTGAACTACATTTACCTCAGGGGAGCCACAGATTAAATTGGCTTTGCTCTCTGACTTGCTGGATTCGTCTGTTTGTACGCTGTGGGTTTAAGGTTGGAAATGATGAATATTCTAGTGAATTCTGTGCCTCTCTCTTTTCTTTTTTTAATGCTCGTATAAGCAAAGGATGGGTTTTGTGTCCCTTAAGAAGTGAACGGGGAGTAATTCTTCAGATCATGTTACCTAAAAGATTTAAGATTATTCCTGAGCAAAACGACATTATTTGCACATTGTGCCACAAACATCTGAGCGTTCCCCAGTGTGTCGTGGCTTTTAGGGGAAAGACTCCATCGAAGCATGTAACTCTGCTGTAATTTATATGTGTGCATTTTATGTGAACTTAATAATCGGTCATTAGTTAATATGTACACTGTTCCATATTGTAGGTTTGATTATATGTATGTTGAAGGAAAACAGATTATGGGACGCCTGTACATCTTGCTGCTCCTTCCCCCGCTCTGGTGGCTGTCCCTGTGTCGGTCAGCATACGGGGCCGGAGCAGCCCTGGTCCTCAGGAAGGGCTGGGAAGGTGCACGTTGCTCATCTTCCTCGCCACACTCCTCGTCCCCCGTGGGCAGAGTTCACCTTGCCCAGCACCTCCTGGCCTGTTTCTGTATCCATTCGCGCGGTGGGTTTCTCTAGGTTTGGGGGAGAATTACCTGTTAAAATGCTGCTGCTTGACTCCTCGGTCGGATGGGGTGGATCCATCCATCAGCGGCAGCCGTGCCTGCTCCCCTGCCTGCTCGCTGCCGGGCACCTCTTGGGACACAAGGTCCCCTCCAGCTGGCACCTGACTGCCCATCCCAGCCACTCGCAGCATGCCACAACCCCATCCTCGGGAGCAGCGCAGCCTCTCTCCAGCTCTGGCATGGTAGTCTGTCTGTCCTGTGACTTCTTGTTCCCTGGCTGGTCCCTCCAGCCCCGGCTGGTCTCTCCGCTGGGTCGCACAGCGGAGGTCAGCATCCCTCCTGCTGAACACAACATGCAATAGCTGACAAATTGATCACTGCTTCATTTAGGCTTAAAAAATAGCTACTGCCACGTGCAAAGCAAAGTTTGTCTAAAATTTAAGTTTGCCCCAAATTTAAGCTATTGGTGTGAGTGTTGGGAGTACTAGTCCGCTCTTATGCCGTGCGGGTACGCGATAAGCTGTATTGACATCATCACGTTTCTTTCTGGTGCGGTGGCACAGCCGCAGCAGACCTGCCGTGACAGTCGTTCATGGTGACATTTTAGCGCCGTTTCCATAAACTGACAGTGACAATGTTTAGTTTCATTTTAACACTGTGCTTTTACTTACACTGACGTTGCAATATGATTGTAGTGACAAGTTTGAAGGCTGATACAAAAGAAGTGGGAAACAACATAATTATAAAGCAGTAGCACAGAACAATAATTCCAAATTTTGTCTCTCGCTTGATGTGCCTGGATATTGTGGCTTATTTTTGTATTCTGATATCTTAGTTTCAATACAAGTTTTAGCTTCTGTACCATAACTTGGCAGTAGACCTGATTAGACAGACATTCTCAGGGTATTGTGATGTTTAAATTTTTTTTTTCATTACAAAAAAAGCTTTTATGGGCTTCCTGTCTCTTGCTTATATTATTCATTTGTTTATAAATCTGTATATAAGTTGGAATGTATTGTACTTTCATTTCCTAATCTTCATTGTTATCTCGTTTCTTTTTATCCATACGTGCAACTTGTTTGGTCTCCATTCCTTTAACCTTGCCTTATGAAAATAGTCTAGACTTTCTTAAGTTCCCTAAGCTTGTCTTGTAAAACAGTGGTTACGTTGCATCTTGGGTGGTCTCTGCAGTGCGCTCCCAAGCTGTGTGTGTTAAGGTTTGATAAATGTAGCTGTTATTGGTAAATGGCCATTGGTTCTTTCAGACCCTTGAGGAGAAGAACCTTAAAATCGGATGGTGATGGTTACTTCTTCACCTCTATCACTCAGAGGAATTGGGACATTTATTTCTTATGGTCTAAGCTAGTGCTAAATGGAGGAAGCAAGGAATGATTTAAAATTACTGCTACTGTTTTAAACTCGATGTGTCAAACCTGAGTTTGAATCTGTTAGAATAAATTTACCTGTGAGAAGGCCAAACTCAGGGCTTTCCTTTCCGTTAAAGCTCCTACAGAGTGAGGGCTGAAAATACCTACGTCTTAAGGTAGATCTTAAAGAACTAAAATTTGTGGGGTGTGTGGCTTTTTCCCAATGCAAAGTGCATATTTAGATGTGTATCATTCTTCCCACCTGGTTGGGCTGTATTTCAGCAGCACAGATAACACAGCGGAAAGCAGAATTCAAATTATACATGATTTGTGTGAGAAGTATTAACAGTCTGGTGTGATATTGCTGTGTTGTTATATGTGGGTGTGATGGAATTGATTTAACTGAGTCAGAACGCTCTTCCCTCTGAAGCAGTCCAAGAACAAATGCGTGCATGCTACGTATCCTAGAAAGTCTGTTAGTTTTCAGTGAATTTTTGACTTAAGTTTCAAGTGATTCAGAGAGCAAGAAATAGTTCAGCTCTGAGGGCATTTTTAATGACTTGTGACTCACGAGTCAAATTTGATGTTTACCTCTGAACTTATTCTACTTAGGTTTGGGGAAAAGAACTTGCTGAGTTCTTTCTCAGAGAAGTCTGGAACAATTTTGAGTCACTCCAGCTGATTCATAATGCCTAAACTTGGATATAACTGATTTCTGCATGTACAACAGATGTTGAGTTCCTGTTTTTAATGCTTGTAATAAAACTGTTCATGCAATTAAGCACTTATTTAAAAATTAGAGGATGTGGGCAGTCCTGGTAAGTTCGTTATGTATAGTGATATATAATTATCGCTTATCAGCCTTAAATTTGGTGAGATTTTGGTAAGGTTTGTATATACACAGCAAGAAAACTTTCATGCACATGAAATCAATTATTTGATTTCATGCATTGCTTTTCTTTACTATGTGTGTGCAGTTATCTAGTGCAAGGCCACTGTAAGAATATAAAATATAGGTGCAGAAATACACATTAAAATAACTTTTAGAATACCAGTGGTTTTAGGGAGAATGGGTGTCATTATTGTGGTGATCCAGTAATATCCCCATCTTGATGCTGGGTGATAGGTTTCTGGGTGGGTTCCAGATCCAAGGGACTGCCTCATGAGTTGCAGTTAAGCATTCTAGTCAAATAAGTGGAGCTCACTGGTATCAGTAAAGGAGTAACATACAGGCAAGAGATTAATTTGTAAGTATTTGTTTGCCTTTATCCCCTCAGCTTTTTAAAAGAAAACAAAAAAACCCCCTACTTATTTTTATGGCTGCATTATGTAGGGGTATGAAATTATGACCATACTGTGGACTTAGTTCTCTCATTCAAATAAATTTTTTAATGTATTTTTCCTTTCAAAAGAAGCCTGGTAGGTGGCTCTATGGAAAGATTTGCCCTCTTGAGAAAGTTCATTAAGACTGTCATATGTAGGCTTCTTGCATGGCTAATTTCCAACTCTCCATTAAACTTGACCTCCACAGCAATAACTAGATATGCCTAATCAGAAAAGACTGTGAATTGAGAAAAGGTGAGAAGGCTTTCATGTCTGTTGCAGGGACCAACCTGTTCTTTAAAGCAAGAAGTTTGCAAAACCACATATTACAGTTATGTTGCTGCAGTATGAGCTAAAGTGTATTTGGGGCAATCGCTGCAATCCTTGTGTGCATTGTCACATGACTAATTGTCATGCAGCAGGTATACTCAATAACGAAGTGTTAGTTCTTAGCATAAAAAGGTTAACATGAACAAAAGTTACCCTCTTAGGATTAAAAGAGCTTCCAGCTTCTTAAAAAAAAAAAAAAAAAAATGCAGTCACTGGCTATTGCATGCTGTTTATCTTCAATTGAATAGAGTTGCAGGGGAGAAAGCAGCAATTGGTATAAAAGTAATAGGTGTCAGAGTGTGACACAGGACAGAATATACTAGAACTACCAGAGTGCCTTATTAACACTGTGGTTTTCACACAACTCTACTGAATCAGTCACAAACAAATTTCTACAGTCTGTGGGCTTTGTTACCACTACTGGCTGTGGTTCAGCATTGATAAAAATAAAATTGAATGTACACTATGTGCACTCTGTGGGAGGATTCTTTTAGTGCCAACGGAAGCATTGTCTGTTCGTCTTTGAAGAAATACAACATTTGCTACTAAGGAATGAAAATAGAATTTTCCTAAATTACACAAAAAAAAAGAAATTATAAACCAAATGGCATCACTGTTGGTCTTAATGTGATGTAGGACACACTTACACAAAATGTCTTCATGCACTAAATGTCTTCAGCAATATGCCTTCTAAGAATAAGGGGTTTTTTTTAAGGAGGATTCAGTGTTAATGAAAACACTTAGGCCAGCATTTTATTAAAAGATAGGTTGACTACCCTTAGTAAAAATTTAAAGTATCCCTCCATTGTTACTATCGTACAAGCAGATGACAATAGTGAATAATGAGATGGATGATTCTTTCAGTTTTTCTTGCTAGAAATAACTTAAAGGATTTAAATGCCCTCTTATTTTTGAGTGGTATCATGGGAAGAGTTGCAAACAAAACTCAGCATGTTCCACCAGTTGGCTCTTGGACGCTTCTTCTAAAGGTGCTGATGTATGGCTGCCTTTCGCACCACTGTTGAGATGCATCCAGCTGACAGCTGACATGCATACAACAAACAAGTGCTCTCAAAACTAGCCCTTGAGCAACAGGACTGAAGCAGCAGTGACCTCTCCAGGGCAGGGTGTTTGTGAACATCTGTTGTTGGTGAATGTCATAATTGTAATTTCACTGTATTGCCTACAGGTTAGTTATGAGATCTTCAGGAGCCTAATCATTTATGGAAAAGGATGCCAAATTAATTGGGCTTAGCCATTCCATTGTTATAAAATAACCTTTTGTCTTACAACATTTGGAAAAAAAGCCCCATGGTATCACAGAGGGGTTACCTCTGGTGGCAAGGGGGAGTAGTTGTTTTCTTTGTTTTGCTTTGGAGCAGTGATGAACAATGGATGCAGAGGTATCTTAAGTAGGTTACCAGTAGCTTTTGGTTACCTTGCTATTTATCACACAACTATGCCTTGGGTTTCTGGGCATCTTCTGAACACCATAATACTGCTTGTGTCAAGAAAGCTTTACATGTCTGTTCTGGAGGAAGCTAAGCTTGGAGGTGCTTTTATCTTGGGTTTGGAGGATCTCTGAATCTTACCTGGGGAGAATGGCATTTAACTGAAGTCAAAAAGGCTGAGATGCAGAATTTTTGCTTTGCTTCATCCTTCTGTTTCTCTCTAGAGTGGTAAGGATCATCCAAGTACCAGGACACATACCAATCTCTTAGAAATAAACATTCCTGATTCCAAACTAGCACACAAGTAAACAGCTAGTTTTACTTTAATCAGCATAAAATATGCTTTGTCAACTGTTGAATGGTGCTGTAGTAAGAACTGATCTGGCTATGGTACCTTTATAATGGGGGGTGTATATGGAGGAAGAGCAACCACTTCTTCAGACATCAAGAAAAAGATAATTGCATATAAAGTGCAGGATTTTAATGTAATTGTCTGTGGGAAAATGTGCATATGTAAGGTGGAGGGCTTAAAAAAAAAAAAAAAAAGGCGCTGTTCCCAAGTATGAAAACTATTGTAGTGTGACCGCATCTCTACCAAACTGTTTTGGTATTATTCTCCATAGATGATAAATTTCTGAGCTGCTAAGTCACTCTTCATTTCTTTCAAATCTAGACCTCTACAGATCTCTGCTGTTTATACTATGAAATACTCTAGGACTCCGCACGGTAGATCACATCAATCTGAAGCCAGTGGGTTTTTTCTACATAAGTAGTTAATCAGGAACTGGTTATTTCCCAGTCTTCTTCCTGCAAAAACGTTATAAAGGCACTCAGAGTTCCTTCTGGACAGCTGAGAATTGAGTAATAGCAAGGGGTTTCTCGCATCAGAATAACGATGAGGGCAAAATGGATGAGAGTTTCAGAGAAAGCATGAAAATGTTATCATGAATGCAGTGGTCCAAATCCTGAAATGCACCGAGGATATCCTTAGCTTGCTTTGACGTTACGAGCATTAGGAGTTTCAACAAAATGCTGAGCAGATCTCAGATTTGGGGCTTAATAAACAATTGTTACTTAGATGTTTGTTCTTTTTAGAAATTACACCTGTTTCCACATTATTTATTCTGCTGATTGGCTTCTCTGGATTGCTTTTGGTCTGGACAAATAAGTCACGAAACTGACGAGGCAAGCTTGCAAAATTCAAACAGTAAGACTTCCCATAGACCAAAGCTAATATTGGCTAAGACTGTAAATTGTGCTGCTTTTGTGTGATGAATCCACACCCTGTGTTAGCCAGAGAAGACCAGTTTGTATCGGGTACCACCTTATGCACTGATGGCAAGAACAAATTGATGGAGGATCAATTAATAACTGAGAAAGCCCTCTTAGCCCTGGGGTCCTTCTACAATAAATGAAAAAATCCTATTGCACGGAAGTGGGCACTGCAGGGTTTCATTTGTATGTAGACGGCACTTGTTTGAGGGCAGTATTTCTGGTTTGTGCTGGGTTTCTTGCCCTGTAAAGCCAAGACTTGAAGTATCCCGTGGATCAGGCAGTCCCCCAAATCAAGCACCACAATAAAGAGGGTTGTCTCCAGAGCACTGCACTTCTGAAAGCCTTCGACTTTGGGCTAGGGGAGCACTTCCTGCATTACTTTGGAATATGTGCTTTACATAGAAGCAGCTACTGTAACGTAGCTTGTTGCTGTTGTCTTTTTGCCTAGTGCTCCCTCTATATACAAGATGTACGTTTCCTCAACCCTGTGTTAAAATGTTAAGATTTGAGGTAAATCTCATAAGGTAATTTTATCCATTCCCTGATACTACGGCAGCATAAATGTTGATGCATTTATTTAACGATTTGCCTGCCACTTCTGACAGATGGTTGTTTAGTCTTATGCATCTTGTGTGATGGAGCATCCCCAACTTTTCCTGACATCTTGCTCAGTTGTTTTGCTGTTCTTTTTTGCAGTTTATTCTGGGCATTGTTTGCTTGGTTGAATTGGAGTTACTGTTTGTTTCTTCATCGGTGCTTTATCATGTTACTGTTTCTGTACGCTTCGCATAACTTTTTTTTCTTGTAGTTGAAGACTGATTGCACTGTATCATCTCGTCTGTGTTAGAATGAGAAATTTGGGGAGGGGAGGAGGTGCCTTTGAGGCCATTGATCCCATCTTTATAACTTTGCCCTTTTAGCTACGAACAGATTATTTGCGCAGTGGTTCGAGATTGCACAGGCAGAATCCAAAGGACCAAACTTTACATAAACCATTTATACTAAACGTTGGGAATGCTGGCAACATAAATCAACAACAATATCTATTACAAATTTATCACTTTATCAGTATTATCTTTGATAGAAGTGGTCCAAAGTGTGGGGAAGTGAACCGTACCTCAGGAAGTTTAGCCCTCTCGTGAATTAATTATTCAGGACACACAGAGCCTGGCCCCTTCAATGTATAGTAATTCTTTCTAGCTAGCGTCCAGGACTTTAACTTCGGTGGCAATAACAAATAGGAAAAGTCTCAGGTGAAGCCAGTATTTCAAAGTAATTAATCATCTTCCCCTCGTGGTCCCTCCGCCTCTCTCTTGGTTTTCTTTAACGAGGGAATTTCAGTAATAAATCTTTAATGATATATGTTAAGAATCCTTCATTAATTCTTGTCTGCTTATTTCTCTTTTTGTGATGCTTTTATGTTGTATGTTGGGAAGTTAAAATGCATATACAAGAAAAAACAGTTATAGAAAGCTGATAATTTGGCACAGTCTCTGAAAGGTTGTTTCTCGGATGTTGAATGTTGTGTGATGCACTTGCTAGTAGGAGTTGTTGATTAATACTGGTTGAACTGTCAAACGAATACTTAGATACAGTTACAGAATTACAGCGCGATTGCACAGGGAAAGGTAAAGAAAAAAGTGATTTGTCCTCTCCCAAATCGGAGTTGAATGAGCACTAATCCCCAGTTCCATAGTATGCAAAGGCTGTGTCATGTTGTATAGTCTCGGGTGCTAGAGGGGCCCGCGTGGGGAGCGCAGTGAGGCGTGCTGCTGCCGATACAGCAGTCGGATGCTCTGGCGCAGCAGAGGGGATGTATCTTTAAATAATTCTCGCTAGACGCGAGCAGCCATCACGCCTATTCAATGTGACAGGGACAGATGTGACAGATCGGTTCTGACACACTTCCATACCACAAGTCTGTGGCTGGAGGTGACTGGTGTCCTTCCTCCGGTCCCGTCCCCGCTGCAGGACAGCACAACGACGCACGGATGAACCTCGCCATCGCCCTCACTGCTGCCAGGTACGGCGCTGCCACCGCCAATTACGCTGAAGTGCTGCGTTTGCTCAAGACGACAGACCCGGCCAGCGGGAAGGAACGCGTGTGCGGGGTGCGCTGCAGGGACGTCTTAACAGGTGTGTGCCATCGCAGCGGGACCCAAAGGCAGCCTCCTGCCCACCTTCGCCGGCCGGCCGAGCGGTCCGCGTTGGTCTGCAGCACCCTGCTCGGTGGGTGAAATCAATGGCTTTCTGCAGTGGGCTTTGCCATGCAGCAGTTGAACGGAAAGCACAGCCCTTTAGGAGAGCATACTCTCTTCTTTAAAGAAAGACAGAAATAACGAAACGAGGGAGGAGCGGGGAACAATGCTGTTTGTAAATATCAGTGAACCGACAAAGGAGCCATCTTCCCAGAGTGCAGTGGCATACCATTAGTGTCAATCATCTTTAACTTCTGTCAGATTTTTCACTCAAATCCGAGTGTTTTGGCAGGGTAGACTAAGCTTTACATCCAAACCCTTCTGTCAAGCAGAGATGATATTGTAAAATGCTATGTGCTGTACAGTAATAATCCCATTTACCAAGTCTACGGGTTGAGACTGAAATCTCTCTTGTTTGAGTGGCAGATTTCAGCTGAACTTCTTCTACCTAGTCATCCTTCTGCCTTTCCAGATAAGATGGAATTTCCGTGTAAAACATTTGCTTTCAAATCTGGTGTTACGTGAAAACTTTGTTAATTTTTAAAAACCATTCCAGCTGTTCTGTTCAGACAAGCACGATATACTTTACAGTAGGTTAAGTTCATAGATAGATTAATAATAGAGAGTGTCAGTGAGCAGGAAAACAAATGGTGTATGTGATTGATACTGTTTTCTTTCACAGGGCAGGAATTTGATGTCAAAGCCAAATGTGTTATCAATGCTACGGGACCTTTCACAGACTCTGTGCGCAAAATGGATGATCAGGAAGTACCAAACATCTGTCAGCCAAGTGCAGGCGTGCATATTGTGATGCCTGGTTATTACAGGTAACGATATTCAAAGCCTAAACCATTTGTAACAATCTCTGCTGGTGTCTGTAATAAATAAGCTTGCAGAGACATATTTGTGGGTTTTACAGCAGTTTTGAATGCACAATTTGATTTTTATTTGGGGTTTGGTTTTTTTAAAGAGAGTTCTGGCACTGTGCCAATTAGAAGAACAATTTCATATATTCAGAAATGACCGAAGTCTTGTATTTCTTAGTTAAAACTCACAAAGGCAGAACTCCTGAAGCAGAAGGGCATTTAGGCACAGCATCTACAACAGACTTGTGAAGGCACCTTTTTTAATGATGAGTTTGAGTTGAGTGTACTGACTGCTTGTTCACCCCCCTTAAGAAAACAAGAAGCATATAAAACCTTCCAGAGACGTTGCCACCTTCATACAAAAACTCTTGTCCTATTAAATATGAAACTCTGTGCAACGATACTCTGCCACTGTACTCTGCCGCGTTACGACTCCACTCATAGTAAATACGAATGCAGCATGTAGGCAATATCATAAGTAGTTCAAAATAACACGATTAAATTCTGACGCTGCTGTGGACACAAGTCCACCCACCCGTGGTTGTTTTGGTGGAAAGGACTTGCCTCCCTCTGCTGACCTTGTTACAGAAGAGGTTCCCGTGGCGCTCTGTGAGCGCGCTCTCTGTAGACTCCTGCTTCTTTCCTTATTTGCTGTGCAAAACCAAATCCCCTTCTACCAAGTAAGCCTTGTCAGTTGAAACTCAAATATTACCTTTTGTTTCTGAAGTCATTAGCATCCTAATGGAAATTCACATTTATAGACTTATCCCAATTCTGTTGATACAGTGCACTTACAATAATGCCTTCCATATCATCATTGCACTCCTCTGTGAATATAAATTTAGACTTCCAGTGCACAACATGTTGTTTTTGCTGGAGCTGTCCCAATAGGACATGACCATAGACTGTAAAATTGAGGCATTTTTGGCCTAGTGTAAAATCACTCTTGCATTCTGTTCATTTTTGGTGTCTTTCCACGTGAAAAATGGGAAAATGACCTGATAGCTGCTTTAAAGCACTAGCAATGTGGAGAAATGGGTTGTAATCCTAGTTTCCTCATATACTATGAGAAGAACATGTGTGATTGACTTTATGGCCCTACAGCAAAAACATGTAAAGTTTTAAAACTTTGACTAGCTTTGTAAATTCAAAATAGAAGATGGCTTGATATGCATGAGGGCTCTAATTTATTTATTCTGCAATAACCTAATAATTTTAATTGGAAATGTAGAGAATTCTTGTTCTCCTTGTTCCCCTGTGTATGTCAGCATGTGGGCATTACTTTTCTTGTAAAATAGTATCTACCCACACACTGCCTCCGCAGTACAGCTGATTAGATAAAACTGTACTGAATTTCCTTGAAGTGGGATAGCTTAAACCAAGGAACTGTCTGCTAAATAGGAAGTACTCATGATATTTAATCTTTAGTTGTATGAGGTCTTCTCCTGGTGCCAAGGAATACGCCTCAACAAATGAAGATTGTCATTTCACTGTGTCCACTTGCCTTGTGGTAAATGCTTTATAGAATTTTGGTCCGTACTCACACAAATGAAAATTTTTTAACAGGTAGAGGTTTTTAGCTATAAACATAGTTAAGATTTTGTAAAACTAATGTTAACCTAATGCATTCATTTCCCATGGGTTTCTTACTCATTTATGTTCTTCATTAATAGTCCCAGTATTCCTCCTCTCATTAATTCTATTTTTAGTATACACATATCTATTCTAGTAGCTGCAGTAAGTCTCTTTCACTCCCTATTGTTTAAGTATATTATCTGCTAAAATGAGAGAGGGTTTTGGCTACTTTCAGGCTTCCTGCCTGAAATGTGTGTATGAATGCAATACCTTTTTCCCCTCCCTTCTGACAAATTTCAGATGTTTTCCGTTTTAATTGAATTCTCCTATCTGCTCTGCATTCCAGATTCCAGGTAAACTTGTCTGTTAAACCTTAGTTCTACTCTACAGAAAGTCACCTATTTGTTCTTTAACTGCGTTTGTGATGCTTTGATCAAATGCTTCTTCAACTAGAGATCTTCCATGTATCTGTTCTGCTCTGTAAATTGCCATAGTTAATGTCCAGGAATGAACCACTTCCTGACTCCAAGCTCAAGAGTTCTGATCTGTCCTTCAGTTAAATTATCTTGTCTAGTTCAGTAGTCTATAGCTTCTTACATTCTATGTGTACTTTAGTCATCTGTTCTCAAGGTTCTTTCCAGATTTGTTGTACATTCAACATACGTTGTCCAATTTAACTGCACTGCTTTTTGGAAAAGGAAGCCTTTTAAAAAGTAGACGTGCTCCCAACACATTCAGTTGTTTCAAGTCAACTCTTAAATATCATACTATTGCTTTACCATTAGGCCATGTATCTTGATGTTTGTTTTGCTGACAAAGAGTCACTTCAGATTCATCTGTATTATGCTCCAAGACCTTTTGCCACTATATTTCTATGTAAAGGCATTGCTTTATACTTCATATTAGAGTTTACAGTTCTGAACTTACCCATTTTATTAGTCTTTAAAGATTACTAGAGAAATCTTACAATGGCTGATATTGCTGTAGCTCATACCACATTCTCGCATCCATTCTGTAATCGAAAGAATTTGTGTCTTATAAAAGCATGTTGTTTCAGAAGTATTCCTGGCGTGCAGCAGCATGATTCCAGAGGTGTTCCAGAACAGCCAATATTTGGGTGTTAAGATGCTTCTTTTTGGTGGGAAACACCTTATTTTACATTTGTTTTGGTGACTTTTCAGTTATGTATATAAGATGGAACAAACATAGCAATAGGAGATTGAGAGAGAGCTTCCCAGGATAGCTGGTAGTCATTAATTCAGTAAATTAATTGGCATCCTTTCTCATCATTTGCTGGATAATCTAATTGAAAACGCTTCAGTCCATAGGTGTTGTGGTGAAACTTAGGTTTAAGTCTTTACTTTTTTCTCTTCCTTATTTTTAACAGTTTTTACAAAATCACATTTTAAAAAAATTCATACTTTTGAGAAAATGTCTGAAGTTTTCTGAATATTCTGCTACTGTATATTAAATCTCTAGTTTCCTGTCTCTAAATCAATAGCTTTTTCATTTTAAAAAGTAATAATTTGTCTGACGTGATTTACCTTTCACAAATCTGTGTTGACTTCCCCTATTAAATTGTACTTCTGCAACTGTATGCTTAAGCTGTCTATAAATATCATCTAAAAAAATGTTCTAATATACATGCCATATATGAAATTTTCAGTTTCTCTTCTAGCCTTTCCAGATATTGAAAACTTACGTTCAGTAATCACTTTAGACTTCCTAAAAATGAAATATTCAGTGATTCAGCTTGCAGCTCTCTTGAATAGATAATTCATATCCAAGCAGGTCTTTGTCTAGCTTCAGCTTATTGTGTTAGTAGTTACTTAAGTCCACTGAATTATTCCCCGCTGATGGTTCTTATTACCACCTAAATATATACATCCTATCCTCCTTCCATATACTTTCTATATCCTCCTTGAATTATCAGGAATAGGTGCAAAACCTGAAGACTGCTAAACTGACTGCAGATGTTTTTACAAGGACTTCTGGCACCTGAAATGAAAGTCAGAGTCTTTCCTTTAAATAAAAAAAAATTAAAAAAGGGCCAGCTTAAATGTTTTCCTATATAAAAGCTGTTTACCTTGAAGTGTTTATAGAAGCCTTTTGTTTTCTGCAATATAAGCGGAGCTAGTTAATAAGTCACAAGGATAACTGTGTTTGTACCTGTGGATTTTTTTTTTTTAACATTATACCAGAAAACACTGGCACATAAATTAAAATTTCCTGTATGAAGAACTACTGTTTTTCTTCATTTTACTGAATCATTCTGTTTGTAGCACTGGCATAAATAAATGAAAAATCTCTGAATAGTAGCATCCAGTTAGTGTCTCTTTTGCCGCCTTTTCCTCAAAACACGGTTCCCCATTCAGGAACGCAAGAGCTGGGAGCATTCGGAGTATACTTCTCGGTCCAAATCCCTTGGGAGTCTGTGGGTGTTCACTCCTGTTAAAGTGGCAGGTGGTTAACAAACCCAGGCTGTAGTATGACTGGAAGTTTACTGTTTAAATGTACTCATAATGCTTATGATTTCAGTGTTGCTCTTCTCTTGTTTTCTGTACTTGTTCTTTCTGTTGCTAACCCTCGCCCCCTCCCACCCCACCTTTATTGCGAATGCAGGTTGTAGAAGTCATTGGGATTTTGCGTGTCTTTACTTTTTGTCCTCCGTTCAGGGCGCAGATAATTGATAACTTGGGTTAATAACATTTCATCTTTAATTTTTCTTGTTATATACTTAGACAGATCAGGGTTCTGTTCTTATTTCTTCCATTTTAACGTGCATTCTGTTTCAGCCTTCCCTTTCCTTTGTGGCATAATATAAATGATTGTCAATTTTTTGATTAAAACCAGTTGTTCATTCCATAATGAGTTTCAAGTAATTGCTGTTTTAGAATTTCCACATGTTTGTATTTGAAATTCCAATGAGCAAGATTTTTCCAGAGTGAATGGAGATGTGAGATGCGAAGGCCCTGATTGCTCGATTTAAGGTTGTGGTCTGCTAACTTACTTAGGAAATCAAATTCTAGTGATATCTGAGCATCACATTCAAGGGCCTTATTTATCAAAACTTCTGGGAGTACCATTTAAAGTCAGGTCATGGCCACATGTGAAATCTCTGACTTTTTTTTTTTTTTTTTTTAATCATTTGACCTAGGAGCAAAAATAATGTTCTAATACTTTATCTGGGGTACAAGGTGTGCAAGAACAGAATCCCTGGTGGTGCCTGACCTGTTTTGAACCATGTCCCTTCTTTATTTCAGCCCTGACAATATGGGTTTGCTTGACCCAGCCACCAGCGATGGTAGAGTGATTTTCTTCCTGCCATGGGAGAAGATGACTATTGCAGGGACCACAGACAGCCCGACTGATGTTACTTCCCATCCGATACCAACAGAAGAAGATATAAACTTCATTTTGAATGAAGTGCGCAACTACCTTAGTGTTGATGTTGAAGGTAAACCTTTGTCAGCTCTCTTTTTCCCCTGCGAAGGTACTGATAAGTCTGTGACATTTCAGTTTGAGTAAATGCTGTCTGTCTGAAGTTTTATTGTGACTCTGATAACTATGGTTCTTGTGCATCTGGGTGTTTCTAAAACTAGTGGGACATAAGTGTCATCGTGATCTCTGTTTCAGAGCTATAAAATGATGCTTTTCCAGATATACCTGCACTACTTGGACTATTTAAATGGAAACCAGTTGGTATCTGCATGTTCAGATTTCACATACCTTTCATCTAACTGGTGCTAGCTGTCCAGCTGCACAGCCAAGACTTTCTGGTCTCTTTGGGTGGCAGATGCAAGGTTTTGCAGAACTGGGACAGTTTGGTCATAGATCAGCACAAGTACATCAAATAATTCACCTGTTTTTCTTGAAGGAAAAGTTGTTCTGACTTTTCCCTTGTCTTTGTTTTTATTTCCATTTTTCTAGGCACTTTATTCTTAGAATTTACTTTTCTTGATATGGTAAATATCTAATAGTGTCAGTTTTCAGTGCGAGAGGAGAGTATAATGGGCAAAAAAGAGAATTTATAAAAATTCCTTGGTGACAGTTCCTTTCAGTAGCTGGGCTGAGAACACATTTGTTAGAAGGTGCTGGCCTGCTTTGACTCAGTGCTGGTTTAAAGGAGAGAGGCTTTTTTCCTTCATAGTGACTTTTAAAAAAAAATTATTCTATGAAAGCATTTGTACTTCTGTATTTCCTTTGTAGTAGCAGCATTAAAATAAATCTGAAAAGCACTCTGTCAGGAGCCTTGCAACATCCTTAGATTTAGGAAAACTTGCTGTCTGATGATTGGAAATGCTAGATTACTTGTTTCCTGAAGTGGATAATTGATGGCTCTGTATTATATAAAGTTCAGGAAAAGTCTTCAGAAAATGTACCTTTAAGTTTCCTGAGCAGAAGTTGATATAAATAAGTGCAGTAGGCCTGTCTGGTAGCTACCTGTCTGGTAGCTGGTGGAGTTAAGAAGGTGAATAAGACAAAGATTTTGCAAGGTATTTTACAGAACTACATTATGAAGTGTTTAATTCTTTTGAATGAAACCTACCTAGGTGCACGCTGTTTTTCACATATGCAATTAGCAGTGTTTATAGATTGCTTGTTATTGAATTAACAACTGTGCTGGCCATATCAACTCACTGCAGACCTGCCTTTTTGCTGCCAGAGACAGTGCCAGGGTTATCAACTTACACAGGCTTGGATGTGTTCCAACTGTTTAATTATAGTGTCACGCATGCTGCTTTTTCTAGTTTCATTAGTTTATAAACGTAATATGGTATCTTATTTCTGTGATTAACACTTCATTTTGGCAGGTTAAACATGCTGGCAGAGCACCATTGATTTCTGAAATCTATTTTGTGTTCTTTGGGGGATATTTTTACACCCTTTTACTGATTTTTCAATTATCATTTATTTGAAAGTTGTATGAAAAAAACCAAACCAACCCACGTTCCAAAGACTTCAGTATAAAGCAAATCAGTCAATTTTTCTATTGCAATTTAATAAGCAACAAAATTAATTTCATTAAATTCTCTATTGGTCCTATGTTTTATGTACTTTAAAAAGTGACTTTTGGAGGCCAGGGTATTTTTCTACAACTGTTAAGGGCTTTTGTGATGAACAGATGCCTTCAGGTTTTCTTTCTGAGAAGTCAGGGTTGGCTTTAGGTGTATACTTGTAACTGGACAGGAAGCGGAGGAGTAGCACAGGGGAAGAAAGTAGTGAACAGCCGTTTAGTCAGGCTTCTTGTGGAGCATGACAGCGTTGCTGAAGCAGGGGTAAGGAGGAGGCAGAGAAGGCAGGGCTGGAAGAGGTAGTTGTGTAAGATATGTGGACTTCTGTTGGGTGGTTTTTGACAAGTCAGCTGGGCCCTTTCAGGTTGCCATGCAGTAAAAATGCTGGCATGGGGTACAACCTTTGGGGATGTGCTACAGCTGACCACAACCCTGCCATTAATTTTTCTCCTTGTGTATATGTGTAACTGCACTTACTATAAAGGAAAGATCACTTGTCAAGAGGAAAACTTGGAAAAATAATCTATAAGCTAGAGAAAAAGCTTTCAAGTCCTAAAAGCAAATGTTACGCTAATGTGGAACAAACTTTATTTTGGTTTCTGAAATGTAATGCAAGGACTGTCCTGTCAGCACAAGCAAACAAGGAGAAGACTTGGCGCTGGGGTGTGTGTGTTGGTTGTGGTAGGGTTTGGGTTTTGAGTTTAGGGTTTTTTTGAGCTGATCGGTGAGTTTGACGGTTGAGTCTCTCTTGGTTGATCAGTTCCCGGGATATCTGTGTTCTGTTAGATTTTGAACCAGTGTAAAAAATGGACCTATCTGTCTCTGACTTTGCTTTGGGCTACAGAATATTACTGATACTGATCAGGGCAGTGCTATTTTTAATTCTGTAGCCCAGCTTATTTCATTACTTTGGAGAATCTTCTCCAGCTCTTTGAGTTGCTCAACTAACAAGCATGGTGTGGTGCAGTCCTTGTTTCACAGCGAGTATCTACATGGAGGCAATGCCACAAAGACCACAGGAGGGATATGAGATAAATACCCATCAGTTCCTGGCTGACTTTGGCTGATCTTTGGTTCCGGACAGTGAGAAGAGGAGACGTGTTGGCAGCGTGGAGTGGCATTCGTCCTCTGGTCATAGACCCCAACTCCAAAGACACGCAGTCGATATCCCGCAATCACGTCGTTACCATTAGCGATAGTGGCCTTGTCACGATAGCAGGTACTGGAAGGTCTCTTAAGGTATAGCTTTGTTGGGCTTCCTCAGTGTATTTTATTGAAAACTTTTTTCGTTACAGGATGCTCTTTCATGTTCCTTTAACTAGATAATGATCTGTTAGTGGTAGCATGACTGGCTTGTTGGAGCAAGTCTAGTAAGAATAATGTGATATATAAAATATATATAGTACATACCAATTTCATATTCCACTTGCTTTCCCCAAATAAAGAAGTAAATGTGTGGTTACAGGTGGGAAGTGGACAACCTACCGTGCCATGGCGCAGGACACCATTGATGCAGCTATTCAAGCGCATGATCTGAAGGCAGGTTCCAGTAAGACCATTGGACTGCAGCTACAAGGGGCTGAGGACTGGAGTCCCACTCTCTACATTAGGTTGGTCCAAGACTATGGACTTGAAAGTGAGGTGAGTCATGGTTTCTGTTGATGCTCTGATGTTTCTGTGTCAGGGTGTTGTTTTCCCACTAAATCTAATGCCAGCATAACTTGTACAAAGGTCTGTTGAGCCCGATAAGAGCTTATTATCTGGCCAGGGCAAAGGTAGTTTTAAAAAAAATAAATTCTAGTAATTGTTTTTCTTTTCTTCTCTTTTCCCTTCCTCCTAATCTTGAGTGTTTCCTGTGTTAAAGTGTTACGGCATGCTAGGGTCTGTCTTCCTTTGAGCCCAACAAAATCTATACTTCAGGTGTGATCACAGTGTAGCAGAAGAGTTGGAGCATCATTAGTCACAGTTACATTGATACATACATACTGGTGTCAGTGCTGGTTTAACCCATTCACAACGCAAGTAGTTTCCTCCCACACAATCAAAATCTAATACCCTCTTCAGCCTATTTGTTATTGGTGATAAGAGAATTGACAAGAAAAATGTGTGTATATTTGATGTGCTTTCAAAAGCATATTGAATTTCTTTTCAACTCCATAGGTCGCTCAGCATCTAGCTTCAACATATGGGGACAAGGCTTTTGAGGTGGCCAAAATAGCCCAAGTTACAGGAAAGAGATGGCCTATTGTTGGAAAACGTCTTGTGTCAGAATTTCCTTATATTGAAGCTGAGGTATGTGGAAGAACTACATAGTGTTCTTTGATTCTCTTGGGATAAGCAGGTTCTAGAGCAGGGCTGTCTCGCTCTGTAAAACATCTCCATAAACCCTTTCATTTGGTGAGGTCCAGATTTTTTTTTTCTGTTCTTGTTTTTCCTGTTCCCCGGAGCATGCTTTACTTTTATGTTTATATGTTTATATATACACATATTAATATATTTATATATAATTAAATATTTATAGAATGTCTATTTTTTTATTTCTTATATACGTGTTTGATCCCAGATGCGTTTTACAAAATGTTCCAAGGAGAAGGGAGCTTTTTAAATGCTTCTCTTGGTTGGGTGGGAACTAGTTATGGAAAATTCTTTTTGTATAGCCAGCCCAGCAGTGCCATTTGTGATGCTAAACATAATTTCTGACAATGCCTGTCTACTTTCTCATCTGCATTTTTCCCCTTGTCTTATTGTTCTAGGTTGTCTATGGTGTTAAAGAGTATGCCCGCACGGCAGTGGATATGATTTCCCGACGTACTCGCTTAGCCTTTCTGAATGTGCAGGCTGCAGAGGAAGCCCTGCCAAGAATCATAGATATAATGGGGAAAGAACTTAACTGGAATGAGCAGAAAAAAAAGGTACAAAGGGCCTTTTTCATCTGAAACTGTTTTGTTTTTCTTAAGTAGTTTCCATGTTAACGATCTAAATTAGTTGAATAGAAAACTTCAAGTGATGCTTTATTCCTGAGAGAATGATTCATTTGGCATATTTCATTACACAGACTTTATCAAAATAGCTGTGAAATGAGTTGGTATTGGCCAGGGGGTGGAGGGAAAAGTGAAGATCTGTATCCTGTTGTTCCCCAACTTTAAAAATGAAAGCAGTCTTGGCATTACTATTCTGTTCCTGTTCAAATATTTTGTTTACTGACACTTTTCAAAAGATCTGCCTCAGAAAAGGGGGATCTTGTAGTCCGTGTCACTCCTTTTTGTCTGCTCTGTCTTCTGAAAAGTGATGAATGCTGAGTTTGCACCGTTCTCTGGCCTAAATTAATGTTTAAGGTCATTGTTAGCTTCCTTTGCCCCCAGCGGGTCTGTGCTCAGACATGTGGGGGACTCATCTCACTTTACTTGTGGTGTTGATAACAGGCTGTCTCTATCTAAGCTAGTCTCTGTATGTCTGCTCTGTAGTAAAAAAAGTCGGCCAGATGACTTACCCTAATGAGGGTATCTGCTGTGCATGCATTGAATTTCACCCTATGGCCTTGTTTAGATGTCCACAAACTGTCAGGAGTACCTCAGATAACTAGCTTAGATGTAGACATCCCGCTTACTGACATGCATCCTGCCCCTTCTGAACTATCACATCATGTAAGTTACCAATTACCACTTCTTTCTGTTGTCATAAAAAGATAAATGCCCAGAATACCGGAGGCTGCGCTTGTAATGCTGTCCAGAGTATGGTGGAGGAAAGGCAGCGCAAGGAGTGCTCTACCCAAATGGGACACATGGTTTGGGACTACTTGCACGCTGAAGCAAACAGAACCTGTGAATGCTCACCTAGCTCTTCCATTCCAAAGGGGATGGGAATTTTCCCTTGGACTGTTTGTGAAACCTTATAGCCAGTTAGAAGTTTGATTAACATTCTGGAAGGAGCTCCTTTGAATCCTGCTATCCAGAGGGCCTGCTGTGATCCTACAGCCTCCCCACAGGAATGCATAAAGCAAGGGATACCATCATGTCACAGTTGTGAGCCGCGTTGCTTGTCTGCATGTATGTTGAGCAACCTCATAGTCAGAGGTGTTTGACTGAAGTTAGAGGTGTCTCACCCTTACCCAGTGAGATTTGCTCATGTAATAATTTACCATCTTAAACAAAGCTGTATCAGTTCTTCCATAACAGTAGATGAGAAAATGGGAAGGTTGCAAAGCAAAGAATTTGAAACCAGCATGATGTTAGGGTTGCATGGACAGCCTTAACTCCAGTGGCCCACAGCTGGGGAGTTAGACACCCATTCTCACCATAACCTGCAGGAAGGAAAATTAACAAGTACTGCATGCACCTTAAGACTTACAAAGCCGTGTGTGGCTTGTGTGAGCTCACTAATGCCAGCAGGGCAGCCCCTGCGTTCCCTAAACATTCACTGGGGTTTCTTTTTGAAAAGTCTCCTTTTCTTTCAAATGAGATGTCGTGGTTTAACCCCAGCCAGCAACTGAGCACCACACAGCCGCTTGCTCACTCCCTTCCCCACCCAGTGGGATGAGGGAGAGAATTGGGGAGAAAAAAGAAAAACTCATGGGTTGAGATAAAGACAGTTTAATAGGACAGAAAGGAAGAAAATACTAATGATGATAATAATAACATGACAATAATAGTAATAATAAGCGAATTGCAATATACAAAACAACTGATGCACAATGCGATTGCTCTCCACTTGCTGACCGATGCCCAGTTAGTTACCGAGCAGAGATGTCACATGGTATGGAATACCCTGTTGGCCAGTTTGGGTCATGTGTCCTGGCTGTATCCCCTTCTACCTTCTTGTGCACCTCCAGCCTTCTTGCTGGCAGGGCATGAGAAGCTGAAAAATCCTTAAGTTAGTATAAACTTAGTGTAAATACTTGACTTAGTATAAATACCTGGCAACAACTGAAAACATCAGTGTGTTATCAACATTCTTCTCATACTAAATGCAAAACATAACACTATACCAGCTACTAGAAAGAAAATTAACTCTATCCCAGCTGAAACCAGCACATGAAGCTAAAAACCCCCTGAGTTACTGAGCACCTCTTCTGCAACCAGTCTTGGGCCATTTTGAAGTGCTACATTTTTACAGCAATCTTGCATGTGCTATATTTCAACTTGACGGACGAGGCAATTCAATGCCTATCCAGAAGAGTATTCTTTAATTTAGATCTTATAGTAAGACCATTAAATAAGTCTTTGTTGGTCTGGGACTTTAAGGCTAATTTGTGTGCTTTTATTGAAGTATGTAAGAGTAGTCTGGTATAGTTCACTTGGTCTCCTAATACGCCTTCACGAACAAGTCTTTGCTAGATGAAGTGGCTTACATGTACGTGCCTAGGAATCTTTTAATGCTACTGCGGCCGTTACTTAGCATGCTTACTCTTGTTTGTTAACTGCAGTGCGGACTATTTAATATTGGTGCCCATGTGGCAGATGATTGTATCACTTCTAGAACAGTGTTTGGTGTACCCATCTCTGTAGAAAGAACTCTGTTCTACAGTACTTTACATTATGTCAGTTGTTTATCACTTATTAAAAACCTGGCTATGGAAGACCTTGCACCAAACTTTCAGGTAATAAATTAATTTTACTACCATCAAGAGAACTAGTTTAAAACATAAAGAACCTGCCTGGTGTTGAGCCTCCTGATTTTTTTTGCTGATTCTAGACAGGTGAAACATTGCACTAAGATATCAGCTGTGAGTTAAATGGCATTTTGTAGGCCTGACCTGCAAGTGCCATTCTTCATGAAATAGGTAGATATACCATATGTGCCTTTTAGAACCATACCATGCCTTCAGTGTTAACACAGTAATTAGAAGTCTTTACTAGACTTGATATCTCTTTTCAAGACTAAAATGTGCCTAAGGTTAACTTATTTTTTAAATGCTTTTTAGCTACCGTATGCTTAGGTTTTGGATATTAGATAAATTCTAGTTAAGTGGAAGAAGCTAATAAATACTACATTAAAAATAATTGTGTAAGAACTTGCTATTCCTCAGATATACAGTTTTTCTCTTTTTGTTGTAGGAAGAACTTGAAGCTGCTAAAAAGTTTCTCTATTACGAAATGGGCTACAAAGTAAAATCAGATCAATTAACAGACAGCTCTGAAATCAGTCTAGGGCCTTCAGATATTGAAAGGTAAGTAAAGTAGAAGAGTTCCCTATGCTGCTATGAATTAATACCAGTCATTCTTCTGAGTGCAGTTTTTCCCACTGATAATCCTTATCTTCCAGGTACAAGAAGCGATTCCACATGTTTGACAAGGACAAGAAAGGTTTTATTACTATACTGGATGTGCAGCGTGTCTTGGAGGTAATGTTTCCTTGTGTTCTTTTAGTTTCCTCTTTAAGCCTCTTATCTAAATTTTAGAGTGTGCCATAAATAGTGTAATAGTGAACAATCCAGTTGACATACTTCTGTACTTTTTTTTTTGTCTAGAGCATTAGTGTGCAAATTGCTGAAAACACACTTCATGATATTCTAAATGAAGTGGATCTGAACAAAAATGGACAGGTTGAGCTCAATGAATTTTTGCAGGTAGGTGTTTCTTTGTTACACGAGAGGCTGTAACTTTAATGAACAAAGGCATAGGTATTTAATTTTTTATCTCTTTGTTGAAGGGCTGGGTTGGAGACTAGGTGAGTGTTACTTGGGTAAACACTGTAGTGTTGATGCTATTTGCCAAATCACAAGTGACACACAGAGCCATCCTCAAGCAACTTTGAAATTCAAGGGGTTTTTTTTTTATGTGCAGAAACAATAAGACCCAAAGAACAGGTCCAATTTACAAAGTATACTACAGTACAGACCTGAATTTGGCTTTTTTTAATATAGAAATGCTGTTTAAATATATTCAGAATGATACAGTTGTCCACTGCACTGGAAGGTATATGGCACAGTTATGCACACCAACATTTATCTGGGTCTGTTAAGTGGTTAATAGTTTCTAAACTATTTTGAATATTTTAAAGAATGAGCTTGTGGTTAAAGCACATCCAGTCCATATAATCCCATTTTAACTCCTGGATTGGCTAACATTATGTCAGTTTGTACAAAAGACATTACATTGACAACCCATATATCTGCTTTTTGAAGGGCGTTAAAATAAAATTAAGGGAGCTACTGAAACATTTGTTTGCCCAGCTCCTCTTGCATATGCAGTTTGCCAGCCAGCTTTGTTTTTGTAGAGTCTTTCTTGGTGTGGTATTTCAAGTGACTGCCATGTCTTTCCTGCATGGTGGCAATGATGAATGCCGAACATGAGATAAATTAATGCTGGGGATTTTGGTCAATGTCAGGCCTTTCTTCACTGTGTCAAGTTAAACAAACAAGATCAAGGCAAAGGAAATGGTAATTGTCTCTCTCGAGATGAGCTGTAGATAAGAGCAGCATTGTTGAATCTAAATGCAGAAAATTTTCACAGGTTGTGTCCAGCATTAGAAAAAAGGACTATTTATTTGCCTAAAATGCAGCAATTTAGTTGGGTAACTGAAATGCACTTGGGAAGGGGAAAAATAAACCCAAACAAACCATGGGGGCAGAAAGAAGAAACAGTGGCTTTGGGAGTTTGTGCTTATGTGTCATGGTTTAACCCCAGCCAGCAACTAAGCACCACACAGCCGCTCACTCACCCCCCCCCCCCCCCCCCCCCCCAGTGGGATGGGGGAGAAAATCGGGGAAAAAAGAAGTAATACTCGTGGGTTGAGATAAGAACGGTTTAACAGAACAGAAAAGAAGAAACTAATAATGATAATGATAACACTAATAAAATGACAACAGTAGTAATAAAAGGATTGGAATGTACAAATGATGCGCAGGGCAATTGCTCACCACCTGCCGACTGACACCCCGCCAGTCCCTGAGCGGCGATTCCCGCCCCCACTTCCCAGTTCCTATACTAGATGGGATGTCCCATGGTATGGAATACACCGTTGGCCAGTTTGGGTCAGGTGCCCTGGTTGTGTCCTGTGCCAACTTCTTGTGCCCTGGCTGGGCATGAGAAGCTGAGAAATCCTTGACTTTAGTCTAAACACTACTGAGCAACAACTGAAAACATCAGTGTTATCAACATTCTTCTCATACTGAACTCAAAACATAGCACTGTACCAGCTACTAGGAAGACAGTTAACTCTATCCCAGCTGAAACCAGGACATTATGTATTCACATATATGGGAAAGTCACAGCTGTTTTTCTGGCTATTGCAAAAGGGTCTCCCTCTTATCTCTCTTTGCATATGAAAATTTTTATTTGGGGGTGGAACCCACCATTTACTGCAAGGGCTGTGTTAAACTATAATTTGGTTAGTTTGGTTACATTGTGGTTAAGAAGTTGAAAGAACTAGTAATTATGTCTTCTGTGGATTTTTGGTGGCTTCCTGGGGTTTTTGCTTTACTGTGCTGAATAGTCTCATTAGGGGTTGCCTCCTTAAGACATAATATCTGTAGAATATAAATGACAAGTTGTTGTTTTGGTATAGTTTCACAGTTACGTTTGTAAAACTGTGTAACTCTGTGGCTACTGGCTTCTCCTATACGTTTCACAATGCAATCTAAATATTTAACACCAGTGTTGGGCACTGCAGTAATGATCACTTGTGCCTATGCACCTCCTTCCTGTAGAGGCAGAGAGCAGCACATGGGGAGCTGCTGCATAGCCAAGTGCTAAGTAGGAAGTATGGTAATAAAATTAACAGGAGGTTGCCATGGAAGGAACAAAATACATTAAATGTTTGTTTAATTTTTTTTAATGGATCTGTTAAGTCAGTTCCCAATACTTTCATGTTTGCTTTCTGAAAACTTTCAAGTAATTGCGTTTTACCGCAGAATGCTTGTGGAAAGCCATGTGCAAATATTTGTGGATGTTTATATTAGAATATAGGAACACGTTGTACCAGGGTGGCTGCGTAGCTCTCCAGGTGGGGAGCAGAGCAATGCCAAGTGCTTTCATTTGGCCAACTGCAGATTACCAACATAACTCAAATAATGGTCTTGTGAGAACTGGTCCCGGCAGACACCAGTGCTTACAGGTGTTTCACAAAGAGAAAGCGGACTGCATTGATCAGTGTTTAATATAAACAGGTCGTTCCACCGTGGCAGGGAGGCAGAGCTCTGACCGTGTTTAGGTGCACACAGAGCTGTCTTATGGCAGTGACTGTTTTTGTGAAGACTTGAATACAGAAGTCTAGTGCTGCCGTCATTTATGCTCAAGAAAGGAGGGGGACCTTGGGAACTAGTTTCGGTATGTAAAGGCAAAAAAAACCCCCATGTTAAATGAGAAGGAAGCTTTTTCTGCAACAGCAGATTTCCTCTCGGGTCCTGACAGACCCATGTACCAGAAACTCTTGTTTTCATGGCAGTGCTGGAGGATCAGCCATTTTTTTTGTGGTCACCTCCCCAAAGAGCATGCAGTATAGTCAGAGCAGACAGACGCAAGACTGGCAGTCGGGTGTTATCGTCAAGCAGGGTGAATGGGTGTGAGGGCAATGCCTCTCCTCTTAGGGCTTCCCAGTCTGTGCGTAGGGATTGCTCTAAGTGGGGAGGGAGGCGAGGGAGAACACCAAGCCCAAGCAATGGTGACCTTCCCTTGCTGGCTGTAGCTACTGCTCTTACTGCTGCTTGTCTTCTCCTTTCCAGCTCAGTCATCTGTCTTGCCTCAGGGCTGCGCAGCATGATCAAAATGCCTTCAAATGCAGGGAGGTTTTTCCAGCCTCGGCTGGGTCTGTAAAGCATGGGGTTCTCTTTTGTCCCTTCCCCTCCCAGGTACTACTTCCAGCTTTCACGGGGTTGATACCACATTTGCATAGGTCCAGCTGCAGATATAATTAATAGATTTTCCTATGGAAGGGAAGAAATCTAAAGGATTCTTAGCACTCAATGGGAGTAAGAAATTGCATTTTCTAAGTGCCGGCTGCTTTCCATAGTAGTCTTTGACAAGCTGACTGCATGTAATTTCAAGTCTAATGCTCACTTTATCCATGGGATAAAAAAGAATTAACTAAAATCTTAGTGCTAGTATGTGTTCGTTAAGATAGAGCTGAGTCCAGTTTCAAGGACTTAAAGGCAAATTAGTTTTAAAAGTCTATAAAGGAATTTGGATTTGAAAGAATTGTGGAAGTCAAGTACACTATCTCTACAAAGAAGGGCATATCAATGAAAAAGGGTATGGTCCGGGGTCAGTTGTAGATCAGGAATGGTGTTCTTCTATTAGCTAGATCTTACAGATATTTAAAAAAAAAAAAAAAAAAAAAGGCACGTGTGAAATAGACGGGTTGTCCTACATTCTTAAATGTCACTGAAAAACCCTGGTGTTGATGGTTGCCTGCACTGTTACTTCCAAATGGATTGTATTTGGTACTTCTCCTCTTCCTGCCACCCATGCCTTGCCAAGACCTTCATTGATATTTCTGGAACATGTAAATGAGCTTTGAAGTGAGTCTTTGAAACCATACAGCAGTTTTGTTTCATATATGGAAAAATCAGTTCTGTATATTCATTAATTATTTTGTCCAAGAGCCAGTAGCAAGTGTTATCTCAGCCATTTAGACTGGAACTGTGTCGGTGTCCGCCATCGGTGGCTCGGGGGCAGGACAGCCAGCCGTGTCCGTACACCTCTCGTGCAGAGGCGTTAATAGCACCAAGTTGCTATTAACTCCACACACCAAGCTGCGTGGAGTTAGTAGCACCAAGCTGCTGGTGTCCTGTGGCCCGTAAGCCGTACTGGTGGAGGGCTTGTGTGGTGTCCGCTCTGGGACTGGTATCGGCTGCGGTTACCCTGCTGTCTCTCTGGCTGCTCTGCTTACTGAGGTCTTTCTGTGAGGGGCTGTACCGGTCAACCTTTACTCTTTGTCTTGCAAATGAGTTAACAGGATGCTCTCCCTCTTGTGTCTTAAGCTCATGAGTGCTATTCAGAAGGGCCATGTGTCTGGAAGCCGGCTGGCTGTGCTCATGAAGACTGCAGAGGAGAATCTGCATCAGAGGGTGGTGATTCCGGTGGACCGGAGCGGTGGTGGACTGTGAGTTCAAGCACAACATCTGCTCACAGCCACGGCTAACGGAGACGTGTAGCTGCGTCTCTCTGCTGAAAAACATTCCAGTGCTTCTGATTGTCCTTGCTTGTTCAAGATGACCAGTATCTGTCCATTGGTGTAGCTCTTACAAAAATACATTGGTGCATTTTTTTTCATTATTAATGGTTTTCTGTACAGTTCTTAATACTCCAGTATGTGGCCTTTTGGATTGGGTGTTCTTTAGTCACAGGGGCTTATTAACAAAGAGTTCAGGAATACAGTCTAGAAAGATTTGGGTGCACACACAAGCACGTGTGCACATACTGCCTTGTTCATTAACTTTCATATCACCTTTACCTCTTAAAGAAAATGATGCTCAGAAAGTGAATCCTGCCTTTAAATGCATTGCATTGAGTTTTACAAATACGCGTTTAGTATTTAAAAGCTGCTGATCTGTCTTCTTCAACAAAGAGCAAGAGAGGGAAAGCTGATGTTCTGGATTGGAGATAGTATCGTGAAAGGAACAAAACTGATGCTTCCTGAGGTAGTGATTACTGTGAAGAACTGTCATGAGCCTTCTGTAGGTGGTTGGTTTTGCTCTTTCGAGTGCTCTGTTATTTCAGTGGTACCAATACTTGGCCAGACAAAAATATCAGCAGTATGAAGCTGGAAAACTACAAGACATCTTGATTAATCACCTAAGCTAATAATTTAGTTAAAAGCTAGGGAACAGCTTTCCTTTCTCCCATATTAATAAAAATAAGCTTCCTTTAATAAACAGCATTGTCTAGCAGGTGGTGTTTTATGCTGTAAAGTGCTTCATACTGTTTCCAGTATGTCTGGTTTTGGACAAACACTGATGATATGTAGAATATGGCAGTTTTTGATAGCATAACAGTCTTAATTGTTTATTTAAAAATGCTCAAACACAAAGTGAAACAATGAAATTTGTCATGCATTCCACTAACTTTTCTATAAAAGTGAAAGGGCTATTTTTCAGCAGATTAATGAAAAAAACCAAACAATTAGGACCACTCACTTGAGCTGTTTTCAACAGTGTTGTATCTGGCTATTTGCCTTTCTATTTTTAGATTGACTAGGTTCAAGATCAGATGGAAGATTTCTGCCTAATGTAGAACAAGGAAGGGAAAAATGTAAGAATGTTTCATTGATGAATTTCTCATTCTGTTATATTCTTGAATATAAATACCAATTTACAACTAAAACTTCAGTTTCAAGGTGTCAGAATTTCTATTTGTGTAAAATCCGATATATTTTAACTGATGTCACCACTTTAATGGAAAATAACAGTACAGGAATGAACAGCAAAGATTACTTTGATATTTTAAAAGGGAAAATGATTACATACAGGAGGTGGAGATGCTGAGGAGTGTTAGTATGTAGCATAGTAAGTACAGATGTTGCGTTTGGCTGGAGACGCAGAGTCCTTTTAAAAAAGAATAAAAAATTCAGGTGTTTAATAGTAGTAGGTAAAAAAAAAAAAGGGGGGGTGGGGGACAAGCCTCACTTAAAATTCAGCAAATGGTTATATTTCTGTCAGTCCAAACAATTAGTAAAATCTGGAGGGAAGGAGACAGTCTCGGGTAAAATGCCTTTTAGATGTTTTTTGCATGTTAAATTTTTTTTTGGACGCTGCCTTGTACCAAAATGCAGATAGTGTTACGGCTTTTTTGCTTCGAGTCGTGTGCTAGTGAGGCATAGTCTATGTGAATGAGGAGTTAGCATATTTGACAACGTAAGAATTCTATGAACAAAGGGGTTTGTTTCTGTGGTCCTGCAAACTTTTCTTTTTGAAATATGTTTCAGTATATTCAGGTAAAGTATGTAATGTTTGACACAGCTTCATATTTCCAACACCTGTTTCAAATAAGAACACAGTAACAGATTTTGCATATACTGCAGAATTGGAGGGAAATGAATGTACAATACACAGGTTATTTTGGTTCAGTGAGCAAGGTAAGGAGGGAAGGGGTTTAGGATTCTACTGTTAACAACAGTTTAAGGAAAAAAAAAAAGTAAGTAATGAGACCTTTTCCAGGCCACGTAAAGAAAAATATTTACAATATTTAACATCTTTTGTATGGTTTAAAGAAAAATTCTCCTCCACTCCTCTATAAATGGCACTGTTAAGAATTAATAATACAAGTTTACCTGTAAAGCCAGGATTTTCTGCTTTGTACCCAAAGTATACTCTTTGTTCTCTTGTTTTAGTAATATTGCATACAGAATGTGACTTTGGGATTTTCTTGGCTATATGTGTGTCCTCCGATATGAATTTGCTTTGCATCTTAGGCACTTTACTGTCATGCTTCTTTGCTCTTTTGTATGGCACAGCAAGATCTTGTATGCCTACCTTGTGTAACAAGAGAAGATTGCATGTGTTACTTAAAACAGCTAAATCTATACATGGAAAAAATCTAGAAGTATTTATTTATCACCTCTCATCTGTTTTCAGGAATGTTGGCTTTGTTGTTTTTTGGTTTTATTTTCCATGTGAATGTACTGTAGAAAGAGTTGTAAAATGTCACTGTCTAGCATTGTTCTGATTCTAGGTGGAAAACCAGCAGCAATGTGATTTTTTTTTTTTTTTTTTTTTTTTTTTGAGGTGGGAGTTGTATTTCTGGATGGGGGGGGTTATTTTGTGTTTTAAATAAACTACACCTGTGGGGGAGGGGATGTGTGTACATGCAGCGTGTTTATATATGCGTGTATCAATACGTGTATATATGTACACACATACATACACACTGCATGTTTTACATGTGGCACTTATGTATTTTGTTAGGTTACTGTTCTAGACTGAACTGTTAAATACTGTGTTTGAGGCTGGGTTGTCATTTTTATAACTGTCTTGGTGTTTTACTGCCATTATTTATTACTTTTGATATACAGAATGAGCCGCATGCATTTATAGAGCAATAAGAGGATGTATTTAATGTGCCTTGTTTTTAACTGAGTAAGAGCTGAAAGCATGAATCAATAAAACTGATTAAAAATGGTCCCTTCACTGGCAGTTTGTTATGGCAGTTACAAAAATAACTTTGATTGGCCTTGAAAAAGTTTATTTTTAAAGGAAAAATGTTCAGATAGATGCTTCTTAGTAAACATAACATAATTTTGTCCATGCTTTCCCATTTTAGCTCAGAATTTAGCACTTCATAGTTTAGAAGTGAAAATTAGGAGTTAATACAGCACTTAGCATTCTCGGGACGTAGGAGCTGTGTGCGTTTGCCGATGACACGCAGGGTAAGGTATTCTGCACTGCCATCTCATACTAAAATTACAGCCAGCCAATTGGCCTGGATTTTGGGGGGGGGGGGGGGGGGAAATGCCAGTTGCAAGTGTTCCTTTGCACACTGATGAATTTTATCATAACCAAAATCAATAGAAATGAATGGAAGAGATTTCATAATCCATTTTGATCATTTTACATGTCAAGTTAGTCCAGGGTTGCCATGTGTTGATAAATGTTCTGACAGAAAAAATGCTATATATTTTCATTGTCAGTAAATCAGTAAAGCTGTTATCAGTTTTAATGCAATTTTTATAATCTCCATATTATTTTATAGGTTTTAATTTACACTTGTAATAGGGATATTCCACAACTGCGATGTAGCTGTGCTGAATACAGGGGCTGTGTATGTGCAGCCAGAATAGCTCCCCTCCGCACGTCCCCCACAGAAATAAACAGGACCGATACCTCCAGAGTATAATTACAAAGATTATGAATTTTATCTAATCTGTGGTGTGTAAGTAGTATGTCAGAAAACGTTTGCTACAGTCATCTTTGTCCCAAATATTTTGCAGCACTAAAATTGCCTTGGGTCATGATCCTGAATTTGCTACTCGGCACAGAACTGAAACAAATAGGAGTTTTTCTAGAACAGTATTTTGGGGCTGGGTTCCCTTGCTTTGCACGATTTCTCCACTGAATGTTCAAAAATTCAGATTTATTGCAACTTATGTTCACTTGCGTTCTGCAGCCTGTTTTAGAAATATGATATGGAATATCATAGCAACATTAATATTTAAGCGTTGATGCCTGAGCTGGGTGTTTCCCGTGTCAGATATGAACTGATTGCATCTTTTGAGGAGAGAAAAACCACCTTCAGTGGGGATGAATCTTTGCTGCTAAGTAAGTGTTCTTTCTCCTCGCTGAAAAAGAGGGGTTTTCGGATCTGTACGTGTGTTCAGCCTCAAGGTTTTAGTCCTCGTTCCCCTATATACCCCCCCCCCCCCCCCCCCCCCCCCCCCTTTTTGCATGCCTGTACCCTGACACAGGAGCGCTGGCTGCACAAAGCATGTGCATGGCTGCTGTGGCTGGAGATTACAGGCTGTGTTTCAGAATCGATACTTTCTTCGCTCGGAAGATGCCGCTGATGCAGGCATGCGCTGGGATAATCTCGCCTCTTCTTATTTTGCAAATAAAAGTGGAGATTAAATTTTGCTCCCCTGAGCAAGCCTTTAGCTTGCTCGTTCTTTTCACAACAGTCTTGTGCAAGGACTGTCACGTATGTTAGATTATCCAGGTGGACATGAGCAGGGGGACTGGTTTCTGTAAAATTTTCGGAAGTTTTGACTGTGTATTTCACTGAACTTGATCCTCAGCAAATGCCAGCCTCGGCCACCGTGCTTTGTCTGCCTCCTCTGAACCATCGCAGCCCGAGACTGTTCAGTGGAACTTGACAGGCTGGGGCTGTGTTGAAACTTTTCAGGTTTCGGCAGGTGAGGCTATTTTTATTCCGTGGCAGCTGTGATTTTTAGAGCTACACCTCGCCGGCCCTGGTGCGGTGGGGCTGTGCCTTCTCTGTGCAAATGTCTGGAATAGGGCAGAGCTGTAGCTGGATGCGTGTCGCTTGTTCTCCTCCGTAGGCTTTATTTAACTAAATAAGGCAAACTTGGTTCTGTCTTACCAAGATACCGTAATCTGTTTGTCCAACCGATGTACATGTAATTAGGTTGATCAGTAAAACTGACACAAGTGAAGGGAGTTGGGTCGGTGTAACCCGATTCGAAGGTCCCTTACAAAGGCAGCCTGCCTGCCTCCCCAGCCTCCTGCC